>NW_027555847.1:715567954-716007954 GCF_003287225.1 Phascolarctos cinereus
CCCCCAACAGTGTATTAGTGTCTCAATTTTCCCACATTCCCTCCAGCATTTGTCTTTTTATTCCTGTCAGAGTTGTTTTAATTTGCATTTCTCTAATCAATAGAGATTTAGAACACTTTTTTACATGACTATAAATAGTTCTGATTTCTTCTTCTGAAAACTGCCTGTTCATATCCTTTGGCCGTTTATGAATTGAGGAATGATTTGTATTCTCATAAATTTGTCTCAGTTCTCTATATATTTGAGAAATAAGGCCTTTAACAAAGAAACTTGCTATAAAATTTTTCCCAGTTTTCTGCTTTCCTTCTAATCTTGGCTGCATTGGTTTTGTTTATATAAAACCTTTTAAATTTAATGTAATTTGGATGCTATACCGTTTGTTATATATATGTTTAGTAGTGATATTACTTCATTGTCAATGGTATATTTTAGCAAAATGTAGTTTCCCTGATTATTAATTAGGTCTATTTTTGCTTTTGCTTTGTCCAAGAAAATAATTTCTACTCCTGTTTTGTTTTGTTTTTTTAATTCAGCCGAAGCATAATAGATTCTGCTCCAGCCTTTTACCTTTACTCTGTATGTGTCTCTCAGCTTCAAGTGTGTTTCTTGTAAACAACATATTGTAGGATGCTGGTTTTTAGTCCACTCTGCTATCCACTTCTGTTTTATAGATGAGTTCGTCCTGTTCATGTTCACAGTTTTGATTACTGTGTATTTCCCTCCATCTGCCTTTCACCCATGTTTCTCTCTCTCTCTCTCTCTCTCTCTCTCTCTCTCTCTCTCTCTCTTCTCTCTCTTTCTCTCTCTCTCACTCTTGCACTCATTCTCACTCTCATTCTCTCTCTCCTTTCACCTGTCTGACACTCCTCAAAAGTGTTTTTCTTCTGACTCTTAATCCTCTCCCCTCCTACTTTCCTCTGGGTTAATATAGATTTATATATACAATTGAGTGTGTGTTATTCCCTCTTTGACAAATTCCAATGACAATAAAATTCAAACATTGCCCACAGTCCTCCTCCACCTTTCCCTTCACTGTAAAAGCTCTTTCATGCTTCTTTTATGTGAGATAATTTACCCCCTTCTACCTCTCCTTTTCCCCTTCTCCCAGTGCCTCCTTCTTTCTTACCCCTTAATTTTTTTTTTTAGTATCAGCCCATTATAGTCAACTCACACTTATGCCCTATATCTATGTATGCTCTTTCTAACTGCCCTAATAATGATAAAGTTCTTAGGTGTTGTAAGTGTCACATTCCCAAGTTAACCTTATTGAATCCCTTATAACTTATCTCTCCTGTTTACCTTTATATCCTCACCTCAAATCTTGTATTTGAAAGTCAAATTTTCTATGTAGCTCAGGTCTTTTCATCAAGATTGTTTGAAAGTCTTCCATTTCAGTAAATTTCCATTTTTCACCCATAAGATTATACTCCGTTTGGCTGGGTAGGTGTAATCTTGATTTTGCTTTCCAGGATTTTATATTCCAAGCCTTTCAGTCCTTTAATGCAGAAGCTGCTAAATTTTGTGTTATCCTGACTGTGGCTCCATGATATTTGAATTGCTTCTTTCTGGATATTTGCAATATTTTCTCCTTAATCTGGGAGTTCTGGAATTTGGCTACGATATTCCCAGGAGTTTTCATTTTGAGATTTTATTTTTCAGGAAGCAATTGGTGAATTTGTTCTTTCAGTTTCTATTTTACCATCTGGTTTGAGGCTATCAGGGCAGTTTTCCTTGATAATTTCTTGAAATGTGATGTCTAGGCTCTTTTTTTGATCGTGGCTTTCAGGTAGTCCAATAATTCTTAAATTCTCTCTCCTCAATGTATTTTACATGTCAGTTGTTTTTCCAATGAGATAGTTCACATTTTCTTCTATTTTTCATTCTTTTGATTTTGTTTTATTGTTTCTTGATGTCTCATGGAGTCATTAGCTTCCACTTGGCCAATTCTGATTCTTAAAGAATTATTTTCTTCAGTGAGCTTTTGTACCTCCTTTTCCATTTGGCCAATTCTGCTTTTTAAGAAGTTCTCTTGAGTGGGTGTTTGTGCCTCTTTTACCATTTGGCCTATTCTATTTTTTAAGGCATTATTTTCTTCAGTATTTTTTGTGCCTCCTTTACCAAGCTATTGATCTTTTCTTCATTATTTTCTTGCATCACTCATTTCTTTTCCCAGTTTTTCTTCTCTCTCTTTGATTTTTTTTTTTAAATTGAGCTTTTCTAGGAATTCTTTTTTGGACTTGAAATCAATTTCTATTTTTTTCTGAGGCTTTGAATGTAACTATTTTAACATTTTTGTGTTCTGAGTTTGCGTTTTTATTTTCCCTGTCGCCATGGTAACTTTCTATGGTCAGCTTCTTTTTGCTGTTGCTGTTGCTGTTTGCTCACTTTCTGAGGCTATTTCTTGACTTTTAACCTTATGTTAAAGTAGGGCTCTGTTCCTGGGGTTCAGGGAGCCCTGTCCCAAGCTTCACGTTTGTCATGCTGCTGTTTTCAGAGATAGTTCTGGGATTCTGTAAGTTTCCAGTTCTTCCAAGGTGATAGGATCTAAAGTGAAGTGTGGTCACTGCTCTCCAGGCCTATGCTCCAGTGTGTGTGAGACCATATGGACTCTTTTTTGCTCTGGACCTGTGACCAGGGCCCCCACTCCTGCTATGTGCTAGTGCTCCTCCTCGCCCTGTGACTGATGCCTAGAACCGTATATGGACAATGCCAGAAAAGGGTGCCCTGTGATCTACTTCTGACCAGTTGTCCAACTCCCTTACCCTCTGTGGGCTGAGAGTCCCTGAAGCCCTCTGGGGTGGGCCTATACTGGATTGCACTCCAATCTCATCCCAGTGAGAGAGACCTTTCCTGCTGACCTTCTAAGTTGTCTTGGGCTGGAAAGTTATTTCACCTCATCCTTTAATTGGTTTTGCCACTTCAGAATTTGTTTTGAGGCATCATTTTAATGTTGTCTCCAGGGGAATTGGGGAGAGGGTTCAGACAAAGCCATGCCTTTATTCCACCATCTTGGCTCCACCCTTCTTAATGCAGGTTTCAGCCCTTCTAGTTCTAAAGCTATGATCCTACGACCCTCAGTCCTCGCTGGCAATATCCTTCAGCCACCTTGCACCCACCCTATATCTTCCTTGCCCATTGTATGCTCCCCCTACTCCATTAGAATGGAAGGTCTTTGAAGGCAAGGACTACTTTTCATTTTTGAATTTGTATCCCCTGCCCCTAGTATACTACTTGGCACATAGTAAACACTTTATAATTTTTTTCTAATTCATTCATTTTTCTATTCATCCATATTAGCAGGCTGAGCCATCCCTTGGCACCTCAGGCATCCTATGGGTAGACCCTTGAAAAGAACAGGGGTAGTGATACCTCCTCTCCTTGTAGATGTGTTCAGCCTGAGAAGGGTGCAAGGGAGTAATTGAATAATCCAGTGCAATCCTCAGCGGCCGTAGAGGAGGAGCCTGAAGCCAGATTTATTTCTGTCAACTGGTGGCCTATTTCTCTGGTACCATTTCCTTGTATACAGATAAGGAGTTATCTTAAATGACCATGTCTTTTTCAATTTGTACTTAACAGTCAATCCTATTTTCTTCATATGATACTATCTCAGTGGGATGAAAAATGCATTACAATAATCCCTGAGGATCTTCATATATCAATATCAAATGGTTGGAAATTGACCTGTTTAAAAAAAAAAAAACAAAAACAGCCTCTCCAGCAGGCCAGCACCCCTGGAAGAAAGGAGCGCAATCTACTGTTCAGGAGGTACTGGAGACACAGACTGCCATCCCCAGAGACAAGGTTGCCTGGACCCTTTGGGCAAACTCAGGCTCACTAGTCATAACCCAAACATCACCCACAATGGCAGCAGATTATAGAGAGAGCACTAGGGGAAAGACTGTAATATAAGGGAAAATTTCAGCTAAGTCACCAGCCAGCTGTATAAATTCCAACATGGCCCTTTCCAGGTCTAGTATCCTTTTCTCGAAGATCTTTCATAGTCCTGAAATTTTCTTTTCCAAGACCCCTCCCAGCTCTGACATCCCCTGTTCTAAGTCCCCTCCCAACTCTGACACCACCTGTTTGAGGGCCCCTCCCAGCTCTGATATTCCATATTCTAAGGCCACTCCCAGTTCTGACATCCCCTGTTTTAAGGTCACTCCCATCTCTGACATCCTCCATTCTAAGGCCATTCCCAGCCCTGACATTCTAAGGTCCCTCCCAGCTCTGACACCCCTCGTTCTGAGGTCACTCCCGGTTCTGACATCCTCTGTTCTGAGGCCCCTCCCAGCTCTGACATTTTCTGGTCCAGTCTAAGATTCAGCTACAGTAATGTTGTTTATTATAATCTAATGTCCTTTCTTCACAGAGCAAATTATTTGGCTCTGTCTAAGGACTTTCCTGACCCTTGCGGTTCTCCAAAATGAGAGTGGGTACCATGATGAGTCATTAATAATATTGTTGAGAGGATTCCAGATCAGGCTCAGGTTCAGCCAAAGCTTCTCCGAGACCCTTCCCAATCCTGAGATAATGTAATTCTATGCTTCTTTTCACCACCAATACTCTGAGATGGCCTCTGGGAAGAGAATCTATGGGAGAACTATCTTTTCTTTAAAAAACTCCAGAAGGAAACAGTAGATGAGAAGTGAGAACCAAGGGTCCCTAAGCTTGGCTTCATCACTGTTATTCTGTGTAACCCTGGCCATTCTCCATTCTCCTCAGTTTACTCCACCCTAAAAGGGCATAATCATCCCTTCCCATAATTATCCCATAATAATCTCATCCCTTCTCTCCCTTCCCTGGAGAAGCTATAATGCCTGTCAGGAGCTAGTCAAGGAGAAGCTATTGCAATGGTGTGGAACAGGCTGGAACTAAGAGAACTATTTTAAAGAAGGGTCCTTAGACATGATTTCACAATTGTGGATACTGAGGTCCAGAAAGAACAAGGTTTTTACCAAAGGGCACACAGCAAGATTATTTCAGCGTCAAAACTATAACTAGATTCTCATACTCTTTCCCAAATGTGACCCCAAAAACATCCATCAATAGGGAAGGGGCAGCTTTGCCTACTTGTTAACCGGTTTGGGGAGGCTGATGGCTGGAGCTTCAAGCACACCCCACCCTTGCTCCTTGCTCTGCACTCCAACTGGACTCCTGGGGGAAGGGTTTCCTTTCCTCCAGTCTCTGAGCCAGGAGCCCTTGGTGTGGTCCATCACCAGGTATTGGCTTCTCTCCCTGGACCCAGGCCTGAGAATGATGTCATGGGGAGGGGGGCCCTAATTACATCACCTGCAGGCCCTGTGGACCTGGGCTGAGGATCCCCCATATGGATGGCCCCTTGCCATCTGACCATCTGAGGGAGATGCTGGATGGGGGCAGGGAGGAGCCTGGTGGGGAGAATCGGGATTAGATTGGCATGTGCCTGGCTTTTGGTTTGGAAGCTTTGGGGAGGCTCCTGGCTCCTCAGGATTCTGTAACTCTCACCTCTCCCTTTCTAACTTGCACTTTTTAATTCAGGAATTCAGTGTCCCCAAGAGAACAATAACAACAATAGTCAATTGATCAATTGGTATTAAGCAGTTCCTATGTGCCAAGCACTAGGCTGAGTGCTGGGCAAAGCCTGGCCCTGCCCTCAAGGAGATCATAGTCTAATGGGGAAGATAACATTCAAACAACCAGGTACAAGCGAGATCTGCAGAGAGGATAAATGGGGCAAGTCTCCAAGGGAAGGCACTAAGATTACAGAGGACAGGAAAGGGTTTCTTGCAAAAGGTAGGTCTTTAGCCAGAGGCAGAGACTAGAGACAAGGAGGGTGGGCATTCCAGCTGTGAGGGAGAACCAGTGAAAAGTTATGGACACATGGAGAGTGTGAGCAACTGCAAGAAAGTTCACGTGAAAGTATTAAGATTAGGAAGGTAATAAGTGGTCGGGTTGTGAAGGGCTTGGCTTTAAAATCCAAACAGAACACTTTGTCTTTGGTGTTGGAGGTAACAGGGAGCCACTGAAGTTTCTGGAGAGAGAGTTTAGGGAGAAGGGACATGGAAAAGGCAACTGAGCTGAGGATGGACAAGAGTGGGGAGAGACTTGAGACAGTGAGGCCAAGCAGAAAGCTACTGTAATAACACTTGTGAGTGGAGAGGAGATATACTAGAGACTCTGTGAAGATAGAAACAAGACCGGGAGACAAGTTGGATATTTGGGGTGAACGAGGGCGAAGGGTCAAGGATGACACCTAGGAGGATGGGGGAAATCTTGACACTACTAGGGAAGGTTGGAGGGAGGGAGGGAAAAAGTGTGGGAAAGGATGAGCTGTGCTTTGGATATTTTGAGTCTGAGGTGCTGATGGGTCATTCAGCTGGAGATGTCTAACAGGCAATTTGGTGAGAAGAAAAAAGAAGAAGAAGGAGGAGGAGGAGGAGGAGAAGAAGAAGAAGAAGAAGAAGAAGAAGAAGAAGAAGAAGAAGAGAAGAAGAAGAAGAGAGAAGAAGAGAAGAGGAGGAGAGGAGGAGGAGGAGGAGGAGGAGGAGGAGAAGGAGAAGGAGGAGGAGAAGAAGAAGAAGAAGAAGAAGAAGAAGAAGAAGAAGAAGAAGAAGAAGGAGGAGGAGGAGGAGGAGGAGGAGGAGGAGGAGAAGAAGAAGGAGACGACATGATGATGAAGATGACGAAGATGATGATGATAGTGGTGATGATGATGATGATAACGATGATAATGGTGATAGTGGTGGTGGTATTGGTGGTATTGGTGGTGATGATGCTGATGATGCTGAAGATGATGGCAATGGTGATGACTGTTTTAAATATGTTCTATATATACATTGTTTTTACATAACTGCTTGCATATTGTATCTTCCACTAGACTATAAACTCCTAGAGGGCAGGCACTGTTTTTGCACAATGTCTAACACATAGTAGGCACTTAATAAGTACTTGCTGAATGTTGTGGTATATGATTGTGATGGAGTACTGTTGTGCTATAAGAAATGATGAGCAGAATGGTTTCAGAAAAACTTGAACTTATATGAACTGATAAAGCGACATCAGAAGAACCAGGAGAACATTGTACACAGTAACAACAATAGTATATAATGATCAACTATGAATGACCTAGCTATTCTCATCAATGCAATGACCCAAGACAATTCTGAAGGACTCATGATGAAAAAATGCTATCCACATCTAGAGAAAGAGCTTATGGAGTCCGAATGCAGGTCAAAGTATACTTTTTTTTACTTCATTATTTGGGGGGTTTTTGGTCTGCATTTTCTTTTGCAACATGGCTAATATGAAAATGTTTTGCATACCATACATGTATAGTCCATATTAAATTGCTTACCTTCTCAAGGAGGGAGGGAGAGAATTTGAAACTCAAATTTTTTTAAATCAAATGAAGAAATTTTTGGTTACATGTAATGGAGAAAAACAAAATAAAAATTAAATGAAAAAAAAGTTTGTTGATTGACTCACAATCCTTCTAAGTGGTCAGTGCAATTATCATCTTGATTTTGAAGATGACGAGGCAGAGTTCCTGAAAAGAGTCTTGCCTGTGATCTTATAAGTAGCAAGTACCTAGGATTAATAATCAGGCCTCTTTCCTCCAAGTCCAGTCACCCACTTTGCCTCTACCTCATCCGTAATCTCTAAGGACACCCTCCCAGCTACTTCATGTTCTAGCATTCTATGTCCTAAGGTCCCTTCCACCTCTAACACTCTATGGTCTATTATGTAAGCTCTCTGTATTATAAGGTCCCTCCAAGCTCTAAGGGCCTTCTCAGCTCCAACTTTATATGTTCTATGTCTTAAGATTTCTGTAATATGGATGTTCTGGCGCCTTGCCTCTCCTAATCAGGCCTGCTATATCTCCCCCCATTATTTCATCCCTCTTGAGAGGTTCAAGGGTACCGCCTCTCTTATCAATGACTAGAGTACCCACAGGACGTGTTCACCCATTTGATAGAGGGCCTACTAACTAGCACCCCAGGTTCATTTAATCAATAAAATCAGGTATCTTTTACAAAGGGTGGTTTACTTCAAAGAAACAGCAAGGACAAACATACAAATGTCTTCCCAGATACCTCCAGGCCGTACTCTCCTCTATATCACCTAGGAGACTGGGGAAGTAGGCTCCAAACTTAGCCCATTTCCTGCATGGCATTGGTCCCACAAATTTCCTATCCCAAATGCAGCATCACTGTCAGAAGAGTCTGGGTTCCCCAAGGTCACACTCAAAACCAGCTCATTGTCCTTCCACCATTGACGCTGCCCCAGATGTGATACTCAGCCTGAATTCAAATCCCATCTTCCTGGTACTTGTTCCCACTTGGTGAGAGATTCCACTCCCTGCACCTAGAATGGAAAAGAAAGGAAAAGGCCGTGGCCTGATTCTCGTGGGCCAGAACCCCATTCGATTTCTACTCAGAGGCTCCATCCGCTTATAACAATCTTCTTCCTGCATCTGTGTGCCTTTAATATTCTCAGAGAGCCTCTCAGCTCCCACTGCCACACATACTTATGGCAACGTGTAACTGAGTATTTGGAAAGATTCCCCACAATGATAAGAATAATACAAATAGAACATTTTAGGGCCAACAAAGCCATTGTCTCATTTGAGTGCCCCTAAGAACCCTGCAATGTAGCTAATGTAGATATTATGAGCTCCATTTTACAGATGAGGAAACTGAAGTATGGAAAAAACTAGGTGATTTGTCCATGGTCACACAACTAGTAAGTCATGGAACCAACATGTTAGACCAAATTGTCTGAGACAGTAGCAGGGTGAGGATATCATACAGAGAGCCCTGAGTCAGCACCATGACCTGGGCAAAGTTTTAGACACAGAAATTTAGAGGTAATCTGGATGAACTCCTACTATATTACAGAGTAAGTGAGCCCTAGAGAATCCAAGTGATTTGCCTGAGCAAATGTTATGTTATGTTATGTTACGTTACATTACGTTACGTTACGTTACGTTACGTTACGTTACGTTACGTTATGTTATGTTATGTTATGTTATGTTATGTTATGTTATGTTGTGTTGTGTTATCTTATGTTATGTTATGTTATGTTGTGTTATGTTGTATGTTATGCTATGTTGTTGTTATGTTATGTTGTGTTATGTTGTATGTTATGTTATGTTGTGTTATGTTGTGTTGTGTTGTGCTATGCTGTGCTATGCTATGCTATGCTATGCTATGCTATGCTATGCTATGCTATGTTATGTTATGTTATGTTATGTTACGTTAGTTATGCTATGTTATGTTGTGTTGTGTTGTGTTATGGTGCGTTATGTTGTGTTGTTATGTTATTTTATACTATGTTATGCTATGCTATGCTATGTTTTCTCATATCCTGTTTCTTCATCTGAGAAATGGGGAGAAAAGAACTTTCACTAACTGCAAGATGGTGGAGGGGAAAACCTCTGGAAACTTCCAATCTCTTATTGTGTAAGATGACAGTGGTTATTACTGTTATTATCTTAGTGAATGCTGGAGGTTTTCATAAACCCACGTTTCCCTTGTCGCTGACTCCCAGCTTCCTTGGCATCTCCTCTGTGATATCTCCATGCTCCTTAGGAAGCCCATGGAAAGTCACCATTTCAGGTCAAAGGAATTAATCCTAAGAGTAGAAGATGAGACTCAAAGATGTCTCCCAAGTTGATGTTTTCTTGTCTGATGGGCCAAGCAGGAGAGGCTGTGTGGCCTCAGAGGGAGATAGTGAGGGTGCCATTATATGGGGTAGGGCCATGAGCGGGCACAGCAGTACCAGGCTCTGGAGTGGCAAAGGGTTGAGGCAAAGGCCTGCTCTGCCCATTCAAGGTGCTAGGCTATGGTGGTCAGGCAAGAAGTGTTTATTAAGCACTTACTATGTGCATTAAGCACCTACTATGTGTGAGGCACGGTGCTAAGTGCTGAGGATAGAATGAAAGACATAGAATAGATCTTGTTCTTAAGGATCTCACGGTCTAACAGGGGAGGCAATCCACAAACAATTCTGTTTTTTCTGTTATATATGCATATGTGCGCACACACACATACACATACACATAGACGTATATGTGTTGTGTAAATACACACCTACATACTTATATGTAAATATACATACATACATATATACATACAAGATCAATTAGAATCAGGGCAAATCAGGAAAGGCTTCCTAGAGAAGGTAAGATGTTAGCTGAAAGTGAAAGGGAAGTCAGAAGGCAGAGATGAGGAAAGGAAGCATTCCAAGCATGTGGGGGGCAGCCAATGATAATGCTCAGTGTGAAAGTTGAGAGATGTTTTAGCAACTTGGAATATGGAACATCAAAGCTAGGGGAGGTCTTAGAACAGAGAATGTCAGAGCTGAGAGGAGCCTGAGAACAAGGGACATCAGGCCTGGGAGGGCCCTCAGAACAAGGCATGTCAGAGCTGGGAGGGGCCTGACAACAGGGGATGTCAGAGCTGGGAGGGGTCTTAGAACAGGATGTGTCAGAACTGAGAGGGCCTTGAGAACAAGAGAAATTAGGGTTGGGAGGGGCTGAGAACAAGGGATGTCAGAGCTGGGAGGAGCCTGAGAACAGGGGTTGTCTGAGCTAGGAGGGTTCTTGAAACAAAGAATGTCAAAATGAGTAGAAAATCCAGACTGCACAAAAATGATAGATCCGGGGGAGGGAGTAGACTATAAGGCTGGGAGAGACTTTTGGTTTTTTTCTGCAAGTGGGAAGAGTGGTCTGGACCTGTGATTTCATCAACGTAGAGAGCTCTGAATGTAGAAATTTCCTTGACCATGATGCTGATAAGCAATTATTCAGTCTTAGAGAATTTCCTGGGAGCATTTCAAGGTGAAATGATTTGGCCAGGGACATCCAGACAATACCAGCCAGAGACAGATCTTTCTCTCTCCCCATGTAGCCCTATCTGCCCACTCCTCTGCGCTACTTCTCACCAAAGAGACCTTAGGAAAGAGCATTTGAAAACTGGAAGGAATCAGAGACCCTCTAGTCCAGAGGAGTCTTTGGAGTTATGCACCCTTCTGGAAGTCTGGTGAAGCTTAGGAGCCCCTTTTCAGAATCCTGTTTTTAAATGCATAAAATAAAATACAAAGGATTACTAAGGAAACTGATTTTGTTGAAATACAGTTGTTCAAATATTTTTTAAAAACAAAATCCATGGGCCCCAGGCTAAGAACCACAGATCTGTCCATGCACCTTATTTTACAGATGGGGAAACCAAAATTTCGAGAGGGGAGAGCCACGCCCAGGTTCCTGCCTCCTAGTCCAACGGTGCAATTCAATTCAGTTTAATTCAACAAGTTATCTTTGGTTGGGGTCCTGTGGGCGTCCATCTGCGTGGCGGCTTCAGCCAAGAAATATAGCTGCTGACCTCTGAAAGCATCCCAGGAAGAGGCCCTGGGCCTCCTGAGGCCAAATACTTGCTTCCAAATATGTCATCCTAAGCCAGCTCCCTGGCTAAGTGAGCCACATTACCTCCATCACTCATCAGACCAGGATCCTCATACCTTCTGTCCCTGAAGAAAAGAAGCAGGTGCAGGAGGTCCCTCCAGTCCTAGGAGCTGGGAGCCTGGGATGTTCTCTACCATCAGGTAGGGAGTTTTGGCTGTTTTTCCTCATCCTCTATCAATGCCAGCTCAGGGATGCAAAAAGAATTTGAATATTTCTCTGAGCAAAGCATAATTAGGGAGGTAAGTCTGCTGGCTGGCGGAAAAATCATAGAACATAATCCAAAACCAATGAGAAATGATTTTTTAATTACTAATATCACTCCCAACCACCACCTCCAGCCCCCCACCTCTTCATGGTAAATTTTCAAGACACAGGAGAATTTTTAAGTGTGGGGAAAATAAAGAAGTACATTTCAGAATCATAGAATGTTGAAGCTGGATGAAAGATCTAGGTGAAGATCACCTAATCCCAGAGCTCTTAGCCTGGGTCCACAGACTCTCAGAAATCTGTGAATGGATTTCAGGGCATCTGAGAACTTGGATGGGAGGGGGACAATAGTCTACCTTTATTTTCACCAACCTCTTATTTCCTTCAGTTATTTAAAAATATTATTCTGAAAAGGCTTTACCAGGCTGCCTGAGAGATCTTTCACACACACACACACACACACACACACACACACACAACACACACACACACTCAGACATGGTAAAGAATCCCTGAGCCACTGTAACATTTGCATCTGACAAAAGAGCAAACTGAGGCCCCAGGCAGGGCATAGCCTAACCCACAGCCACACAGCAAGTCAGGGACTGAACAAGAAGGAGAATTTAGATCTCCTGACAAGGATTTAAGCCAAGGGAAAGCTCTTTGGAGGATAATAACAAATAACAACAAATTAAAAATAACAACAAAAATTAGATCTCAAGGATCTGGCCATCAAATCGACCATCAAGTCTTTAAAACAGAAGTGTACCTTTCAGGGATTGTCCAGTCCTATGTGAGAAAGCAGGAAACTGAAACCAAGAAAGGAAGTGACTTTATGTTGATGTAAGCATATCAGAGCTGTCTGCCCATGGAAATCATGGAATGTGGGATGTCAAGGCTGGAGGGGTCCTTAGGACCTAGAATGTCAGACCTTAAGGGACCTTAGAACTTAGAATATTAGACCTTAAGGGACCTTAGAACTCAGAATATTAGACCTTAAGGGACCTTAGAACTTAAGGTGTCAGATCCTGTAAGAGACCTTAGAAGCTAGAGTGTCAGATTCTACAATGGACCTTAGAACCTAGAATATCAGACCTTAAGGGATCACAGAACCTAGAACATTGGACCTTAGGGAACCTTAGAACTTACGGTTTCAGATCCTACAAGGGACCTTAGAAGCTAGAGTGTCAGAGTCTGTAAGGGGCATTAGAACAGGGAATATAAGAGCTAGGATAGCTCTTAGAAGACAAAATGTCAGAGCTGGGAGAAATCTTGAAACACAATGTCAGAGCTAGAAAAGCCCTTAGAAATCAGAGTCCCAACCCTGCTACTCACTCCTTAGGCGAGCTTCTTCCTTTCTCTAGGTTTCCTTGTCCTCTTTTTTAATTAAACATATTGTTTTAACGCTGTGTTAAGTCCCTTGCAGCCTCAATATCATAGGGTCTATGGATTCACAGCCTCCCTCCACCTTACTGTACCTATGAGGAAACTGAGTCCCAGGCAGGAGAGAGGGCCTCCCAGCAAAGGACCAGGCAGACCTCCATTTCCCCTCATCAATTTCCCACCTGGGCCTCTGCAAGCTCCGGGGCTCTGAGGGGTTAAACGGAAACGATAGAGCAAAAGAAAAATCTCTCCCCAAGTATTGGAGGGGGGGGAGGCAAAATGATTGTAAATTCTGCAGGGGGAATTCTGCCATGAAGCCGCTTCACCTTTCGCAGACTCCCCCGCCCTGCCTGAGAGGATAACTGACCTTTGGAGGGGAATAATGAAAAGAAGAAATTCCTTGGAGAAAATAATGTGGCCGGGCCCCCGTAATGAGATCTGCTCCTTTTATGTTGCCATAGCAACCACAGTCATTTTCTAATACAAACTACATGAATGGGGAAGAGGGCTGTCTCAGAGCCAGAGGAACCGGGGAAGCGGCTCACACCCTTTAGCCTCTTGCAGGCGGCCAAGCTGGGGACAGGCAAATGTCGTCCATGACTGGCTGATGGGCTCCATTTCACTGCTGGTGCAGCAGGCCTGACGGAGGAGCCCGGGCTGGCGGGGGCTCCTCTGATGGGGACCCGGGGCCACGGCACCTTTTAGTGAGAGAGGAAGACCTGGGTGGGGGAGGGTGCGCCCACCCTCAGTGAACATGATGGAAGGGAAAGAGATGGAGGAGGAGGGGAGGGGGGTGAAGGAAGGAGGAGGAGGAAAACACAGAAAAGGAGAATGAAGGAAAGATGGAGCAGAAAAAAAGAGGCAGCAAAGGACAAGGAGGAAGAGAAGGAGGAAAAATAAGGAGAAAGAACAAAATGACAGGAGGAGGAAAATTAAAAGGGTGAAAGAGGAGAGGAGAAGAAGAGGAGAAAAATCAGAAGGAAGAAGAGGAGAAGGAAGCAGAAAAGACAGAAGAAACAAAACAAAGAAAAAGAAAAGGAGGAAAGAGGAGGGGGAGGAAGGAGAAAAGGAGGAGAAAGCAACAGTATAAGGAGGAGGAAGAGGATGGAGAGAAATAAGGTGAAGAAAAAGAGGTAGAAGGAAAGAAGGAGGAAAGGAAGGGGGAAAGTAGAAGGAAGAGGAGAAAGAGCAAAAAGGGAAGGAAGAAATGAGGGTGCAAAAACTGGGGAAAGAGGAAGAGGAGGAAATAGAAGATAAAGGAAGGAGAAAGAGAGGAAGAGGAGGATGCAAAGGTAAGGGAGAAAAGAGAGGAAGCAAAGATTTCTCAGAGAGGAAAAGCACCTCCTGGGTGTTGGACAAAGCTCCAGTTGTCCCACCCTAGTTTTGCCACTCCTCAATCTAGAGAAAGGGAAAGAACCTGTCCAAGGCCAGTAAGTGGCAAATCTCTTCTGCCCTAGGTCTCTCGTTCCTTGCACTGCCTTGAATTCCAATTTCCTCCCCCCCATTCATTCTTACTCTCAAGCCCAAGGATGTTTGCCCAAACAAGACCCTCACAAAGACACTATTTCTCCAGTAAAGGGAAAAGATCATGAAAACACTGACCTCAATGATTTGTGAGTCAATTTCAAGCCTTTCTCAGTCCTCCTCAGTCTTAGTGCCTACCCCATGAGATTGCCTACAATCTATTTGGACTATAAGTCACTTATAAATGATTTTTGTATGTGTCTCCCATTAGACTGTAGATTCCTTGAGGGAAGAGACAAAATTTGGTTTGGTTTGGTTTTCATTTCCTTGTGCCCCCAGTGCTTTGTTAGTACAGAGCCTGGAACGTAGTAGGTGCTTAATGAATGTTTGTTGACTGACATACTGACCTTCATCCTTCCTCATTCAATCCTCATCCCCCCCAAGACTCAGTGCCTCCATTTCCCTTGGTCCATACGACAGGATACTTTTGAGTGATCACAGACAGCACCTGTACAGGATCCCCCATAAAAACCACATTTAAGTCCCTGGGTAGCTCCCCTGGAGTCTAGGAGCTCATGGATCATATGAGCATGAAAGGAGGCAATTGCAACTTCTGCCTCGCCTGGTGATGTCACCTGGCCTTGGTCCCCTAGTCCTAGGTTGTCCCCCCAGGATGGCTTCTGAGTCCATTTCACCTCCATTCTAGCAGTAAAGACTTCTAGGAGATTAAAGGCAGTGTTATCTGTCTGTCCATTAACTTGGAGAATCTTATTAAAGAGGAGAGTGGGTCAGGCCAGGAAACACAGGTCTTATTTTCCCAATGCTCCGGAGCCTAAAGCATTTTAAAGGCTAATTAGAGAAACTTCCATCAACCCTCCCAGAGGACACTCATGCCCACTGTCTCATTCATCCTCCCAACAACAACGAGAGACTGAGTGTACATATTATTTTAACCATTTTACTAAAGAGGAAACCAAGGTTCAGAAGGAAGATGCCCAAGATTCTTTGGCTAGTTTGTGGCAAAAAAGATTAATTCAAGTTTAAAGGACTTTCAGAGTTCATGGAATGTCAGAGCTGGGAGGGAGTCTAGAACATAGAATGTCAGTGTTGGAAGGGATTCTAGAATATCAGAGCTGGGTGGGACCTTAGAAAAATCCAATCCAATAAGCATATGTTAAGCTCCTACTATGTGCCATGTACTTTGCTAAGCACTGCAGATACAATTAATTTTTTTAAAAAAAGACAATCCCTGCTCTCAAGGGGCTTACAGTCTAAAGGGGCTGACAACATGCAAAGGGAAGCAGGAAAGTGTAGGGGGGGCCTCCCAGCATGGAGACATCTTGTTCCATGGAATTGGAACTAGGCAAAGCAGCAAATGCAAAATGAAGGAGGCTGAGTGTCCAATTTCTGCCCTTCATAAAGGAAGACAGGAAGCAAGATGGTGCAGTAGATGGCATGCTGGGCCTGGAGTCAGGAAGACCTGAGTTCAAATACAGCCTCAGACACTTACTAGCTGTGTGACCCTGGGTAAGTCACTGAATGCTGTTTGCCTCAGTTTCCTTAGCTATAAAATAAGTTGGAGAAAGAAAATGGTAAGCCATTCTAGTATCTTTGCCAAGAAAATCCCAAATGGAGTCATGAAGAGTTGGACATGACTGAAATAATTCAACAACAACAAAATAAAGGAAGGCATTGGAAGGAGTTTGGTGCTCCCCTATCCAGGCCTCTAAACAGAGGGGAGAGCAGGCTGAGGAAAGTGGCATCCAAACATAGCTTGAGTTAACAGTGTGGCAGGGAGCTGGGAAATGATGAGCTTATCCTGGAAAGGCCATCTCATTCCATCTCAAGTCGAAGCCAGGTAGAGCAGCGGGTACAAGGTGGAGGGAACAAAGAGAAAAGAATGGCGATTGTCAAAGGTGGAAGGGATCTTAGAAACTGGAACATCAGATCTGGAAGGGACTCCAAAAGACAGAACATCAAAGGTGAGATGGACCTTAGAACACAGAATAATGCAGCTAGAAGGGAGTCTAGAACATTGGCTGTTAGAGTTGAATAGGGCTTTAAGACCTGGAAGATCAGATCTGGAAGGGATGCCACAAGACAGAATATCAGAGCTGAGATGAACCTTAGAACATAGAATAATGCAGCAAGAAGGGAATCTAGAACACTGACTGCTAGAGCTGAATGGGGCTTTAAGAACTGAAACATCAGATCTGGAAGACACTCCAGAAGACAGAATATTAGAGCTGGGACGGACCTTAGAATACTGAATAATGCAGCTAGAAGGGATTCATTGACTATTAGAGCTGGGAGGGGCCTTAGAACAACCCAATCCAATAAACATATATTAAGCTCCTACTATGTCCTAGGTACTTTGCTAAGTGTTGTGGATACAATTAATTTTAAAAAAAGATAATTCCTGCTCTCGAGGGGCTTACAATCTAAAGGGGTTGACAACATGCAAAAGGAAGCAGGAAAATGTAGGACAGTCAATGTCCAACTGACATTAACATTGACTGTTACAGCTGAATGTAGAACATGAACATGAAATGTCAGTGCAGGAAGGAATTTGGGAACAGAAAACGTGGAATGCCATTTACTCATGATATAAGTTTCAGCACTGAGTTCTCGGCTGCCAATAGGACATCTCCAGTCCCAGAACCCTGGTTCAAGCCTGGAGGCTATCCTAATGGCCTCCTAATCAGCCTCCCTGCCTGTAGCCTCTCCCCTCTCCAATTCACCCTTCACCCTGCTACCCAAATAATCCTAATTCAGGCTCCTCTCTGGCCATGCCACTCCCCTGGTCTTTACCTTTCCTCCCAAAGAAAGCATAAGCTGCTAAACTGGCATTCAAGGCCTCCTGAGGACTGTTCAGCTTCATCGTGTATTGTTCCCCTCAGCCTAGGCTATGTTCTAGTCAATCTGCTTTGCTCTGCCCTTGCCTCTTCTCCCGTTCTCCAGGACCCTTTCTTGTCTCCAGGCTGTTACCCTTGCTACCCAACCTGAAGAAATCTCAAGACCAGGGCCTAGTGGAGTTTGGAGAGGCAGATCACTAGGTGGGCTGCTGGGCCACAGTGGCTGTGGCCCACTTCTGTGTTAGAGCAGGGTCACAGTGATACGCATAAATGGAGGAAGACCCACAGTAATTAAATTGAGGTGTTAAAATATCTAAAAACCAATGACATTTCGATTACTCAGATCCCAGACGAATTAAGGAATGAATAATTTCGACAACAGCCCAATGTCATGGAAATGCATGGGATTCAGAGGACCTGCTACCTAGGCTGCCTAAGCAACCAGGGCAAGTCATTTACTTTCTCTGTAGGTGGCACTGTGGATGGGATACCGGACTTGGAGTCAGAAAGACCTGCGTTCAAATCCTTTCTAAAACAATATTTGTCACCCTGGGTTATGTCATTTCATCTCCATTGGCCTCAATATGCTTATCTGTAAAATGGGGATAATATTAGTATCTACCTCCCAGAGCTGTTGTGTGGTTCCCATTTATGTGAATTGCTTTATAAGCAATAAAGTGCTGTAAAACTCTAATTGTTATTATTATTATCATACAATGGGAACCATGACCTTCCTTTTCCCAGAGAAATCCCTACTGAAGTCTTCACTAGATTGACTTTATCTTTGGAGCCTGGAAAGACACAGAAATGACCACTTCTCCAGAGGAGCAGAAGCCCTGCTTACTGTGCTCATGGGTCTAGCACGCCCATAAAAAATGGGAGTTACCTGCCAAGGAATTTTGTATGTTTATCTCCCATGCAGCATCCCAGCATTAAGGGTAATTTCCAGTTGGTCTTTGCTCGGGCTTAAGAGATTTCACAAAAATTCCCAAGACCTTCTAGGGTCTCTGCTTGAGAAGTGTTGGCTGACTGTGCCAGAGGTAATAGGGGTAGGGCAAAAGTCAGAGACCTGTCATTCTTATCTCTCATATCTCATAAAAGCCAAGACCTTCCTAGACTTTGGAAAAACACAGATCCCAGAAGCTAAGATGAACACAGGAGGGCAGGCAGATGGTTGTTTGATAATAGCCCCTTCCATTCATATGTTGCTGTTTTATTTCTGAAGTCTATTAACTCAAGCTAAAAAAAATTTATTAATGTGGCCCCTAAAATGGGAGCCCACCCCCAACTCACATAAAGCTACATTAGGATCAAGTTATTCTATAGGTCCCACATCTACTCAAAACTACAGTTCACAGGTCCCTGTGTTACCTTGGTCAGATGATGCATTTCATCCAATACAAAGGGATTAAATGAAATGATATTGCCATCCGTTGGGGAATGGCTGGACAAGTTGTGGTATATGAATGTAATGGAATATTATTGTGCAATAAGGAATGATGAACAGGCAGACTTCAGAAACTCCTGGAAAGATTTCTACCAACTGATGCAAAGTGAAATGAGCAGAACCAGGAAAACATTGTACACAGTATCAGTAACATTGTGTGATGATCAACTCTGACTGACTCAGCCCTTCTCAGCAACACAATGATCCAACCCTGCAGGACTGCCAGGACCTTGTGACGACATTATGTCACTGCTGTCAGCGGTTTCACAAGGCATGTAGTCTCTGCCAGGAATATGAGCCATGTCAGCTGGGTTTTGCTCCCTGCTCTTCTCATGCAATCACTGTTGAACAGTATTCCACTCATCCTCTGGGGACTGCCAGGGATGTTTCCACTGGACACAAGGAGTCCTCAGCTAAGATGTCGCTTCTACTCTAGAAAAAGCAAAGTTGGCCCTCCCACTTTTACCTTTAAGCTCTTTCATAAAGACAAAACCCTAATTCATCAAAAACTCTAAAGGGCTTTTCCTCCCATTAGAAAGCTTCTCTATCCTCAGAGCCTTTATTAAAATAGGTATTCCCACTTTGGGGGTAAGGATATTCCTTATCTAGGTGCCAAGCTCTTTGGAACACAAAACAATACTAGCCAACTAACATGAACAGATTTAAAACCATTTTTAACCCACTTCCCCCACCGCTACCACTTCTCTCTTTTATTGTTGTTGTTGAATCTTTTAAGTTGTTCCTGACTCTTCACTGACCCCATTTTGTGTTTTCTTGGCAAAGATACTGCAGTGGTTTGCCATTTCCTTCTCCAACCCATTTTACAGATGAGAAACTAAGGCAAACAGGGTTAAATGATTTGCCCAAAGTCACCCAGCTAATAAGTGTCTGAGGCCTGATTTGAACTCACAAAGATTAGTTTTCCTGATTAGAAGCCCAGTGCTCTATCTGCTTTGCCACCTAACCTACTTATTAAGGACAAAATCTCTATAAGAAACTTCGGTCTAATCTAAAATTAGAAAGTCCTTATGGCTCCATACTTAAGGTCTGATTTTCAAACTGCATCCAGTCAGCATGAATTTAAAGACTGACCTTTCAACAAACCTCCAACAGTTCCCTTGGTACAGGGCCTCCAGTTTTCAATCCCCAAAATAGGAGGGGGAAGAAGGAACAAATACTGAGCTCAGATGGCAAAACTGATTGACTCATTCATTCATTCAACAAACCATTTATTAAGCACCTATTATATGCCAAGCACTATTCTAGGAGCTGCAGATACAAAGACAAAATTAAAACAGCTCTGTCTTCTTGTACCTTTATTTTCTGTCTTAGTACAGTGCCTGGCACGTAGTATGTCTTTAATAAATATTTATTGACTAATGGGGAGACAACAAATATACATGTGAGTATACACAGATCATATGTACAAAATAGATAAATACTAAGTAATACGTGGGGGTACTAATAATTGGGAAGATCAGGAAAGGCCTGAAGTTGAAGGAAATGCTTGAGCTAAGACTTGATGGGAGTTAGGAATCCTAGGAGGCAGACGTGAGGAGGAAGGGCATTCCAGGCATGAGGAACAGCCAGGACAAAGGCAAAGGCATGAGGATTGGAATGTTGTACACAGGAAACAGCAAGGAAGTCAGTTTGGTTTATACCCAGAAAACATGGAGAAGTGTGTGAGTCACACTTGTGAAGAGCTGTAAACATCATTTTGGTTTTTTATCCCAGGAGCAACAAGAAGTCATTGATGGTTCTAGAGCATAGGAGTGACCATCGTCTTCCTCCTGCCTAGGAGTATTCCTGATGTGCATACATACATGCATACATACACATATATGTGTGTGTATATCATATATATACATATATAATATTACATTAGATTACATATTTAACAACAAACCGCCCTACAATGAGTACCTACGTCGCACAGGATACTCTCCTAGGCACTAAGGGTAAGGATAGGAACTGGACCCATGATTTCATTGGCGTAGGGAAATCTTGGATGAGGAAACTCTACCTACCAATGCTAAGATGCCCCTTTTCTCAGTTTGCATTCTTAGAGAGAATAGCATGTGTCTCAGTGGCATAGTGGATACAGTGCCCGACCTGGAATTGAGAAGACTCTTTGTGAGTACAAATCAAGCCCGAGACACTTATTAGTTGTGTGACCCTGGGCAAGTCACTTCACCCTGTTTGCCTCAGTTTCCTCATCTGCAAAAGGACCTGGAGAAGGAAATGGCCAACCACTCCAGCATTTCTGCCAAGAAAACCCCCAATGGGGTCATGAAGAGTCAGACTGAAATGACTGAACAGCAACTCAAGTTTTGCAAAGCACTCTATACATGCAACTCTTGTTTTATTTCACAACAACTTTGTCAAGTAGGTGCTGTTATTATCCCCACTTTACACATAGGGAAACTGAGGCTCAGAGGGGTTAAAGCAACTTGCCAAGGATCACACAGATAACAAGGGTTTTAGGCAGGATTAAACTACTCTTCCTGATTTCAGGCCCCGAACTGTCTTCTGTGCCCCTAGATGCATGGGTCCTGCTTACAATGGAGAAGAAATGGTCTGCCACAACTCTCATCACAAGGTATTGGCAGAAATAGAAAGTCCTTGGCAATAGGAAGTGGTTCATATTTGTCTTTGAGCCCCCTCCCCAGTACTTATGAAATGACTGAAACCTAGTCGGTGTTTGATAAATACTTATTGATCGATTTACCCTCATATTAATTCCAGCTCTGAGCAGAGCCAGAATTTGAACCCAGACATCTTGTTTTTCCTCCTCCCACCCAGGCCTGGTCTGCATTACTGGTCCAAGAGGGATAGCCTCACTTCCCCTCCAGCCTGACGTACAGCCCATAAGAAACAGAAACCATTTGGTTCCACTGACCTGTTTTGACCTCCCATCCTGGGTTTGTAGAATCGGGATGACACAGGCCCCCATCTTCTCCCTACCCCACTCCCACCAGCAGCTTCCAATTACTCTATTACCCCCTCATCCCAGATCGGAGCAAGATCGTTCAGAAACGTCCAGTGGGAGAGGCCACATAAGCCCGATTGAATATTATCCTCAATTATAGTTTCCATCAGGCCAAGCTGAGGATTCCTCCGGCCAAGATGCCTCGGATGTGCTCCAATTACATCATAGCTGTTTAAAAAAGAAAAGAAATTTGGAAAGAGACAGAGAGAAAGGAGAGAGAGAAAAAGAGAAAGAAAGGAAGGAAGGAAGGAAGGAAGGAAGGAAGGAAGGAAGGAAGGAAGGAAGGAAGGAAGGAAGGAAGGAGGGAGGGAGGGAGGAAGGAGGGAGGGAGGGAGGAAGGAGGGAGGGAGGGAGGAAGGGAGGGAAGAAAGAAAGAAAGAAAGAAAGAAAGAAAGAAAGAAAGAAAGAAAGAAAGAGAAAGAGAGAAAGAGAGAAAGAGAGAAAGAAAGAAAGAAAGAGAGAAAGAAAGAGAGAAAGAAAGAGAGAAAGAAAGAAAGAAAGAAAGAAAGAAAGAAAGAAAGAAAGAAAGAAAGAAAGCTAAAGAGAGAAAAGGAAGACAGAGTGCAGAGGGGGAGTAGAGAGGAGAAAGAGACAGACAGAGAGACAGGCTTGTGATGGCCACCTGCCTGGGTAAAACGTGGAGTGGGGATTATGACTGGGGTATTTGCTCCAAGTGCTTTAAAGAAAAGAGATAAAGGGAAGGGAGCTAGAATTTGATCTGGAAACCCTGGCACAGGCCCCAAGAGGTGCAAATCATTTCAAGTGGGCCCCCTCCTGAATTACCCTGTTGGACGGCAGGCTGGTATGATAGACTGAGCTGCCAAATTGGGAGCGAGAAACCTGGGCTCCCATCCTGGCTCAGCCACTCCGTCCACAACTTAGGCAAGCCGGTTTGCCTGGGAGGGACTCAGTTTCCTCATTAGCAAAAGGAGGATTAGAGAATGCCCAAGATCCCTTCCAGCCCAGTGTCCAGCAATAGAAGGTGCTGAGTGAATGTTTGTTGACTGATTGATCAAATCCTGTGACTGATTTTCCTTGATGCCCAGACCAGGGGAGAAGAAGGACGGAAGGAAGGAAGGATGCATTAAGCACCCACTATGAGCCAGGCGCTGTGCTAAGCACTGCGTGTACTGTATTATTTGATCCTCATAAGTACCCTGGGAGGTATCATGCTGTTACCATCTCCATTTTACAATTGAGGGAACTGAGGTAAAGGATAAATGACCTGGTCAGGGTCGCACAGATAGGAAGTTTCTGAGTTTGGATTTCAATTCTGGTCTTCCTGAGTCCAGGCCCAGTCCTTTGTGCACTCGTACACCCGGCTTTCTTCTAGGAGAGAATACGAAATGTAACAAACAGGTAAAAGGAAGGATACTTCAGTGTGACATTCGGAATGAGAGAAGAGAATGTGGAGGAAATCCTGCGTTGGAATCGACGGTGTTTTCCACCAAGGTTCTCTGCTCCTCGATTCTAGGACCAAACGGGAAGGCAGGGGCTGAGCCGTGCCTAAGGAGTGTGGGTTGGTCTAAGATCTTAGCAAGATGCTGGGAGGGTCAGTGTAGACACTGAATGAGAGTCAGGCTCTAAAGGGATCTTGGCGAGCTACAACCCTGGGCTCCAGCTACTAAGCCGAACTTCAGAAACCATCAAGGCAAAGTCTTACACTTGGGCTCAAATAGTCAACTTCACCAGTACAGGACGGGAGGAGGGGCTTATGAGGTCAGCTACTCTTATTCTTTCATTTTACAAATAAGGCAACTGAGACCCAAAGAACCTGAGGATGGAGGTTGTGGTCAAGCTATCAGCTGAGCTGGTTCTCTTTCCACTACACAATCTTGCTCCTCTTCCTCCCATCTGGACCCTAGAGGCAGTCATGCTCATCTCACATCAGGCAGGCAAAACTATTTTTCTCTTTCCAGAAGAAGTAGTGACCAATATTGAGTTCTCTGTATGGGTGACAAATCTGAGGCATTCTTTGGGAAGGGCTGTTAAAAAAAAAGTATATGAATTCTGGCTGCATTTTTGCCCCTAGGACTGACGCCGCACACCAAGACTGCCTCCCTTGTCATTATTAAATGTTCTTCCCTATTATGTTTTCCATCATTCCCAGAAGAGCTGGCCACGGCCATCAGAAAGGCTCAAAGAGTCAGAAGCATCATCCCCGTGGACCAGGGACAGGGGAGCCATTGTAACCTATCTTTGAAGCAAATGCTATCAAGGTTATAGATGGGCCATCTGGAGCCTACCCTAGTACAGAGCCTTGTTTTTAGCAGGGAATTCTGCAGAAGTGAAATTAAAAGGTTGACATCTTCCTGCCCATAGGAAGAAGCTCAAGACTTGGCAAAAGAGTTGATTGTGAGGGATGAATGAAGCTGACGTTAGTGCCCACTATGGGGAAGGAAAAAGTCAAATACCAAACCCTTCCAAGGAGCAGAGTGATATGATGAAAAGAGAACTGGGTTGGGAGTCAGAAGAAGTGTGTTTAGATCTTGGTTACAGCTGTAACTAGGGTAAGGTGATTGGAACTTTGCCCTAGGGCACCAAAATTCAGAAGGCAGACAAATTTAACATATCATCCATTAGCCCAAGACAACTGGGTGTAATGAATAGGGAACTGGCCTCTGAGTCAGGAATAAATGAATGAGGGATGGGGAAATTGTATGAAGTACTTTCTACATATGTCAGGCACTGTGCTAAGAACTACAATTAGCAGTGAGAAGCAAGATGATCCTTCCCTTTAAGGAACTTACGTTCTATTGGGGCCCAAGAACAGGAGCGGTGACCTGAGAAGTCACAGGGATGGTGACAGAAGGCATGGGGTAACTGTTGTCAGAGCCTAAGGTAGAAGAGAAAGGGGGGAGGTGGAGGGTGGGAAGGGTTACGCTCGCATAGAACCTATGTGACTAACAATCCTTGTGGTAGGTGTGGAGTCTTGGCTAGCTAATTAATTGATAGATAAATAAATGGGTGAATGAATGAATAAGTAAATGAATGTATATATACAGACATAAATGATAAAATCAATAAATGAATTAAAAATACATAAACATGAAGGAGGGAAGGAAGGAATGGATAAATAGATAAATAACTATAACCCCATCAGTTAGAGGCCACCAATTACACCCTCAACTCCCAGTCAAATATTTTGTCTTCATCCATTTTATATTATATTTGCATCATAAAGTACAAAGTTGGTTCGAGGGATTATTTTGCAAAGCTTAGAGAATAGTTGTTGATTGGCTAACTGACTGCTCATCTCAGGGGGGTTTCATTTCACCAAAGGGCTGGATACATCTGTGATCCTGGCCCTGCTGCTTCCTGTCTGGGTGTCATTGGTTTTCAAAGTCCCTTCCTCTTTTGGAGTCTCAGTTTCCTTAAAATCTAAAAGGATGCATTTCTATGATCTAGACCATGACCTAATACTATGATCCTCACTCTCCCCAGAGGAACCTTCAGACTCCTTTGCCTGGCATTCAAGGTCTTCTAGAATCTGCCTCCTCGTTATCCGTCCATCCTCATTTAACATCACTTCCCCTCATCCTCACTACACTTCAGGCTTATGCTAATTTTGGCCTGATAATTAACACCAAGAAACAGAGGTTCTCCACCAGCTAGGACTACACCATCCATATGCAGAGCCATCAGTTACAATAAATGGGGAAATTTTGAATGCTGTGGATAAGTCCACTTACCTTGGCAGTAGACTTTCCAGGGATGTCCTCATAGATGATGAGGCTGACTCACACATTGCCAGAGCTAGCTCAGTGTTTGGGAGGCTCTAAAAGGAAGTGTGGAAAAGAAGAGTGTGTTAGATTGCCTACCAAACTGAGGTCTACAGAGCCATTGGGCTGACCTCATTGTTGTATGCCTGTGAAAGCTGGACAGTCTATCAGTGCCATGGCAGAAAACTGAATCGCTTCCATTTGAATTGTCTTAGAAGGATTCTGAAGATCACTTGGCAGGGTAAGGTACCAGACACTGAGATCCTTTCTTGAGCTAAACTGCCAAGCATTCAAACTCTTTTGCAGAGAGGGCAGCTCTGATGGGCTGGCCACATTGCTTGAATGCTGAAAGTACATTTGCCTAAAAGACTATTTAACAGAGAATTCACACAAGGCAAGCACTCACATGGAGGTCAAAAGAAGTGATGCAAGGACACTCCCAAGGTCTTTCTGAAAAACTTTAGAACTGATTGTGAGACATGAGAGATACTGGCACAGGACTGCCCAGCATGGCATGCCCACTTCAAAGAAGGCGCTATTCTCTATGAGTGAAGCAGAATTGGAGTAGCTCAAAAGAAGCATGAGATGCACAGATTTAGAGACATCTCCTCTCCAGCTGCCCATATGGACCATTTGTGCCCAACTTGTGGCAGAGCCTTCCAAGCTCTCATTGGCTGGGTCAGCCACAGTTGAACCCACTGTGCCTTGGCTGCAACCTAGTGATGTCATTTTGGTCCTCTTTGAGAATGAAAGACAACAGCCAGTCAGCTTCAGCCAGGCTGGACTCCTCAGTTTCCCCAGAATGTCTCCAGCTTCTCGGTCTCCATGCCTACATTCACACTGTTCCTTCTGCCTGAAATCTCCCTCCTCCCTTGTCACAATCCTCCCGTCCATCAAAAGAGAGCTTAGTGCCACCAGCTAGGATGACCAGATGGAGACCTGAGAGGGACCTTCAAGCCCATCTTTGTCCAAACCCTTCATTTGACAGAGAAGGAAATTGCAGTTGCCAAATCCTATCACAACATCTCTCCTCTCTGCCTTCAGTCATCTCAAGCCACCACCCTGGGGTAGAACTTTCTCCCTTCCTGTTCTAGACTGTTCTCCCTGCCTCAGTCTGCACCTACTCCAGCCCATCTTCCACTCAGCTGCCAAACCAATTTTCCTGGAATGCAGGACTGACCTCATTACTCCCCCGCTCAATAAACCCCATTGACTCCCTATTACCTCCAGCTCTGATTGGAATTTAAGGCCCTTTATGGTC
Organism: Phascolarctos cinereus; assembly: GCF_003287225.1. Classification (NCBI taxonomy): domain Eukaryota; kingdom Metazoa; phylum Chordata; class Mammalia; order Diprotodontia; family Phascolarctidae; genus Phascolarctos; species Phascolarctos cinereus. The sequence continues at coordinate 715,594,723 of NW_027555847.1, forward strand.
CTTCTCTTCCTTTCCAATATCTTCATACTCCCCTCCACACCCTCTACATTGCAGTTATACAGACCTCCTTGCTCTTCCTTAACATCCCCTGCCTGAGCATTTTCCTGGCTATCCTCCCATGCCTGGATGATCTTCTTCCCCACCCCCACCTCCACCTCTTGCTTCCTTCAAGGCTCAGCTTAAAGACTGTGATCTCCCTGAAGGCAGGGACAATACTTGCCTTTCTTTGTTATCAACAATGCTTAGCATTATGCCTGGCGCACAGTAGGCTCTTTCTTATTGACTGACTGCTGTGGGCTTTACCCTGGCCTCTCTAGTGCTAATGATTTCCCTGTATTATCTTCCATCTACATCTTTTATGAACATTGGGATTTGCATGTTGTCTCCTCCATCAGAATGTATGATCCTTAAGGGCAGGGACCATGTGTCTTTGAATACCTAGTGGGGTGTCTAACATATAGTAAGTACTTAATAAATGTTTGTTTTGTTGACTGAATGACTGACTGAATTAAATCCGGAGAGTGCCAATGAGTTGCCTAAGGGTAAGAAGCAGTAGAATAAACCAAGAAAAAAAATGCAGGAATGAAAAAACACAGGCTCATAGGATCCTAGATCTAGCACTGGAAGGGATCAAACCCACTCATTTCACAAATTAGGAAACTGAGGCTGGATTTTCCCAGTGTCTCACAATTGGCAAGCATCAAAGGCAGGATTTGAACCCAGATCCCCTGAATCCAGAAACAGAACTCTTCCAAGTCAGAAGACCTGTTTTCTAATCCCAACTCTATTATTTACTCGTGGTAAGAACTCCACCAAGCTCCCAGGGCCTGTTTCCTCATCTGCAAAATGAGAGCATTCTATCAGATCCCCTCTAAATCTATGGTCTTGTAACCACAGCTCCAGCGCTCTTTTCCTGGTGCCACATTGACTCCCAAAAGTCTTACTTATTGCCTTCTTGCCATTCCCGTGCCCATCATCTCCCTTCAACTTCATTGAATTCTTTACACTCCTAACATGAACTTCTCATGTAATCATGGGTTATATTGGTGCTTGTATCGCTTCCTCCAGTTAGACTGTAAGCCCTCTAAGGGCAGGGACTCCTCCACTAATTATGTCTTTCTCCATTTCCAGTAGAAGGCTCTACATACAGTTGGTGGTTAATTGTTGTTGAATTCTATAGAGTTGAATGGAAGAAAGCCTGGACAGTTAGTTCCTTTTCCAAAATGGCTCCTCCCTCAACATCTCCATCCAGGAGAAGATGAAAACCATGGGTCTGGTGACTCTATTCTCCGCACTCTAGGTGGAGTGAGATGGTTTACTGGTCCTTTTCCCACTAAGCCGTGGGCAGCTTTGCCTCAGGGACTTGGTGACTCCAGGAGCCAATCAGAGCCTGGAAGAAGGATGAGCAAGACAAGTGATGAGACAGAGAGGCAGCTAGGTGGACCTCCAATGGTCACCTGAGGTAACAGAGTAAAGAGCTACATCTGGAGACTGAGGACCTGGGTTCAAATCCCACCTTGGCTCTTTATCCCCCGAGTGACTTTGCTCTGGCTGATTATGGGCCTTAGTTTCCCCATCTGTAAAATGAAGGGATGAGATTAAGTGGCTTCAAAGGACCCTTCCTCCTCTAGTATTCCATGATGCTATGACCCACGATTTGGAAGAAAGATAGAAATTGCTCTCCTTGGCCTCAGGGAGCCGAACCTAGAGCAAAGTGGCAAAGAAGTAAATTTGGGCTCTAGATAAGGAAATAAACTTCCAAACAATTGGATCTGCCCCAAAGGAAACGGGCCAGGTTAGGGAGGAGTGTGTTCCTCCTCATCAGAGGTCTGGAAGTAATCCTTGGATCTAGCCACTTTGGGGGATGGTGTACAGGGAACACTTTCCCAGTTATGAGTTGGAGCGGATGGCCACGGAGCTTTGTGGGATTCTGAGATTCTTGTACAATGACATTGGGGCCCAGCCTGCCCAAGCCTGGGAGCTTTTTTATCTTCTTCCTGTTTTGATGGGAACCAGTGACTGACTGACCAGCCCTGGTCACAAAGACTCATAGGGAAGGCACTGCGTGGTAATTTGTTTCTCAGCCTAATCTCGCAGATCACTGCCAGGGGTTCTTTTACCTGAGGATACCCAAGGGGAGAAGGGATGGGAAGGGAGAAAGTAGCCATTAAGCCCTTCAGGACAAAACTCATGTTCTGTCCATGATATCACATTGGTGGAACCATCCAATGTTAGTGCAAGAAGGGAGCATAGAACAGGGAATGTCAGGAATGAGAGGGGCTTTAGAAGAGAGAATGTCAGAGCCGGGAGGGCCCTAAGAACAGGGAAGGTCCCAGCTGGGAGGGGCTTAGAACAGACAATGTCAGAGTTGGGAGGAGACTGAGAACGTGAAATGTTGGAGCTGGAAAGGGCCTTACAGACCATTTATTCTAGCCATCTCATTTTACAGATGAAGAAAGTGGGGCCCAGAAAGCGGAAAATACCTCATTCTACAAGAAAGAACCCAACTCATTCCCCACCAGGTCTGGTACACTTTCCTAAAACTAAACCAGTTCTGTATTTACCATTCTTCTCTCTCAGAACATACCCAAGAAAGAGACAAGGGAAGACAGGAAAGGAAGGAAAACAAATCCCTTACGACAAGGTAGATGCTCTAGAACCAAGAAATCCTTCATAGCAGAATTCTTTCCTAAGAGCGAACTCCTTAACTCAAGCACCCTTACAGATTCCACTCCCATGAAAAACAAGTCACCTCCAAGTATTGATGCCTAGCAACTGCAGAGTTTCTCACCTTGTCTTCCTTGGCCCTGGGATCACATGTCCCAGAAGGCTGGGCATTGGACCACACTGGAAGTGACTCGCGTCTATCATATGCAAACTAGCTAACTAGGAATAATTGTCTAAAGTAGCGATTTCACAACTTGTTGGTGTCCTGGTTCCATTTGGCAGTCTAGTGAAGACCAGGGATCCCTTCTCAGAATCATGTTCCTAAAGGATTAGGAGAAATGCTAAAATTTTACTTGGAAGTCAATGAAAATAAAGGTGCAATTTTTTTTCCCCATACTGCTTCCCAGACCCCATGAGATCTAACTCCAAGATAAGACCCCATGATTGAAAAGATTGTGTGTGTGTGTGTTAGGAAAATATAACTTCTTAAACTAAACCTTCAATGTTCATATTGGAAAGAGAACCAGGCTGGGGAGTTCAGGAGTCCAGGCTTCTAGCCCTGGGTTCCCAGCCTTGCTGATGCCATCGCCAGACTGACTTTCAGGCAGAATTCACCATCCCACTGCCCTGGGCCCCTTCAATGGCTTCCCATCCCCTCCACCTCTGAGATTTTCTTCCTGCCTTTGCCTCCACTGGGCCAGATGAGCTTGGGTAAGTCTCTCCTCCTTGGAACCTCAGTAACCATCTCTGTAAAATGAGGGAGTTTTATTTCTCTAAAATCCCTTCAAGCTCTGACAGCTCATGACTCGATTAAGAGGGAGCCTGGAAGATATGCCTTAGATCTTGGGTGATTTTGCTGGACTTATTTCTCTCTTTTTTATTCTTCGTTATAATGGATGGCTCTCTGGGAAGGGTAGGACTGAGAAATACCTTGTAAGTGATATGCACACAAAAGATACCATTTTGTTGTTCAGTTTCAGGTGTATCCAACTCTCTGTGACTCCATTTGGGTTCTCCTTGGTACAGATACTGGAGTGCTTTGCCATTTCCTTCTTCAGCTCATTTTACAGTTGAGGAAACCGAGGCAAATGGGGTAAAGTGACTTGTCTAGGGTCACTCAGCTAGAAAGTGTTTGAGGCTAGATTTGAACTCGTGAAGATATGCCTTCCTGACTCAAAGCCCCGTGCTCTATCCACTGTGCCACCTAGCTTTCTATAAGATAACATTATTAAAATTTTAAAAATAAATATTTCATACGTTCATTTTTGTTTGATTTGTTTTAAGGAAGAAGTATAGAATGATATTGTAGACAGAGCCCTGGGCTTAGAGTTGGGAGACCTGAATTCAAATCCTCTCTCTATCACTTAGAATCTATGTGACTTTGGGTGAGTCATTCTCCCTCTCTGGGCCTCAGTTTCCTTCTCTGCAAAATGAGTGTTGTCTAGGTGGTCTAGTAAATCAGAGAGGGAGACTTGAGTCCAAATCCTGGTTCCAATACTGTGCAGACATGGGCAAGTCACTCAGCCTTTGCCTCAGTTTCCTCATCCATAAAATGGGCCTAATAATAGCACCTCCCTCACAGGGCTGTTGGGCGGAAGAGATGAGATAACACTTACAAAGCACTTTGTAGATCTTAAAGGATGTTATACATGTTAGCTATTACATGGTTATTGTTAAATCGGTCTCTGGCTCTCTGAAACTCTCAGTAACTTTTAGCCGCAGTTTGCAGTAAATTTGTTGCAAAGGCGGGGACTTGGCCCCCGTCGAGTGAGTTAATCTGTCTCAGCCCATCTCTCAAGGCAAGAAGCTGTGGTCAGTAAAAACAAAGAAATCAAAAGCTGGGGGGAGGGGGAGCCCCAAACCTTCTGGATTCAACACCCCACCTTTTCCAGTGTTGCCCCTATGAAACAAGGGTGTTGAATCAGAGAGACAAGGGTAACATCTGGTCCAAAGCCCATTCCAGATGTGAGAAAAAGCTTTCCTTCCAAAAATATTCTTGTCATGAATTGAGAAACTGTCCTGGTATAAACATTGTGCGATGATGGACAGATGCTGGACAGCAAATGCCCTTCTTGCCACAGGGCAGGGACAAATGGACCAGCCATCCCAGTCATCGTGGCAGTGAGGGTGCTTAGAGTCGGGTATTTTTTTAAAAGGAGAGAGGGGTCCCTTTATCAAAACTCCTGAATCACGAAACAGCATCAGAAGTGTGAGAGGCTTTCAAGGAATGTCAGACCTGGGAGGGCCCAGGAAAGTGAAGAGGGACCTAGAAACATGAAAAGTAAACTATCAGATTTAGAAGGTATCTTGGAACATAGAATGTCAGAGGTGGGAGGGACTTTGGAACATAAATTGTGAGAAATAGGAGTGTCCTTAGAACACAGAATGTCGTTATCTGGGAGGGACCTTAGAACTTAGATTGTCAGAGCAGAGAGGGGCTTTAGGACAGAGAATGTCAGGGATGGGAGGGACCTTAGAACAGGGAATGTCAGGGCTGGCAGAGGTTTTAGAACACAGAGTGTCAGAGCTGGGAGGGTCCTTAGAACAGAGACTCTCAGAATTTAGAGGATTCTTAGAACAAGGAATTTCCAAGCTAGGAGGGCCTTAGAACACAAAATGTCAGAGTTTAGAAGAGTCTTAGAACAGAGAGATTCTGAGAGCTGGAAGAGACTTTGCAACATAGAAAATAGACTGTCAGACTTGGAAGTGGAATTTAGAGTATTCTGAGCTGGGAGAAACTGTAGAGCAGAGAATGTTGGACTGAGAACGTAAGGTTTGTGACTTGGAAGAGACTTAGAAACCCTTTAGTCACCATCCTCATATTACAGAAGGGGAAACTGAGTCTCATGGAAGTGAAGGGACATGCCTGGGGTTACTGACCAGGTTAACTACAATTTCCCCTATTAGCTGTCCTGCAGGCCTGAAATTCTTCTTGTTACCCCTCCTTTGCATCAATGATATGGAATTCATAGAGATGAAGAGAATCCTGGACCGCCAGAAGTGGATGAGGTTTCAGAGGGACTCTCATCTGACCCCCATCTGAAGAGTAGGTCAATGGTTGCTTCTGCTTAAGGAATTGCAGTAATGGATTCCTTCCTTCCTTGCGGCATTCCACTGGTGGACAGTGCTTGTGGCTGGACAGTTCTTCCTCCTATTCCCCTACATCTGCCTTCCTGTACTCCCCTACCATCCTCCCACTATCACCTTTGCCTGGCCTGCCCTCTCCTTTTCATTGGCTCTTCGGGGACAGGGAAGACTTTCAGAAAGGGACTGAGGAAAGGATGGGATCACTTACAGCTAGCAGCTTTGGAGAGAGAACCCATTGACTTTAAAATGGCCAGACCTCTCTTCCACCCCTCCATCAATTAATTCTGGGCCAAATGAGGGGAGGTAGAAAAATGAACATGGACAAAGGATCAGGAGGAACATGCCCATAATGAGAAGAGCTATGGATTTCAGCTGAAGAGGCCTTATAAATCATTCATGGTCCCTCTCAATCTCTGGGCTGAAACTCCCCAACTCATGAGGCTTCAGAGGAATAATTGAAGGGATAAGTCCCAGCCCCACAAGACTAGTCAACCTAGTCATTTGTGATGTTCTCCTTTCCCATTCCAGTGGCTGCTTCCTCCCTTTCTTCCCTCCCTTCTTCCTTCCTCCCTCCCTCTGTCCTTTCTTTCTTTCTTTCTTCCTCCTTCCCTCTGTCCTTTCTTCCTTCCTTTCCTCCCTCTCTTCCTCCTTCCTTTCTTCTTTTCTCCTTCCTTTGCATCTTCCTTCCTTCCTTTTCTCCCTCTTTCCTTCCTTCCTACCTTCCTTCCTTCCTTCTTTCTCCCTCTCCCTCTTTTCCTTCTCTCCTTCTTTCCTTCCTTCTTTCTTTCCTTCCTTCTTCCTTTCCTTCCTTCTTTCCTTCCTTTCTTTCCTCCCTGCCTCCCTCCTTCCTTCTCTCCTTTTTTCCTTCCTTCCTTCTTTCCTTCTTTCTTTCCTTCTTTTCTTCTTTCCTTCCTTTCCTCTCTCTCTCCCTCCTTCCTTCTTTCTCTCCCTCTTTTCTTCCTTCCCTCCTTCCTTCCTTCTTTCCTTCCTTCATTTCTTCTTCCCTTTGTTCTTTCCTTGGAGCCCCACCAGCTCCTCTAGGCAAGGCTCCCTTCCAGCTATCACATTCCCTGTTAGCTGTTTGGAAGTGCTTGGGTTCCCTATCCTCAGTTAAATTCATAGGATTATAGGATCATAGAGTCATAGATTTAGAACTAAGAGGGACCTTAGAGGCCACTGAGTTCACCCTCCTCATTTGACAGACGAGGCTGTTGTGACAGAGAGAGGTTAAGTTACTTGTCTAGAATCACAGCTAGGAAAGATCTGAGGTGAGATTTGTTCTTGACCCAAGGCCAGAAAGATTTATTAAGTACCTACTGTATAGTAGGTATTGGGTATATGAAGACAAAAAATGACATCAGTCCTGCCCTCAGGGAGCTTATATTCTACAAGGGAAAATAATATGTATATAGATAAGTTAATACAAATCATACATGAAATAAGGACAAACTGATTCCAGGGAGAGTATTAACAGTTGGAGGAATCATGGAAGACCTTGTGGAGAAGGAGGCACTAAAGCTGAGCATTAAAAGGAGTTAGGAGCTCCAAGCAACAGAGGAAAAGAAGGAAGAATGCTCACTGCATGGAGGAGAAACTGTGCAAAGAAGTGGGGGTGGAATGTTATATACAGGGCTAGGTTCGCTAGAATGTAGTGCTTGTATAAGACGGAATCAGAAAAAATCCAAAAAGAGCTTTAAATGTCAAACTGAGTTGTTTGCATTTTTCCCAGAGGCCTTTGGGAGCCATTGAAACTTCGTGAGCAGGGGAGTGATATGGTCAGAGTTGTGATTTTGGAAGATCAATGCTCATTTTTCTATCTTACCTTGGACTTTCAAAATCACAGAATTGAATTAAAATTATCACCTCCCTATTCTAGGAGAACATGCCCTTCTTAATGCAGCCTAGGATCATGTTAGTTTTTCTGGCTGCCTGTCACGCTACTAATCCATATTACACTTGCAGACCACTGAGATCTCCAAATCTCTTTCAGAACACTTGCTGCCTCTCCGTGCCTCCTTCATCTTATGTTTGTGAAGCTGGTTTTTGGGTGCCTTTGTGTGAGACTTTTACCCTATTGAAGTTCATTTTATTCAACCCAGTCCAATGCTTATAGACTAAATGGAGCTTGACTTTATCATCTAGTGTGTTAGAGCTCCTCCCATTTTAGTGTCCTCAGTAAAGTTGAAGAGCATGCCATATCCTTTTATGCAAGTCATTGATTAAACTGTTATATAGCTCAAAGCCCCAGGGCCACTGGAGACCTCCTGCCACTTAGACATTGAGCTATTCATGACACTCTTTGAGTTCTGAATCCAACTGATTACATCATTGTCTAGCTATATCTTTCCACTTCCTCTGCAAAAATGCTAGGAGACGTTTTATCAAAAGTTTGTTGAAATCTAGGTAAATTATGGCCATAAAATTCCCTTCATATACAAATTTCATAATTCTATCAAAAAAGGAAATGAAATGAGTCTGGTACAATCTCTTCATGATAAAACTAAGACAGCACTTTGTGATTGCTGCTGCCCTTTCCGGATCTTTATCAACCACCCCTTTAAAGAAACATTATGCAATTTTCCCAGGAATTGAAGTCAAGATCAGTGGTTTCTAATGTGCAGATTCAGTTCTTCCTTCCTTCTTTCCTTTCCTTCCTCCTTCCTTCTTTTCTTCCTTCCCTTCCCTTCCTTTCTTTCTCTCTTTCCTTCAATTTTTTCTTTCTTTCCTTTTCCTTCTTTCCTTCCTTCTTCCTCTCTTTCTTTCCTTCTTTCTCTTTTAAATTAGGACATTTAGCCTTCTCCAGTCTTGCCATACCATACCCATTTCCCATGATCTTTCAAGTATCTCTGACAGTGGCTCAGCAATCACATCTGTCAGATCCATCTGTTCTTTGTACATTTCTTGACCATCTTGTAGTGTTAGCAACAGCTTCCTTCTATCTACAATTGAGGCAGGCTGACATGTCGAGAGAGTGATCCCAAAGTACATTGGGCTTCTTCAGAAGGTGGTAGGGTCTCCCTCCCTTGGGAGTCTTGAGGAGAAACCTACATTATCCAGAGCTGGAAGGGACCTCAAAGGCTGTCTAGTCTGACTCCCATCATTTATACAGAGGAAGAAATTACATCCCAACGAGATGAGATGAGTTGCTTAAGGTCACCCAAGGAGTAGGGAGGGAAGATTCAAGGTTAAATGCTACGACTGCAGAGTCAATGTTTCTTCTACTTCTAGCAAAGACTGGATGACCACTTGTTGGGGGTGTCATAGGGGGAATTTTTGTTCAGGTAAATGTTGGACTGTGGTCTCTTCCATTTCTAGCATTATTTGTATGCATTCCTCTGTGTGTGTGTGTGTGTGTGTGTGTGTGTGTGTGTGTGTGTGAGAGAGAGAGAGAGAGAGAGAGAGAGAGAGAGAGAGAGAGAGAGAGAGAGAGAGAGAATCTCAGGGTGTAACTTACTAAGCATGGCTCAGATTGCATTCCAAAACCAAATCTGCATTAAGTAACAGTTGGCCCATCTGCAGTTTAGGAAGGTTGCCATGCCTGGGAGGGACTCCCTACCCCACCCTGCCCTACTGCCTCCTGGCCATGCCTCAGCCTGTGGAAGTCCTTCTCTTTCAGGGCCCAGTGCAGGTATCACCCCCTCCATGAAGTCTTCCCTGATTTCCTTCACCCCCCAGCTGGGAGCAGCCCCTCCCTCCTCGAATCCCTCAGGCTGTGCTATCTGTCTGATGGCTCTCAATGTGTTTAATCACACCCAATGGAACTTTTATTTTGTGCTTACTATGTGCCTAGTGAAGGGCACTTTAAGATGGAAAAAATATGACACTATAAAAGCCAAGGTCTAAAGAGCTTCCAAGCTAGCAGGAAGGTGAGGATACCTGACACAGAGATAAGGATGACACCCCGAAGATGCCGAAGGGACAAGCTGGGATCTGAGCAGAGCAATGAGATTATAGGCCTGGGCCAGGGGTGGCCATGCAGGTGTGGCTCCTCTCTGCTTGTGCATCAGTACCTGGAGGGCTGTGAAGACTTAGAGTGTCAGAGCTGGGAAGGACATTAGAACACGGAACAAAGAATGTCAGAACTGGAAGGATCCTTGTAACACAGAGAGTGTCAATCCCCTGAATTGGGATTTTGGAGAACTACATGTTAGCACCAGGTCTAGTGCACGTCATCATTGGTCAAGACACCTCTCCGCCCTGGCCCTCAGTTTTTATATCTTTAAAATGGACTGATTTTTCAGCTTCTAAAACCTCCACCAGCTCTGAGATTCCCAGTTAAGTAAAAGTTAAGTCATTTTCCTAAAAGTAATCACCATCACCATTCAATACCATGAAATGATCACAGAGGGACTGGATTGTAAGATGCGTAAGAGGCCATCTGGTGGAAACTATACCTGTGCTCCCTGTTCATCTCAGCCTCTAAGAAGCCCTAGCTTCCTTAGAGACCTCCTCCTATACAACATGCCTTTTATGAACACCAGACACTAGCATCCCCTTCCAAAATTGCTTTGTATACCCTGTGAATTTATTCACTAAGGCTCATAGGGTCATTTATGTAGAGCTGGAAGAAACCTCAGAGGCCATCTAGTCTAACACTCTTATTTTAGAGATGAGGAAACTGAGGCCCAGAAAAGTTAAACGAATGACCCAAGTTTTCACAGGTTGAGTGCCAGAGCCAGGGCTCTTTCCTATATCATACAATGCTACAGACATACACATATGGACATAGAGACAGAGATGCAGACATAAACATAGACGTAGATATAGGCATAGATGTAGACATAGACAAAAACAAAAAAATAAATGTAGACATAGACATAGAAATAAACATAGATATAGATGTAGACACAAACATAGAAACAGATGTAGGCACAGATGTAGATGTAGCTGAAAGTATAGATGTAGACATGGATGTAAACATAGATACAGACATAGATATGAATGTAGACACAGACATAGAAGTAGACATGGGCATAGATATAGACAGACATAGATGTAGACATTAAATGTAAACATAAACATAGCTGTATATGTAGACATAGACACACACAGACATACAAGTACACGTAGACATAGGCATAGCTATCGATACAGACATACATGGAAATATAAATGAGATATAGACATAGATGTAGAAATAGACATAAAAGTAGACATAGATATAGTCACAGACATAGAGATAGACTTAGACAGAGATAGGGATATATTTTACTTCATGTCCTTGGCACTTAACATGGTGACTGGCACATCATAGACACTTAATAGATGTGTGTTAGATGAATGAATGAATGAATGAATGAATGAATGAATGAATGAATGAAACAATAATTCCCTCTACCACATAGGAGGCTACAGGGATATTCAGAGGTTCGATTCAATGGAACAGATTCAGCATAGTACACTTACAAGGAACACTAGTTCTGTGGTCCAAGGAGCTGAGTTTAAATTCCCCATTTTGTTACTTGCTTCCGGTATGACTTTGGACTCCCTTCACTTCCCTTGACCCCAAATTCCTCATCCTTAATATAATGGAGTTGGACTAGGATCTAGTTAGTAGATGGCTTCTAGTTTCCCTTCCAGATCTGCGTCAATGATCTGTGATTCTTGTCTGGATGACAATTATTCCATCTACCTCTTAGTTGCTTATGCGTTGTCTCCCTATTAGACTGTGAACTTCTTGAGGGCAGGGACGATGTTGGTTTGGGGCTTTGTTTTTTTTTTGTTTTGTTTTTTGCTTTTCCCCAGTATTTATTAAAGTGCCTAGCACATAGTAAGCAATTAACAAATGGTTCTTAATAATGATAATTATTATAATAATTAGCATTTATATAGCACTTTTCAGATGCAAAGTGCTTTACAAATATTATCTCATTTGATCCTCACAACAACCCCAAAAGATAGGTGGTATTATTATTGCCATTTTACAATTGAGGAAATGGAGGGAGACAGATATGAAGTGACTTGCCTAGGGTCACATAGCTGGTAAGTGTCTGAGGCAGGATTCGAACTTAGATCTTCCTGACTCCAAGTCTGGCACTCTACTTTACGGTTGTTCAGTCATTTTTCAGTCTTGTCCCACTCTTTGTGACTTTGTTTGGGGTTTTCTTGGCAAAGATGCTGGAGTGGTTTGCCATTTCCTTCTCCAGCTCGTTTTATAGATTAGAAAACTGTGGTAAACGGGGGAGACAAATGATTGTTAATTACTGACCTCTGCCAGAAACTTACCCCTTATCTAGACCATCTTATCTAAGGTGAATTCCTGCCCACTGTGTTCCACTCAAGGAAGTTTGGGTGGAGGTAGACCCTTGTCTACATTACCCAAGCCTGGGGGTGGTCTGGGTGTAGAGACAGTCTCTCTGTCCAAGAGCAATATGATGTCAGTGTCTCAGCCCCTCATTGGAACGAGTCTAGTTCTCATTGTAATATTCATTCCCTCATTGATTGTTAAACAATCAGAGTTAATTGCTACCTCTGGAACATATACTTTTCCAAGGACTCATAAGCTGTCATGAGGGCCTTTGTCATTCAAGAATGCCATTGACTTCTTTTATTAATAAAATGCTAATGTTATTAATAAAAATGCTTAATTACCCAGAAATTATGTCTCTCAAACTTTTTAAACTTCACAAGGGTTAAGTGACTTGTCCAGGGTCACAACAGTTAGTAAGTGTCTGAGGCTACATTTTATCTCAGGTCTTCCCGACTGCAGGCCCAGCCCCTCTGCCCACTGTGCTACCTAGCTGCATTTTCTATACTGGGCCACTTGACTTGACTTGAGACCTCCTGGCCTCTCCAGGCCACTTCTGTCTCTCTGATTCCAGAATTCAGACCTGAGAGGCTCTGAGGAGGAGGGTCCCCAAGCTGGGCCTTCCAGCTGGCCCAGGGAATGGTATAGTGGGCAAGCAGATCCAGGGGTCCTGGAGCCCCAGGACCAGCTCTGGATCCTTGCCTTGACTAAAGGCCTGGAAGCCCTCCTGGTCTCTATGTTTGCCTCAAACCTAGCAAGAAGGCCTTAGTATTTCTCTATGGTCTGTGCCTGTCCCAGATGGGTATCAGCCACTGCCTTCCAGAGAGGAAGAGAAAGAATCCAGAAGTCTGTGGGCCAGCAATTAGAGAGGAGAGTTACCCAGGCAACCACAGACAACAACCTTATAAACAGATGACAAAGGAGGCCCTAAAAGGAGACGATTAATCCAAGCCTAACAATTCAGGTGCCTGCCCAGTCCAGGAAAGATGGGAGGTGGAAAAGGTAATTCCTAACAGGCTTTGGGAGGGGCCCAAACTCAAAATGACTGAAACTTGGACTAGAACCCTGGAAGACAGAGGTTCTGAGAGACTAGCCCTGCTGGGCCCAGCCCCAGAGAGACAAGGAAGGGCAAAGCAGGTTCCATTCCCACCTGCGAGCCCTTCGGGGGGAATTTGGAAGGTTAGCCCCCATCCCCAATAGGCAGGGACTCAGGGAGGCAGATGGTAGGTGGGAAATAAAGTATCTCCAAGCCACCTTTACAAAATAGAAGTAGAGCTCATGTTTCCTTCTGTCACCACCACCTCCACCATTGTCTCCTCAGATTAGACATTACTATCATTTTTTTTATTCTCTTTGAAAAGGATTTCCACTACAAACTAATTGGACCTAGACTGAGGGAAGAGGGGAAGGAAGGAGTGATGAGAGATAAAGCTCAAGCATGGAGGACCTTGAATGCCAGACCAAAGCAAATGGAATTTATCCATTGGCTAATGGGGGCCATTGTATGGTTTTAAGCAGGGGGATGATATGATGAAAACAGAAAGAATGGAAAACTAATTTGGCAGGGGGGAAGGAGAGACATGGAGAGGCAAATATTGGCTCCTCCATGGTCCAGAGGTTCACAAAAGGGCACTGATTTTATATATGCCCTGGGAAGGTTCATACCAGAGAGTCAGTTTATCTCTCTGGTTCTACCTCCCACCCCAGGGAGAAACTCCAGGGGAGGCTCTAACACACTGCCTAGGCACACTTTACATCTAGAGTCTTCCAAAATGTAGGTAACAGGCTTCTTTCTAGAACAAGTACCCAAGGACATTGGGTAAGGAAGCAATTCCATATCTTCCACTAAACAACCTAGGTGAAATGCAGAAGACTCCCCTGCAAATATGTCCAAAATGACAAGAACCGTATCCAGCATAACAAGAGCCCCACTCCCGCTCCTGAGGTTGCCTCCAAGAAGCAAAGCCACTTTGGGTGGCTTTTGAAAAGTTATTTCCCCTTTGACCTCCGGTCTCTGCTGAACTGTCTAAGCAACTCAAAAGGGGCTTTCTCTACTCCTTCAGCTAAAGGGCGATCCCAGAAGAGGTTATCTTCTCCTCTGGTCAGCTGACACACATATCCCAAGCTCAGGGATTCTCCAACTACGAGGTAAAACCAAGGCTAGAAATCTCCCTTGCCCAGATTCGCTGAGACAGTCCTTCATTAGATGAGAGTATGTCTAAAGTGCCCCCAGATCTGACCTGGTGTCCTGTAGGCCCTCCCAGGGCTTACATTCCACTAAGCCCCACTCCTAGCTCTGACGTTCTATCTTCTCGGGTCCTGTCCAGCTGTAGTATTCTATGAATCCTGGCCCTTTCTTGGGTTTGGCTCAACGGGTCTGTGGCCTGAGGTGACTCATTCAGACTCTGCTTCCAGCCCAGGCAGAGGAGACGTGAGAAAGGTAGTTTTCACTATGGGTCTCTTGGAGTTGGCTGGGAGGCCAGTAGGACTGTCACGGAGATCCCTGTGGGCAAAGAAAACATGACCTCAAATGGCTGCTGAATTTCTGGATGGTTCCCAGCTGTCTCGGGCCTGGAAGGGCCCTCACCACTCAGGGCAAAATCAATTGGGAGGGAGAATGCAGAAAAAAATGCTTTCAACAAACATTCCCTGAGGTCTGTGCTCAGAAGGAAGGTGAGATGACTAATGCTCAGCCTCTACCCAGCCTTTTGCAGGCCAGTTGAGGACACAAAACACTCACACGATATGTGTGACCGGCGTGAGGCTACAGGTCAATGTGAAAGGTCCAGCCAATCAGAGCTGGCACAACTCAGAGGATGGAGAGGGCAGGATGAGGTGGGATGGTCAGGGAAGCTTTGGGGAAGATGCAAGATCTGAGCTGGGCCATGACAAATGGGGAGACTTTGGGTGGAGAGGAATGGGATGGGAGGAGGATTCTAAATAGAGCTGATGGAGAAACCTTCAGCTTCAGGTCCAGAATCAAGGCTCCAATCAGCAACAGGAGTTTTATTGATTAGAGACCTTGATCTGTGGATATTAGAAGGCCCAAAGTTACATCTGGGACAGAATGTCAGACCTGGGAGGAGCTTTGAAGCATAGAATGTCAGAGACAGGAAGGCCTTCAGAACAGGAAATGTCAGAACTGGGAGGGGCCTTAGAACAGGGAATGTCAGACCTGGGAGGGGCCTTAGAACAGGGAATGTTCTGTCCCTCCTAGCCACAAGCAGTCTTCCTCTTCCACCTTCTGTATGTGCCTCATCCATCTCTTGCGTCCATTTGAACTTGTCCCTCCTCCAGCTACGCAGCTGACTTTCTTAGGCAGAAGAGGTATTGGAGAAAATCAATGCCAATTTATTGGATCCTATGATTTCTAAAAGCGTCTGAAGTTAGGACAAGGAAAGAGGTTAGGAAGATTGCTCCATCCTTAATATATCGTAGCTGCTCATTAATTCAGGGACTGGGTGACATATTCTCCCAGGCACCAGGCCAACTTCCTGCCCAATTGAATTCTCTCTGAGTTATGAATGAACCCACTAATGCTTTGATCTGTGCCCTAGGTCCCAAGAAAGACTGGAAGCCTAGGGCCTAAGGAGAATGAGCTTATGGGGTAAATTTCTCACAAAAAAAAAATGTAATCTATCACATATCCCCAAAGTCTCTCTTAGCTCTAAAGCCCCTCCCAGCCCTGACATCCCCTGTTCTAAGGCCCTCCCACCTCTGACATCCCTTGTTCCAAGGCCCTCCCACCTCTCACCTTTCCTGTTCTAAGGCCCTCCCAGCCCTGACATCTCCTGTTCTAAGACCCCCCCACCTCTGACATCCCTTGTTCCAAGGCCCTCCCACCTCTCACCTTTCCTGTTCTAAGGCCCTCCCAGCCCTGACATCCCCTGTTCTAAGGCCCTCCCACCTCTGACATCCCTTGTTCCAAGGCCCTCCCACCTCTCACCTTTCCTGTTCTAAGGCCCTCCCACCTCTGACATCCCTTGTTCCAAGGCCCTCCCACCTCTCACCTTTCCTGTTCTAAGGCCCTCCCACCTCTGACATCCCTTGTTCCAAGGCCCTCCCACCTCTCACCTTTCCTGTTCTAAGGCCCTCCCAGCCCTGACATTCCCTGTTCCAAGGCCTCCCACCTCTGACATCCCTTGTTCCAAGGCCCTCCCACCTCTCACCTTTCCTGTTCTAAGGCCCTCCCACCTCTGACATCCCTTGTTCCAAGGCCCTCCCACCTCTCACCTTTCCTGTTCTAAGGCCCTCCCACCTCTGACATCCCTTGTTCCAAGGCCCTCCCACCTCTGACATCCCTTGTTCCAAGGCCCTCCCACCTCTCACCTTTCCTGTTCTAAGGCCCTCCCAGCCCTGACATTCCCTGTTCCAAGGCCCTCCCACCTCTGACATCCCTTGTTCCAAGGCCCTCCCACCTCTCACCTTTCCTGTTCTAAGGCCCCCCCAACCCTGACATTCCCTACTTTAAAGCTCTGCCAGGCTCTCTTCTAACACTCCTTATAGCTCTGATCCTTTCTTCTCTTTGACCTAGCTCAGACATCCCAGGTTCTAATATCTGCATATTCATCCTGCTGTAGCAACAGGCCCCAGTTAACGTACATTTCTTGGTAAATGGCAGTTTCAGCTGAATGAGTCAAAGTCTACCTCTGAGGAATGAATCCCTGACCCCTGAGCACAGGTCTAAGATCAATGGTCAGAAGGAGGCTCCCAGATCTTTCTAATTTGGGCTCCCCATACCCCCTCTTTATACAGTGCGCATTTCAGTCAAACTGGACCATTACATATTTCCCAAATCCTGCTGTCTCCCTCTATCCCTTGTGTGATTGACTGCACAGGATCTCCACCATTCCTGGGATATACTCCCCCTCCACATCCATCTCTCAGAATCTTTACTTTTCTTTTGTTGTTCTTTTTGGTTTTTGTTATATATTTTTTTGAGGCAATTGGGGTTAAGTGACTTGCCCAGGGTCACACAGCTAGTAAATGTAAAGTATCTGACACCGGATTTGAACTCAGGTCCTCCTGACTCCAGGGTCATTGCTGTATCTACTGAGCTACGTAAATGCCTCAGAATCCTTGTTTTTTGGAAAGATTTCTCTTGGGTACTTCCTCCCACTTACCAGAAGCCTTCTTTGATACAAGTTGGAATAAGCCAACAAGTACTTTCTATGTCCAAGGCACTGTGCTAAGTGCTGGATAAAAATGCCAGCAAAAGGCAGACAGGTTGCACCTCAAGGAGTTTATATTCTAATGAAAGAAGACACAGTATCAAAGAGGAGAGGAGAGGGGAGTATGGAAGTAGATATCTACCAACGTCATGGGAGCTAAGTCCAGAAAAATGAGGGATGGCTGGCCTAAGCCCTTCCCCAAAGGGCAGTTCTAAGAAGAACTCACCAATGGGAGAAGGTGCCCCAAGAGCGAAGTCAGGAGGCAGCTAAGACTGAAACAGAAATGGATCTGAATATGGTGTCAACTGGACCTGGGTTTGAATCAGTAGGTGAGGGGAATTAGGAGATGAAGGAAAAGCTGTGGCTATAGCTTACCTAGATTTTAGCCACCCACAAGAATTAGTAAAGTGTTTAATGTCACGTGGCAGGAGGTCTCTAGTGGAGTACCCCCGGGAATCTGTGCTGGGCCCTGTGACACTTATAAATGACACTGAAGCATCACTAACTATGTTTTGAGTATGGTCATCCACTCAGCTGCAAATGCATATGACTGCATTATTACCTAATCCAGATCTGCCCACCTTCTCCAAAAAAAAAAACCAGCATGAGATAACTTCTCAAAAACTTTGCAAGCATCTGCTCTGTAGTCAGGAGGACCTGAGTTCAAATCTAGCCTCAGACACTTATTAGCTGACTAGCTGTGTGACCCTAGGCAAGTCACTTAACCCTGATTGCCTCCCAAAACAAAACAAAAAACAAAAAAACTTTGCATATGATATCCAAAATGGGCACTGGGTGATGTTACAGCTAATATCTGAAAGGACCTTGGCTAGAATATTGGACTGCATCTTACAGTGTGAAACTCAGCAGAGATAAATGTAAAGTATTAGACCTGAGTACAAAAAATCAATTTCATAAGTACAAGATGTCAAGAAGGCAAGGTTAGACGGCAGTTTGGAGGGGTTTGGTGGGTGAGGACAAGCTGAAATAAGTCAGCAGTGTGATAAAGAAGCTAGTATGATCTCGGGATGCATTAGGCAGTATAGAACATCCAGGAATAGGATGGGAAGGGTGGGCCTTCATCACGGCTCATCTGTAGTCTTATGTTCAGTTCTTGGAACCACAGTTAAAGCAGGCTACTGATTAGCTGAAGAGTGCTCAGAAGAGGGCATTCAGGATGGGAAAGAGCCCTGCATAAAAGCCCCTGTGAAGAAAAGTTGAAGGAACTAGGCACATTTAGCTTGAAGAAGGCTCAGGGGCACACGAGAGCTGTCTGTAAGTATCTGAAGGGTCACCATGTGAATGAGGGATAGACTTGGTTTTTTTGGTACCAGAAAAGGGGTGGGGGAGGAATACAAAGAAGCAAACTTAAAAATCTCCTTCACAATCACAATTGCCCTTTGGGTTGTGGCTAAACTCCTGGAAAAGGCCATGGACAATAGATACCTTTGCCTCCTCTCCTTTACTTCTCTACCATTCGGCTTCCTACCTCATCACTCAACCCAAAATGCCAGTGATCTCTTCACTGCCCAACCTAGTGACCATTTCTCAACCCTCATCTTTTTTGACTTCTGTTGATCCTCTCTTCTTTCTGAGTTTTCAAGATACTCCCCTCTGTCTCCTGGTTCTCCTCGTCCCTCTCTGACCGCTTCTTCTCTGTCTCCTTTACTGGATCCCTCCCCCACCTCTAACCATAGGTGTCCCTCGGGGCTCTGTCCTGGGCCCTCTTCTCTTTTCCCTCCATACCACTTCACTGGGTGATCTCCTCAGCTCCCATGCATTCAATGACCATCTCTACACTGATGATTCTCAAATCTGCTTATCCAGTCCTAGACTTTCTGCTGACCTCCCATCTAATGTCTTCAACTGCCTGTTAGACATCTCCAACTGGATGGTCCATAGACATCTTAACTCAACCTATTCAAAACTGAATTCATTATCTACTTTCCTCATCTGTAAAATGGAGTGAATAAAAACACCTGCTTCCCAAAGTTGGGGAGAATCAAACAAGATCATCATTGTAAAGCACCAGCAAGGTGCCTGGCACATGGCAAGTGCTATAGGAATGTCATTTATTATTATTTCCCCCAAAGCCTTCTGCCTTCCAAACTTGCTTATTACTGTAATAAGCCACCTCACCCTCTCAGTCCCTCAGACTTGAAAGCTGGGTGTTATCTTGGATTCCTCACTATCTCTCATGTACAATATCCAAGCTTTGGCCAACACCCGTCACCTTCTCTTCAGTACAACCCTTTTCTGTCCTCTGACTTTGCCCCCATTTGTTGCAGGCCTCTCCCCCTCCTCAAACCTGGACTATTGCAATAGTTGCTTGGGCAGGGAAGGGTTTGCCGGTCTCACATCTCTCTTTCCCCTCCGGTCTATCGGCATCCAATCAGCCACTAAAGTGGTTTTTCTAAAGCCCAGGTCCGACTGTGTCACCCACACCCCTCCCAGCAGCTCTCTGTCACCTATAGGAGGAAATGGAAAATCCTCCATTTGCTGTTCAAAGCCCTTCATAACCTAGCCTACCCTGCATTTCCCCAGTCTTCTTGCCCTTGCACATCCCGAGGTATTCTTGACTCAGTGACCCTGGCCTCCCGGCTGATCCGTGAATGAGGCACTCCATCCCCGGCCCTGGGCATTCGCTCTGGCCATCCCCCTTGCCTGGAATGCCTTCCCTCCTTCTCTCTGCCTATGGACTTCCTCAACTTCCTTTGTTGTTGTTGAATCATTCAGTCACGTCCTACTCTCCATGACCCCATTTGGAGTTTTCTTGGAAAAGATACTGGGATGATTGACCATTTCCTTCTCTAGCTCATTTTACAGATGAGGAAACTGAGGCAAACAGGGTGAAGTGATTTGCCCCGGGTCACACAGCTAGTCAGTGTCTGAGGCCGGATTTGAACTCGAGTCTTCCGGATGCCAGCCCCTGCGCCCTATCCACTGAGCTACCTAGTTGCCCTACAGATTCCTTTAAGTGCCAATTCGAAGCCCACCGTCCACGGGAACCCTTCCCTATCCCCTCTTGATTCCAGGGCCTTCCCTCAGTTAATTATCTCCTATTTATCCCATCCATAGCATGTAAGCTTCCTGAGGACAGGTCTGTCATTTGCCCTTCTTTGCATTCCCAGGCAGAGTCCTAGCACACAGTAGGTGCACATAGTAGGCCTTATTGCCTGACACTGGATAACACAATCAAAATCCAAAAGAATCTGCAGGAGGACCTGAGTTCAAATCTGGCTTCAGACACTTACTAGCTGTGTGACCCTGGGCAAGTCACTTAACCCCCATCGCCCAACCAAAAACAAACAAAAAAAAAGATCCAAAAGAATTGCGGCAGAATAGACTACTAAGGGCTCTGCCACTGAACAGAGGTGAGATCTGAACCCAGATCATCCAGACTACAGATCCTGTGATTTCTACATCCAGCCATGGAAGTGACTTGCCCAGGGTCACACAGTCAGTGCAGGGCCGAGTTGTTTGTTTCCCTTTACAGGGGTAATCTTAGACTTATTCTTCTTTTAGAAAACTTCATACTAGTTTTCAGAAAAGCTGAAAGATTTGGGCCTTTCCAGATTCCACAAATAAATTATTCCTGTGTAGCAAAAATGCTACTGTCTCCGTGGCTTTGGCCAGAAGGCAGCCGAGGCCGGGACCTGCCAGGTTTTAATGAGATACATATTTCAACCGCATGTTGCTTGAAGATTCATGTTTATTTACATAGGAAATTTCTGAGTGTTTGGGGACAGAGGTTGCTACAACAAACCCTTATCACAGGGAAAGACCTCACTTTGGGGGATGGCCAGGGATGGAGAGGAGAGAGGCTGGAAATAGCACTGATGAAATAATAGGGTAAAGTAGGGAAGACGGAGCTGAGAGACCATCTCACCAACAAAGCATAGAATGTCAGAGCTGAGAGGCAGCATAGAACAGGGGATGTCAGAGCTGGGAGGGCCCTTAGAACAGGGGGTGTCAGAGTTGGGAGGGGCCTGAGAACAGCGGATGTCAGGATTAGGAGGAATCTTGGGACAGAGAAAGTCAGAGCTGGGGAGTGACCTTAGAACAGAGAATGTCAAAGCTGAGATGGGGCTTAGAATATATACTGTCAGGGCTGGGAGGGGCCTTAGAACAACGAAAGTTCAAACTGGAAAAGAACGTAGAGATCATGAGTTTAAACCTCATTTTACAAAAAAGGGAAATTGAGGCCTAGAGTAGAGGCCCATGTGGCATGGGCCATTTATAGCAGAACAGAACCTAAATTCAAGACTCCTGATTCCCAGGCCCTCGTCCTTCCCACTGTACACACTACACTGTCTTTCTTAGAATTAACCAGCTCCAAGATGGAGGTGGCAGGCATTAGGTCCCGAGGATAACTGTCCATTTCTCTGAGAACGTAAGCAACTACGTGGCTTGCTCTGCTGGTTGGGCTTCCCAGAAATTCATCTGGCCAGTTCTGGACATCATCACTGGCCTTCCCAAGGAGCTAAGGGCTTGATTTCCTCTCCCAATACTCAAGAAGGCTCAACTCTCAGAATTTAGGATCTGTAGGTGAAGCTTTTCTCTGTATTTCCCTTCCAGTTGCCAATGGTAGGGTAGGACCTTCCTTCTGCCTCCTTATTCTTCTCTCCTACCCATCCTCTATTTCAGAAGTATCCCATCTAATCCAAAGTATCCATTTTACAAATGAGGAAAGTGAGGCCTGCAGAGGTTGAGCCATTTACCCAATGCCCAGTGCTAGCAAGTGTCTAAGTCGGGATTTGAACCTCTGCCCTCTGACTCTATATCCAGTGGTCTCCCAATGACATCATTACACTTCTCAACTGTTGCAGACAATTTAGTTCCAACTAATTTATCTGCCAGGAAAGGGCTGATTCCTTCCAGTTTGAAACTTTGTAGTCAAAATGTACCCGGGATGCCTTCTTCATATAAATTATCAGCTGATGTCCACCGTCTGATAAGATCCCTCCCTACTGACCTACTTCCATTCTCGTCTGAGCTCTCTTGCTCCTCTCTAATTGCTAAGAGGGGATAGCTGTCAGGGAAGGGAGAGGGATCGTTTTAATTCACTTCAGACAGATTCATCTTCATCAGCCAGATGGGCCACTTGCATTGCTAAAAGCATGTAATATCTGGGGGCATACCCCTATCCCACCAACAACACTGGGGCTCCTATTCATCTTCCTTTGAGCATTCTTAACACCCCAAATCCCAGCCTGCCAGGCTTGGCAAAAAGTCAACAAACATTCACACTAATGGTAAGAGTGGGGTCCAACATGGTATATTTGTGCAAATAGCACTGGGAGAAAGCATTCAGCTGGCCCCATCGGTCAATGACCATATCATGCTAGACCAAAGCAGGTAGAACGTAAAGGCAGAGGAGATGAGGACTGCTTCCTGCAAGGGGCAATTTTCCATGAGAGACTGAATGAGGCAAGGATTAGAAGAATCTTATTTGAACCTCACAACCAGCCTAGGAGATAGAGATGACCTGCATTATTGGACCTATTTTACAGAAGAAAAAACGGAGGCTCAAAAAGATAGAGTGATTTGCCATTGGCCATACAGCTAATAAGTATCAGGTGAAAGATTTGAACCCAGGTCTTACTGGCACTAATCGCTATCTCCTGTGCTGTCTGCACTGCCCCCTGTTAAGAGGCAAAATTCAATTCAAAGTTTAGCAAGTATTTTCCAGGAAGCAGGAACTTTTCTACATTCTGGGAATACAAAGACAGAAAGTAAACAACCCCTGCCCTCAAGGAGACAGACACAAGTAGAGACAAATTAATTTCAATAGAGAAAGGGTAATATAACTGGAGGATCAGGATATGCCTGATGTGGGAGGCAGCCCCCAGCTGTACTTTGAATGGCAGTTAGGGATTGTGGGAAAGGCAGGTGAAGAAAGAGAGACAGAGAGACAGAGACAGAGCACTCCAGACATCACCTGAACTAAGGACGAGAGATCACCAGCCTTTCTGGAGTTGTGGTTTTGACTAGTTCCAAGCTTCTACTCCCCTCGTTTTGTTTCCATTAAAATTAATTTGAATTTATTTCGTTTGGAATAATTGGCATCTCCCCTTTGTGGTAAATGGATATGTCACAAGCCTAAGGTCCACAAGACATGATCTTATCACATGAGATGGCAGATTTTCAACGTTTTGTAAATCTTAAAGCAACATAGAAAGCACTGGCTGTTATTGTCGGGCAGCTCAGTGGTAAAGTGGATAGAGTGCTGGGGTTGGAATAATGAAGACATCCTCATGAGTTCAAATCTGGCCTCAGACACTTAATAGCTGAGTGACCCTGGGCAAGTCATTTATCCCTGTTTGTCTCAGTTTCCTTATCTGTTAAATGAGCTGCTGGAGAAGGAAATGGCAAACCACTCCAAGATCTTCACCAAGAAAACCCCAAATGAGGTCACAAAGAGTTGAACAATTCAACAATTACTGTTGTCATCACTTAAAGTTGGAAAGAAACTAAAAGCCCCTCACTTTACAGATGAGAAGGTGAAGGCCAGAGAAGGAAAAGAGACAGTTCTCTGGTCACACAGCTAATAAATAGCAACAAACATGTCTTAAGTACCTCAGGTATACAAGGTGCTGTGAATGAAGCATTGTAAACACCTTAAGAGGTGTGCCATCCACTTAATTTGAGTGGCACTTAATAAAGGTCAATGGATTATTGAATGAATGAATGAATGAATGGAAGAATATGATTGAATTTATATGAATAATAGGTACATTGAGAGTCTGGACATAGAAAGGCCTTGTATTATGGGGAAATGATCAGTCGCAAATACTGAGGAACGTGGGAGAATTCACGCCAGTGTGGAAAAAGAAAGGAAATTGACCCAGATAATAAGCATTCTTCATATAGAGATCATACTAATAACAGCATTTGTATAGTATTTTGAGATTTGTAAAGTGCTTTATATATATTAATAGGTAAATATAATTATTTTATTTATATTATATACATACATAAATGTATATATTATCTAACATAAATGTCATACACCACATACATTATATAATATAAATATTGGTTGCTGTCCTTCACTCTCAAAGAGGACCAAAATGACATCACTCTCCTAGAGTCAAGTTTCAGTGCTTCTGGCTGTGGCTGATCAGACCAACGTGAGCTCGGAATGCTTTACCACAGGTGGGGCACAAATACTCCATGTGAACATTTAGGGTGGATCCTCTAAATTTGCGCGTTTTTCATTTCTTTTGAGCTCCTTCAATTCTGCTCTGCCCATAGAGTGGGCACACCATGCTGGGCAGTCCTGTGCCAGTGTTTCCCATGTCATACAATCAATTCCAAAGTCCTTAAGAGACACCTTGAGAGTGTCCTTGTATGGCTTCTTCTGACTACCATGTGAACGCTTGCCTTGTGTGAGTTCTCGATAAAATAGTCTTTTTGGCAAGTGTATATTTGCCATTTGAACAACTTGTCCAGTCCATCAGAGTTGTACTCTCTACAGCAGAGTTTGAAAGCTTGGCAGCTGAGTTCAAGAAAGGGCCTCAGTGCCTGGTGTCTTATCCTGCCAGGTGATCTTCAGAATCCTTCTAAGACAATTCAAGTGAAAGCGATTCAGTTTCCTGGCATGGTGCTGGTAGACTGTCTAGGTTTCATAGGCGTACAACAATGAGGTCAGCACAACCACTCTGCAGACCTTCAATTTGGTAGTCAGTCTAATACCTCTTATCTCCCACACTTTCCTTCAGAGTCTCCCAAACACTGAGGTAGGTCTGGCAAAGTGTGTGTCAACCTCATTATCAGCATGTATGTCCCTGGAAAGTACACTGCCAAGGTAAGTGAACTTATCCACAGCATTCAAAACTTCTCCATTTGCTGTAACTGATGGTTCCATAATTGATGGTGAAGTGGCTGACGGAACACCTCTTTTGGGTTTTTTTTTTGGGGGAGGGGGTTGGGTATTAATTATTAGGCCAACATTAGCACAAGCAACAGAGAATCGAACCATACTTTGTTGCATCTCAGCTTCAGAGGCTGCATTGAGTGTACAATCATCAGTGAACAAAAAATCATGCACCAATTCTCCCTCTACTTTAGTCTTGGCTTGTAGCCTTTTCAAGTTGAAGACTTTACCATCAATGCATTAACTGACTTTCATGCCATGTTTGTTCTCATTGAAAGCATTTGACAACATAGCTGAAAACATCATGCTAAAAGGTAGGAGAGCAAGCACACAGCCTTGTTTCATTCCATTGGTGACTTGGAATGCATGACAGCGCCATCCATCATACAACCAGGACAAGCACGCCATGGTGAAATTGATGTACAATGCTGACGAACTTCTCCAGGCAACCACATTTTGACATAATTTTCCATAAGCCCTCACGACTGATAGTATCAAAGGCCTTGGTCAAATCCACAAACATTATATACAGACCTCTGTCCTGCTCTTAGCACTTCTCCTGGAGTTGTTGGGCAGCAAACACCATATTGACTGTTCTTCAGCCCTTTTTGAAGCCACACTGGCTACATATTAAATAAATTATATAATAAAATATTATACATTATATTATACAAATATATTCATTTAGTATTTGTTCTTCACAATAACCCCATCTTCTTGTTGTTGGAGTCATTTCAATCATGCCTAACCCCGTGTGACCTCTTCTGGGGGTTTTCTGGGCAAAGATGCTGGTTTGCCAATTTGGCAATGGTTTGCCATTGCCTTCTCCAGCTCATTTTATAGATGAGGAAACCAAGGCAAACAATTAAGTGATTTTCCCAAGTTCACACAGCTAGTAAATGTTGAGACTGGATTGGAACTCAGGTCTCCCTGACACTAGACAAAGCACTCTATCCATTACACCAACTAACTGCCCATAACCCTGTGAGGGAGGTGCTATTAGTTTATTCCCATTTTATCAGAAGACTGAAGCCTAGAGAGGTTATGACTTTCCCAGGGTCACCCAACTAAGGACTGTTTGAGGCAAGATTCAAACTCAGGTCTTTCTGACTCCCAAGTCATTCCCTCTTTCCACTACTATGACACCTATATTTGTGCATACATACTTGTATTTATGTCTATATGTATGAGGGCTTGATTATGTATTTTAGAATTCTATATTTTGGATTATACAGTTTAGAATATATTTGTGAAGATGAGGGTGTATTTCACATAAGCAGGAATTAATGTGTGTGAATAGGTGAATGTGTACTTGTGCTACACATATTTGTTTATGTGATTGCACAGCATACGTGCTTACTCTCTGTGTATGTTTCAGAATATGTTTTATGTTGAGGGTGTTTATAAGGGTGTGCACATATGTTTCCAAGACTGTGTGAACGCTTATATAATGTGGGTGTGAATCTGAGTGTGAGGGGAATATGTATATGAGTACTAGTAGCTATGAATATTCAAGCGTGTGCAGGTAGGTGTATAAAAGTGTGCCAATGAATTACTAGATGTATTGGAGAATATTTCTGGGGTCATATCAATTTGCTTCTGAGTACATGCATCTGAGTGTGTGTGTGTGTGTGTGTGTGTGTGTGTGTGTGTGTGCGTGTGGTGGTCCCAGTTTGCCTATACATGAGCATAGAGGAGTGTACTTTGGAGGACATATATATGTACCTGAATATGTCTGTGTACCAAAGTAGGACTGCGGGTCTGTGTTTGCTCAGAAGTTAATGTTTCAGAGAATGTTTCTGAGGGTGTGTCAGGGTTCGTATGAGAATGTTTCCCTTCCTGAGTATGAGCATATGTAGCATATGTCTCTGAGTCTGCCTATAAAGCAATGTATTGGAGTGTCTTTTGAAGGGTGCACGCCCGGGTGTCTGTTCATGCGTGCACACACCAGCATATATCTCTTCTTCCATCCCTCTTGGCTAGGTTGTCTAAGTGGCAATTTGAGGGTGACTTATGTGCTGACTGCTGCCACAAACAGGGAATCAGGAAGCCGAGAGCTGCTCCTCTCTATTCATGTGTCTATAGAAAACGGCGAGGGCTCCGTCAATAAAAGGAAACTCTAAATATTTTTGGTAGTGATTTTCATATAAAAAAAGTATAACCTCATAAATCAAGCACAATGTTACACTCATCACCTACTTGGGAATAAATGCGTCCTAGAGCTCATTTCAGCATAAATTATCCATGTTTGATTTAAATCGGGCTGCGTGAAACCACATTATTTAAATTCAACCAGAATCAGGTCCACTCACATTACTGCACATTTCAAAACACATTCATGGTTATTGTCAGAAACCCCAAGAACCAACTGTTAAGTTATTTTAGTGTCTCGGTTCGGGAGGGGCCCCACACACCCAGCCAGCTTTGGTGGCTGGTTCTCCCATGGGAACAGACTCAGTCTGGGATTTAGGGAATTGCCCAGTTCCCTAGATGGTGGCACCATGGACAGAGGGCTGAACCTGGATTTGAGTTCAAGGATGGCCTCAGACACTTCTAGCTGTGCAATATCAAGTAAGTCACTTAGACGATTTCTGCCTCAGTTTTTTCATCCCTAAAATGGGGGTGATATCACCTACCTCCCAGGGTCATTGTAAAGATCAGAAGAGATGATATTTGTAAAGCACTTTGCAAACCTCAAAGTGTTGTATAAATGTCAGCTGGTGTTATTGCTACTTTCTTTTCCAGAGAACCAAACCAATCCACCGGTGGATGGAGAGATATATCTCTCTTGGCTTCCCTTTAGTCATAAGACTCCAAGGATGAAGGGTTAGGGTTTGGGTCTCTAGAGGCAAATCCCATCTGATGCATTGGTATTTCCATACTTGAATGAATCTTTATCCCCATCACAGCCCTATCACCTCTTTCAGCATCCTGTGTGATTTTTACCAATTCCCTTCCCCAAATCCCCCATAGATGGTCCACACCAAATAGTGGAGGATTCCACCAATATTGACAAAATGCAACAGTAATAATCCACCAAGCTTACAAGGCACCCTTCTCACCACAGCCCCATGAGATACAGTGAAAGTACAATTGCTGCCACTTTACAGACGAGTTAACTGAGATCAGAAAGTTGAAACGACCTACCAAGATCCTGCAGCTACTGTGTCAGAGTCAGGATTCAAAGCCACATCTCCCAGATCCATACCATGCTGCATCATGGTATCTTTGTGACTCACTTCACCTTTCCATCCCTCAGTTTGCTCATCTGTAAGATGAAGGATTAAGCAAGATGGCAGCTGAGCTCCCTCTCAGCTCATAATCAGTGCAAGTCAGATTCATGGACCAGTAACTATCTGTAGGAACTGAAGAGACCCTACAGAGGTTATCTTTAAAGTATGGGCAATGCACTTTATGAAGGGCATCGGAGGACTATCCGGAGGAAGCTGACCAAGGGATCCAAGAAGCCTAGATCCAGAGCTGGAAAGGGTCTCAGAGACCACCTACTCCAACCCAGTCACTTTACAGAGAAGGGAGCCAGAACCCAAGGAAGGGAAGTGACCTGTCCAAGGTCATATAGGGAGGGAGAGTCTGAGGAAGGGCTTGAACTCTGCTGATTAGATCTGTTCTGCTTTGCCCCAGATGGTGGAACAGAACAAGTCAGGACCACAGTATTCTCCTGCTCAAACAACTTCAATGGCTCCTTAGTATCTATCTCTGGGATAAAAAATACATTTTTTTTCCAGAAGATATTTAAACTCCTCCACAATCTGGTTGCAGCCTACTTTCCAAACTTATTGCACCCCACCCCACCTTTGTATATCATTATTTTAAGGAACTCCAATGAAGAAACTCTCTCTACCAATCCAGGTCAGCCCCTGCCCTACAACTTAAAACCTTAGAAAGTTGCCAAAGGTACCCAGAGGTTAAATAATTTGCCTAGAGCCCCATAGCCTATAGGTGTCAGATGCAGTATTTGAATGCGGATCTTCCTAATGCCAAGATCAGCTGTCTACCCATTGCATCAACTGATTCTCCTTAATATATCCTATTTGTAAGCCAAACTGTCCTCACTCTTCCCTGAAATCGGCACCCAATCTCCCACCTCGGTATCTTTGCATACACTGTGCCCCGTGCCTGCAATGCACTCACTCACGCTTCACCTCTCTCTGCCTTTTAGTATCTCTAACTTATTTTAAAATTCAGGAAGCCCTCCTTGATCCTCAGCTCTTACATTTAACTAGCCTTGCATCCCTGGGCAAGCCAGTTAAACTCCCTGTGAAAACTTAGTTTTCATGTAAGTTAAAGGAAAAAAGAGACAGCTGGGATAGAGAACTTATAAGGTCCCTTCCAGCCCTAAATTTGTGGCCCTGTGATGACTGGAAGAGAGAGGGAGGGAGGGAGGGAGGGATGGAGGGAGAGGGAAAGAGAAGAAGAAGAAGAAGAAGAAGAAGAAGAAGAAGAAGAAGAAGAAGAAGAAGAAGAAGAAGAAGAAGAAGAAGAAGGGGAGAGGATGAGAGAAAGATGGGAAACAGAGAATGAGAAAATAAGGGGGAAAGGGAGACAGAGAGAAAGAAGAGAATGAGAAAAAGAGAGACAGGCAGGGGAGAGAGAAAAGAGAGGGTGAGAAAATGAGAGGAAGGAGGGGAAACAGAGACAGAAAAATGAGAGAGAGTAAGAGAGAGAGAATGAGACAGAGGAGAGATAGAAGAAAATGAGAAGGGAGAGGAAGGGGAGAGGGGGAGAGAGACAGAGAGAGAGAGAGAGGAGGGAGGGGAAAGAAAAAAAGATCAGGGCATGGTATCAAGACCAGAGTGTGTAGGAGAGCTCTGGACTTGAATTCAAGGAGACTGGGGTACAAATCCTGCCTTAGACATTTGTTAGCTATGTGCCCCTGGATAAGTCACTAAACATCCCAAAGCCTCCATTTTCTCATGTGTAGGATGAAAATTTCATAAGTAGATAGATGATACATAGATAGATAGATAGATAGATAGATAGATAGATAGATAGATAGATGATAGATGGATGGATAGATGGATGGATAGATAGATAGATAGATAGATCTAGATAGATAATGATGAATATTAGTACACATGAATAATTATATACATGAACAATTGTATTCATTAGACTGTAATCTTCTTGACCCTAGTTTGCCTCAGTTTCCTCATCTGTAAAATGATCTAGAGAAGGAAATGGAAAAACCACTCCAGTAGCTTGCCAATAAAATGCCAAACAGAGTCACAAAGAACAGGACAGGACTGAAGCAGCTCAACTAAAACAAAGCTCCTCAAGGGGATGGGTTGTCTTTTGCCTCCTTACATCCCCAGAGCTTAGCACAATTTCTGGTACATAGTAAGTGCTTAATAAATGTTGATTGATTGTTTGATATTATTACATAATCTACTTCCTAGGGTTGTCATGAGGTCCAAAAAGAGAAAGTAGTAACCAAAGCTAACATTTATCTAACACTTTAAGGTTTGCAAAACACTTTACATCTGTTATCTCATTTGACCCTCACAATAACCCTGCAAGGCAGGTACTATTATTAACCTCATTTTACAGTCAAGGAAACTGAGGCAAGCAGAGGGTATTCATGATTATTTCATGATTATTCATAAACAAATGATTGTTTATGAAACTGGGAGTTTCCATTATGGCCATTCTTTTTTCCTTCTGTGTATATCAAATTTTTAAAGTTCTTTCCTTCTGGAATTGTCTCTGCTGTTTTTTGTGTATTTTAAATGTCTCCCTCATGCCCTTTTCCTCCCTGGTTGGTGACTGTTGTCCCAGACCATTATTTCAGGAGGGGCCCTAACCTTGTTTCTTGCTTTAATTCTCTAGATTTCACTCCTTCCTTCTCCTGGCCAACTGCTCTGGCCCAAGGAAGGTTCTCCTACTCAATTTCCGTCTTAGCTTTGTCTTCCCTCATTGGAATGTAAGCGCCCAGAGGGCAGGGACTGTCTGCTTGTGCTCACCACACTCAGTATCTCTTTTTTGCCTCATTATCACTGCCCACCAGCTCCTTCCATGGAAGCCCTCCCTCATAACAAGGAACTCTTTCTGAACACGATGTCTCATTCCCCACCTCAATGAATGCTCATCTATTGATAGATTGATGGACTGACCCGAGTTGCAATCCCAGCTCTGCACTTACCTCCCATTGATCTTAGATAAGTAACTTCATTTGTCTGGGACTCAGTTTCCTCAGCAGTAAAATGAGGGATTTGGACTCACTGGCCTCTAAGGTCATTCCAGCCTAATTCTACGACATGTGAAATGTTAAGTCAATCATCCTCATCTGTAAAACAGGGGAGTTGGACCAGGTCCTGTAGGTCCCCTTTCTACTCTAAATTATGCAGTGCTAGGATCCTTTGAAGGGAGCTGGGTGCAGGTGTCTCTACATGTCTTCTGTGTATTTATGGTTCTCTGAGCATGCAGCGTTGGAGCAACATACATGTGGTTGGTGTATATCTGTAAGTACACGAGTCTATGTTAGGGGAAGCAGGGGGACAGACCAAGAAGGACCTTATTTTCCCAAAAGCCCTTGGGTGAGCAGGTCCCCACCCCCATCCCCGGCTGTGGTGGGAATGGATGTGGTTTCCTTTGGGAACCAGGAGAACCTGAATATTAAATCATGCTTAGGCTGACGGGCCCATTAGGTCCTGGAATTCCATTCCGTTCCCCCATTCCCACAACCCCACTGGGCCCCCGCATACATATCTTAAATAAATGATGCCGTGACCCTTCAGTCCCAAGCAGCTCAGCCACCCCTCCCTCCTGCTCTGCACCTCGACAGCATCTTCCCAGACAACTGACATTCTTGGGATCTGGTCTAAGCCTGCTGAGAACATGGTGGGGAGCTGAGAGGAAGCCTCCAAGCATGGCAACTGAGGTCCTCACAGTCACATCTATGCCCTCCCCCTTGGGTAGGGTTCATGCACCTAGTGACAACAAGTTTAGAAACTGTCGTTTCTTTCTGGAAGATTCAACTCTGAGCAGGTGGCAGACACAGTGGATAGAACAAGTCATGAAGACCTTAGTTCAAATCTAGCCTCAGACACTTACTAGTTGTGTGACCCTGGGTGAGTCATTTAACTTCATTTGCCTCAGTTTCCTCATCTACAAAATAATCTGGAGAAGGAAATGGCAAACCATTCTAATATCTTTGCCAAGAAAACCTCGAATGGTGTCATGGAGAGTCAGGCATGATTGAGAAAAAAAAGGGTGTGTATGTATGTGTTTCTGTGTGTATGTGAGTATGTGTTTCTGTGTGTATGTACATGCACATCTGTCTGACAGGACATGCACTGGGGAGTAGCTTGATATAGACCCCAGTTTAGCACAGACAGCCTTGATCTAGAAGTGAACAGACCTGCATTCAAAGCCTGATTCTACCCATGCCTTCCTGGGCAAATAATTTTCAGTTAGCAAACATTTTCCTCATTTATTTCAATGAACAACAATGTAAACGCCTACTATGCATAAGGAAAGAGGCTGTATGACAGTGGACCAGCCTTGGAGTCAGTAAGATCTTGGGATCCTAGCCCTGTGGCCAGAATGGACCTCAGAGGTCATCTAGTCCAACATCCTCCTTTTACAGCTGAAGAGCCAAGGCCCCGAAACCTTGGGGAAGTCAATTTACCTTCTCTGGGCCTCGGTTGACTCACCTGTCAAGTGAAGGGGCTGAACTGCAGGACTTCTCAGGTCCCTCCTGGCTCTAAATCTATGATTCCCATGATCCAAAGGCACTTAACGTCTCAGTGCCCCCAGACACTACAACTGGAGGTACCAATGAGTGAATCTGGATTAGTAGAGTGGGTCTCCACCCCAGGATTTCCCTACACAGGTTAAATCGAAGACCAAAACAATGATTTAGAAAAAATGCGTGAGGCTATATAATAGGTCCTGGGCATAAAAAGCCAGAAGCTAATCTACCACGCCATCGGGGAGTGCACAACCTCCAGTTTATGTACTTAAAGCCCTTCACAGCCTGGCCCTTCCTACCCTAGCAGTCCACCCTCCTTCCATGTTCTGTCATCTGTCTACACTGCCTGCCTACAAGCCACATCTTGAGCACAGGACTCCATTTCCAGACTCTGCCTTTGTCCTCATCC
Source organism: Phascolarctos cinereus (assembly GCF_003287225.1). NCBI lineage: Eukaryota > Metazoa > Chordata > Mammalia > Diprotodontia > Phascolarctidae > Phascolarctos > Phascolarctos cinereus. The sequence goes on from NW_027555847.1 coordinate 715,627,894, forward strand.
TCCCCCTGACTTGGAATATTCTCTTTCACCTTGGTCTCCTGGCTTCCTTCAAGAATATGCTCCAATGTTACTTACCTGCTGGGAAGGGGAGAGGGCTCAACCTCACCTTCTCACCTTCAAGATCAGTGCAAATCTCCCCACTCCCACCAATGGCACCCCCTACCAGCGCCTTCCCTCTGAGTAATCTCTGTGGATTCTTTACCTATCTCATAAGTGTTTAAATATGCATATTTATATGTCATTACACATACACACACAGAGGAATATGAGTACCCTTAGTCCAAATCTGGCCTCAGACACTTACTAGTTGTTTGACCCTGGGTAAGTCACTTAACTTGTGTTTGCTTCAGTTTCCTCACCTATAAAACAGGGGTGATAATAATAGCAGTTACCTCCCAGGGCTGTTGCAAGGATTAAATGTGATAATAACTTGAAAAGCATTTAGCACAGTGCCAGGCAAACATTAGGAGTTTAATAAATGCTTGTTTCCTCCCATAAAAATAATGAATATGAAGAATTAGGAGACACTTGAGAAGACTTTTATGAACTGATGAAGAGCGAAGGAAGTGGGACCCACAGAACAGTTCACAGGATGACCAAAGTAATGGAATGACTCCAGAACTCTGATGAAGAGACACAGCAGTGATGGTGTCAGAAGAGTGATGCCATGCCAAAGCATGACTCACACAGCCAGGAAGAAAGATGGCGACTCCAGGTGTAGAATGGCCTACATGTTCTCATATGAAACCAACGCATTGACTCGCTTCTGCTTCATTGCGCTCCTTGGTCCACGGGAGGGTTCCATTGGGGTGGGAAAGGGAAAGTCATCGAGAAGTGAAAAGAGTTGTTTTAAGGATGTTAAAAATTCATCTTTGGAATCACTCATTCAGAGGATTCTGGAGCAGGACTTAGTATAGAGAAGAAGGAATGGCAAACAATCCACAAGCAATTATTAAGAGCCTACTATGTGCCAGGCACTGTACTGGGCAATGGGGATAGAGACAAAAATGAGAGTTCCTGGCTTCATATCCTGGACCCTTAAGCCATGGGATGTCAGAGATGGAAAAGGCTTTAGAATGGAGAATATCAGAGCTGGGAGAAGCCTTAGAACAGGGAATGCCAGAACTGGGAGAAGCCTTAGAACAGAAAATGCCAGAGCTGGGAGGGCCCTTAGAACAGGGAGTGTCAGAACTGGGAGGTGTCTTAGAACATGGACTGTCAGAGTTGCAAAACTTTTTTCATTCCAAGGATTCTTAACTTTTTTGGATCCTGGGTCATCTGACTGTCCAGTGAATCCTGTGATCCCTTTCTCAGAATCATGTTTTCAAAGGTATAAAATAAAACACGCAGGATTACACAGGAAAACAAATTCTATTGACATACAGGTATCAAAGTATTTCTGAAAATAAATTCACCAGACCCTAAGTTAAGAACTCCTGATCTAGTCCAAGCCTTCATTTTGCATCTGTAGAAATGGGACCATGAAACGAAAATAACGAACCAAAAGTCAGAGGGCAGAGGCAAGGCTGAGGCTCAATTTGGCCTCCTGGTTCCCTTCACCCTGTCCACATCCAAGTCATCCCTGGGCTCATCTACTCTAGGCCCTCTCTCTCATACCTAAGAGTGACTTTGGCTGATAAACAACATACTTGAATAAATGATGTCATAACCCATTCATTCATAAAGTCCTTCCACTGAGAGGCCTACAAGAACCATAGAGGCATGTTGAATGCTAGGAGAGCTAGAGAGAATACTTAGAGATAGTTGGACCCCACTCATTTTACAAAGTGGGGAAAGGGGCAAGGAGGGAAGGAGCAGGGGGCCGCTGAGGTCCAGACAGAGGGGAAGCTCCTCACCTGAGAGCTACTGAGCCAGGGTCTTCCTCCTCCCGGTCCAGAGTTCCTTCCACCACCAAGAAAGACATTCTTCCAATGATGGGTCATCCATAGCCAGCTCTCCTCCTCTCTGGGTCCTGAGCATGTGTGCATTTCCAAGTTTGGTTGAAAGGATTTGTCAGTCACTGGCCTGCTTGTCTAACTGAATTAATGTTTTCCGTTTCTCCTCCAGTTTGCAAACTTTTAAAAAATTAATCCCATCATTTCAACAAGTGTAACAACTAAATTATCATCTTTACATGATTAAAGTGTCTGCCTCCACGTCTTTTCTTGGCAAACACTGCGCGCACATAATTTTACTAAATGTAATAAACCAACCATAGAACTATTAATTTCGCCATGGTATTCATGACGATTAGGAATGCATGAACCTGAAAATGATAAAAAATGCAAGAGAAGTCAAGAAATCTTTTGAAATCTCCCCGGCCTCCCTCCACCGGCAGCGCTGTCAATGAGGAACCAGCTACAACCCGAGTTTCAGGGACGGGATCGACTCTCAGATCCAATGACATTTGGAGCAGGCCTCTGTGGGGGAAGCAAGCACAGCCACCAGGAGGGCCAGCCCACTCCAATATATTCGTGCCACATTCAATTAAGTTCAGTAACTACTGATCCAGTTCAAGCCAACAAACTTTTAAAGAGCCCATAGCAAGTACCAACAATGTGATGGTACTAGGGATATAAAACCAGCCTCTGCCTTCAAAGAATTTACAGCCTACTGAGAGGACAAGGTATAGGATGGCAGGGGGAGGACAAGAGATAAAAGGAAAAGTAAATATAAAATATATTTTCTTGACAATACCTCACAAATATGCCTCTTTTCCCCCATTCATTCTGTCACCATCCTGGTGTAGACCTTCATCACTAGTGCAATGTCTTCCAATTGGGCCCCATTCCAACCCCTTCTAGGGCAGTAAGATGGGGCAGTGGATACAGCACTGGGCTTTGAGTCAGGAAGATTCATCTTCCTGAGTCCCTCTCCCATCTGGACACTTCTCTGCTCAACAAGTCATCAGGGTATGGCGACTTGGAGTGGCATCAGTGCCCAGCATTTTGGACAGGTCCAGACCATAGCCTGGACTAGGAAGCTGCATGGAGAAGCTGGGACCAATCAGGTTTCAGGAATCTGAGACTGAAGGAAGTTACATCTGGAAAATCCTGGTTCTTTCACAAACTTTGTGTTGGAATACTATTGTGTTGTATGAAATGATGAAGTAGAAGGTTTCAAAGAAACATAGGAAGACTTGTATAAACTGATCCAAAGTTAGCAGAATCCAGAGAACAATATTGTAAAGACAAACAACTTTGAAAAACTTAGGAGCTCTGATCAATAAAATGACACATCACAATTCCACGGGATTCACAACACATGCTGATAGGCAATGGATTCAGAGGACAGATTGAAACATATTTTTTTGAAGATGGCTAATGAAGTTTGTTTTTGCTTGACTAAAATATTTGTGGTTTTATTTTTCTTTTTTTCTTAATGGGTAGGGAAGGGAGAGGGGAGAGGGACAGAATGTGGAATTGAAAACAAAATGTAATTGAATAAAAAAAGAAATTATCGTTGAACCCATGGGAGTTGATGAGATCACCAAATGTGATCTCAAGGGTAGAGAGAAGAGAAGAGGGTCCAGGAGAAAAGCTTGGTGGATATCCACAGGGAATAGGGAATATAGATGATGAGTTAGGAAAGGTAACCCAGAAGGAACAGTCACACTAGGAAGAAGAGAACTAGAGAAAGTAGAGATCTACAAAGGCAGAGCAGAGTGAGTAACCAGGAGGAAAAGGGAGTTGACAGCATCAATGGTTACAGAGCGTTCTAGAAGGATGAGGACTGAGAAAAAACCATTAGATTTGGCAATTAAGAGACCATCAGTAACCTTAGGGGAGCAATTCCTGTTGAGTGATGAGATCAGAAGCCACATTGTAGAGAGTTTGGGAAAGAGTGAAAAGAGAAAGATGGAGGCACCAAATATAATTCACTTTTTCAAGGAATTTGACTGAGAATAGGAGGAGATGTGTAGGACGGTGGCTAGCAGGGATGAGAGGACCCAATGAGTTTCTCATTTCTTTATTTGGGGAGAGGAAGGAATGTTTGTAGAAAATAAGGAAGCAGCTTGGCTCAGTCCTCCACTCTCTACTAGGGTACTTCAACATAATTTCTTGTTGCTGTTTGTATTAATTGTATTGAAGGAGAGGCAGTGTGGATGGAATAATGGCTCTAGAGGTGGTCTTAGAACTCAAGTCCTGTCTCTGACAGATACTATCTGTATCACCCTGGGCAAGTCACTTAACCTTCAGGCACTATGGGCAGCTCTCTATGACTATAAGTTGTAGAGAAGGTGGTGACCTGCCCTAGTATAAGGAGTTTACTTATCTCGGACATGTCTTCATGAATGAAATGACAGATCTACTCCATATTCTTTTAATGATGAATTTAACAGTCATAAAGAAAAAAATATTTCAACATACAATAAAAAAACAAGAAAGAAGCTTGTAAAAAACTGTGAAAGTACAGTTTATGTAAGTTTGTTTTTCAGAAATACATCTGCATATGAAGACAGTTCTAATTTTATGCAACTGGACCATTCAGTGGATTTCTACATAAAGGGATTTTTACATAACTCAAATTTGCCTGAGGAAATGGGAAAAGGAGGAAGGAAGGGAGGCAGAAAGGGGACTGCCCACCTGAGGAGAGAGAGGGTTGACACACAGTTCAAGCACACCTAGGGGCTGGGGACAGGCAAGCAAAAGCAGGAGGAAGAACACACAGCATCAGTCTCTCCAAGGCTCTGTTCCTCTGCTTTCACTTGGAGGGTTTAGATTTTTTTTTTTTTGATTTTTTGGTAAGGGTTAGGGGTGGGGAGGATATTCAAGTCATGGGGCAAGAGCAGAGAGTGAGAGCACAATACTTTACAGTAAACTAATACTGGTGATTTTTGGAATGCAGGTTTCTTTCAAAATTCTTTACATAAAGTTGAATTTATTTAATGAGAATTAAGGTAAAGCAAGAACTAGCTGTATATAAAGAGACAGAAAGAGAGAGAGGCAGAGAAAGAAAGGAAAGAGGAGAGAGAGAAACTTTAACAATGTAGCATTAAAACAACTCCTTTGTGTCATTTATTCTATGCATAATTCAAAGATATCCAAATTAATTTAAACATTTAGTGTTGCAGAGACACAGTAGATAGAGCCAGCAGGCCCGGAATCAGGAAGACCTGAGTTCAAATCTGGCCTCAGACACTTACTAGCTATGTGACCCTGGGCACGGCACTAAATCTTGTTTGCTTCAGTTTCCTCATCTGTAAAGTGAGCTGGAAATGGCAAACCACTCCAGTATCATTCCAAGAAAACCCTGAACACAGTCACAAAGAGTCAGACGTGACTGAAATGACTCAAAGACAACAAAAATCAAACTACCGAGTGATTATATTACAGAAGTAGGCCAAATAATAATAAAGTTAATCTGGAAGAACAATGGGTCAAGAATCTCAAGAAAATATAATAAAGAAAAAGCTAAAAGTGAAAGTTCTGGCAATTCCAGATCTCAAACTACACTACAAATCAGCTTTCATTACAACTCTTTGGTTTGGTAGCTAGATAGACAGACAGATGGACAGATAGACAGATAGATAAATAGATGGATGGACAGATAGGCAGAGAGACAGACAGACAGACAGACAAGTAGATGGATGGATGGATAGATAGATAGATAGATAGATAGATAGATAGATAGATAGATGGACAGATAGATACGTAGACAGATAAATAAATATGTGTATATGTATAGATAGATAAATAAATAGATTCATTGAACAAATAGATAACAAAAAGGAAAGTAGAATAAGTAAATAAAATGCAGAAGAAATCAGACATAGTAGCATCATGTTTGATAAACCCGATTCCCTGTTTGAACTCAACCAGCTGGGTAAACTGGAAAGTAGTATAGCAGAAGTTACATTTAGAGCAACATCTTACACCACATACTACAATAAAGTCCAAATGGATGCAGGAACTAAATATAAAATGTTGACTCATTTTTTTAATTAAAGGAGAAAAAAGACATATCTTTATAGCTATTGATGGAGGAGAATTCTTGCCCAATAAAGGGATAAAGATTATCATAAAAGATAAAGTGAACAATTTTAGTGACATAAAATTGAAAAGTATGCAGTTAGAATTTGAAGAGAAATCATTGGTGAGAACAGTTTTGTCATATTGAATTTTCTAATAAGGTTTTAATATCAAAGATACATAAATAAATAAAAACAAGAGACATTTCCCCATAGACAAAAGGTCAAAGGATTTGAATAGGCAGATCTGAAAAGAAGAAATATAAACTATTAACAACCATGTGAAAAATGCTTTAATTCATTAATGATTAAAGAATTAAAAATTAAAATAGACATGTTAATGTCCTCTCAAATACTCTAACTTCCTGGTTCCTAAAACTACTCATCTTCCATAACCTACTGTTTTACCACTTCAGAAGCACACAGGGATAGTCATGCCTTTAATCTTACCATCACCCTCAAGTATCCCACTTCCATGATTAAGAACTATTAAATTCCCTTATCTGATCATAATCTGTCATTCCTTCTTTCCCTATGCCTTGTTCCTCCTAAACCTGTTCTCTCTGCCCCTCGGCACTTTGCCAGGCCTTCACCCCTGTTCTGACCACTCTTCCATTCCCAATCTCAACCACTCAGTGAACCAGTTCAAAACTACATTCTGGAATCCCTTGTTTTCTCGAGTCAAACCTCACATCTGGCCAAACCCAAAGATGGGAGGATCCCTCCCATCATCTTCGTTCTCTTCCCTTACTCACATGTTACTGAATGGAACTAGCACGAGTCACACAATAAGTACTGTTGACATGATCCCTTCCAGACTGATGTTATATGATCTCATTTAGGCTCTCACTGAAGCAAGGCCCTGACTGATTCTCTATCTCACTTACCATGGTGAGATACCATTGCAAACTTCCTCTTCTCTCCTCAAACTTCCCATAACATTCCTAGTCCTCATCCTCTTACCTGAGGACTTCTCCCCATACTTTAGTGAGAACACTGAGACCATTTGAGCCTCTCCCTTCACCCCTCCCCCATTTTACACCACTCTACTCAATAAACTCTGGTGGATTCCCATTACTTCCAGGATCAAATATAAACTCCTCTATTTAACGTTGAAAACCATTCCAATCTATCCAGTCTTACTGACTCCCCTCCGTGAACTCTATGGTCTCCATATAGTGGTCCTTTTGCTGATCCTCTCTCCCAACACTCCACCTCCCAACTCCATGACTTAACATTGTGCATCCCTCATGCCTAAAATGTCTTTCCTCCACACCCCCTTCACCTCCTAGCTTCCCTAACTTCCTTCAAGACTCAGCTGGAATCCCACCATTTGGAGGTCTTTCCTGGGCCCCTCACTCTCCACAACCACTGCTAAAACTTCCTCTCCCAGATCACCTTTCATCTATTATTTTGAATGCCTTGTAAGTACCTAATTATTCACAGGTTGTCTCTCCCAATAAACCATGAGTTTCTTAAGGTCAGGGGCAATATTTTTGCCATTCTCTGTATCCCTAGCACTTACCACAATGCCTGGCACAAACTGAGTACTTAATAAATGCTTATTAACTGATTGACCATTGGACATCATCCCCCCCCACACACAACACTCCTTTTTCACTCCAGTTTCTGAGTTAGAGATGGTCTGGTATTCTGGGGCTTTACTCTCTTTGGGGGGGGTGGTATCCTATAAGGGCTAGCTCCAGATTTCCCTCTCTGTATAAACCATGACTGTGCCCCTCTTTCCCCCAGGCCCAGGCAGGATCAGGACAATGCTGTGATGCAGGTAATATTTTCCCTTAGGGATCATCTCTCTTCTTTTCTAGTAGCCTCTTTCCTCTTTCTCTCAGGTTCAGGTTCTTAGTGCATTAGAATGAGGAGTAGCCCTTCTTCCTTGCCAAAAGCAACCCTTATAAATGTACCCTTGATCCCATCCGTTTCCCCTATCTCTAGCAAATAGCCCCCACTATCATCTTGTCATCGCTTCTCCTCCTCTTCCTCCTCCTTCTCCTTCTTCTTCTTCTTCTTCTTCTCTGTCTCTGTCTCTGTCTGTATGTATCTCTCTCTCTCTCTCTCTCTCTCTCTCTCTCTCTCTCTCTCTCTCTCATCTTCAATCTCTCCTTTTCTATCAGTTCCTTCTCTTGGATATTATTTAAGGAAACTGCAGTATTATATAGCAGAAAAAGCTGATCTAGGCATCTGGCTAATACAGGTTGAAGGAAGAAAAGGAGACACAGGAGAAACACAATTGTTGTCTTCAAGTATTTGTTCTGCTTGACCCTAGAAGACAGAACTTGGCATAAGTGGGGTGAAGAGGAGAGGGAAGGAAGGATATCCAAGGTCACAAGCCAGTAACGGAGATGGAGATTTTGGCTTGATTTCAAGAAACACTTCCTCACAGTGAAAGCTGCTCCCTGATAGAATGGACTACCTTGAAAGGTAGTGAGCTCCCTGTCCTTGGAGGTATACAAACAGAGGATGACCATTTGTGCAGCGCGTGGAAAGGGGATTCTTGATCAAGTGTTGGTTGGCCCATCTGCCCTCTGAGATCCCTTCCAGCTCGGAGAATCTGTGATTCAAAATGACCTGAGTCTAAATCCAAATTCACAGAGACACCAGGCCTGAGAGGAGGAAAGGGGTTACCAGAAAGGGAGAGAGATGATCCCTAAGGGAAAATTGTCTCTAGATCACAATGTGGTCCTGGGTCCTGGACCCTCCCTGGGCCTTGGAGGAGAGCACAGTCATGGTTTATATGGGGTGGGAGATCTGAAGCTGGCCCCTCTAGCACACCCCCTTGCAGAAGTGGCATGTTGACCAGGCCATTGGCCAGAACGGTCAGAGGTCATCTGTCATTCCGGCTCCTCCACCAGCCTTCTCTTTTCCTGTGTGTGCTCTTCCTCCCCAGCCAGACTATTAGCTCCTTGCTGAGCACTCAGAAATCCACCAAAAAGTGCTAACAGGCCCTGAAGCTGAATGAACAGAAGTCTAGTGTCTAGAAGGAGGGCAGTTTTACACCCGAAAGGACCTTAGCCATCATGTGGTCCAAGCCCCTCATCTGGCTGTGAAGGAAGCTGGAATCTCAGGGAAGTGAAGTGACAGGCTTCAGGGAGGAAGGGACAGTGCTGTAATTTGAACCCACAACAACTGATTCCAGATCCCAGAAGCTCAGACTTGGAAGAGACTGCAAAGGCCATCTAAGAGCCCAAGCCATGTCCTCAAATAAACCTCAGAAGTAACTAACGGGTTTGCTCAAAGACAGCATGACTTTGGGAGGGGTCCTTAGCCTGGGGTATGTGAATGTGTTGGGCTAATTTTAATATTTTGATAACTGTATTTCATTATATTCAGTATATTTTTTACTATATTTCAGTCCCCTTTATAGTCCTCTGTGTCTTATTTTATGCATTTAAAAGCATGATTCTGTGGAGGAGCCCATGGAGTTCATCAGACTGTCAGAGAGAGGGTCCATAATGCACAAAAATAGCGAAGGATCCCCGCCACGATAGGGTGCTGAATGTGGAATCAGCAAGATCTATGTTCAAAGTCCTGCCTCTGACACTGACGAATTATAAGGCCATGGGTGAGTCACTTAACCTCACTGGACCTCTATTTCCCTCTCTGTAAAATGAACGGGTTGAACTATTTCCTCCCAATTTTAAATCTGTAATCCTGTTATAATATATTATATATAACATACAATATAATACAATGATAATATAATAAATGGGACAAGGAAGTATCTACCCTTCACTTAAAAATCTCCACTCAAGCTCTCTTTCCATTATGCTTCTGGCCTTGATGCCTTCTGCTCAGGCCAGACCATACATCTAGCAGATTGGGTGAAGATCTGGGTGCCATCTTGGAAAGAAGATTCTTCTGTAGAGGGCTGGCCAACATGGAGAAATGGCTATAGAATCTGATATGCCCAGATGGATTAAAGGCACTGGGGTTATATGACCTAGAGAAGGCTGAAGGGCATATGAGTACTATCCTAGAGTCATTCCAGATAGGAGAGAGACATTCGATGTATTCTATGCTGGTCCAGTGAAGAGCATTAGGATTATAGTGAGAAGTCACATGAAGGTTGGTTTCAGTGTAATGTAAGGAAGAGTTGTCTAATCAAACTTTCTAATAACAGATCTCTATTTGCATCCTTGGTGTCCATCACGAAGCCTGGCACATAGTAATTGTTTAATAAATGCTTGTTAATTATTCAGTTGATTGGGTTGCCTAAGGAGGTAATGAGCCCCTCAGTGAGGACAGTATCCAAGTGGAGGCTGGAAGGCCATCTGTCAGGGAGGGGTGGAGGGGAGTCTGGCACTGCATGCAGAGTAATGAACTAGAAGTCTCAGGTGCCTTCCAACTCTGAGATTCTACAATTCTAAGATTTCATTATTTGAGATGACATTGGCTAGATCCTCATTGCTTCCTTCACTGCTGTCTGTATTTTCTTGTCCAGATGCTCTCTTGGCCTTAAGAATAACAAGGCACATTCTAGGGAAGGGCCTTCTTCATGGTATTGATCCCTTAGCCAAGCACTGGCAGCAGGACTTGGCCCGCCCATCCCTCCTGGAAGGGGACGGTCAAAGTCGTTAAGGCTGACCATTTCCAATCTGGAAGCATGGCCAGCCCCGGGGGCCAAAACAGGCAGCTTGCTCCTGGCAAGAGAAATGACCTAAATATTTGCACAGGAGTGTCCGGCTGCTTCTCCTTCCCCTTCTTTGCCCAGTCTGGGTAAGGAAGGTCAGATACATGGCTCTTTGCCTTCTCCACTGCCTGCAGAGTCTTCTGCTGGACGGACATCTTTGGAGACGACACAGGGAGACAGCAGGCCCCAGGAACAGACAGTCATCGTCACAGAAATGGAAATGCACACAGCCTTGGTTGGCCCCATCATTCAGTATGACTCAGAAGTAACCCCGTTGAGATCACTACCACCCTCCAGTCACAAAGGCTCACAAGCCAGGTGTCATCGTCGACTCCTCACTCTCTCTCACACATGCTCCCACATCCAATCAGCGGCCAAATCCTGTCCTTTACATCTTAGTAACATCGTCCTCTTTTCCCTCCTCTGACACTGCTGCTCCCTTGGTGAAGATGCTCCTCACCTCACTCCTGGTATACTGTAACAATCTGCTGGCCTCCTCACCTCTAATCTCTCCTCCCTCTACTCCAGCCTCCACTTAACTGTGCTTTGGTCATTTCAGTCATGTCCGACTCTTCATTGACTCCATTTGCGGTTTTCTTGGCAAAGATACTGGAATGATTTGTCATTTCCTTCTGTAGCTCGTTTTACAGATGAGGAAACTGAGGTAAACAGGGTTAAGTGACTTGCCCAGGGTCACACAGCTAAAAAGTATCTGAGGCTGGATTTGAACTCAGGGAGAGTAACCTTCCTGACTCCGACCCTGGCACTCTATCCACTAAACCACATTGTACCTTCATAATCAAATACAAAAACCCTTCTTTTGCCATTCGTAACTGCACACCTTTCTTCCTTTCCATTCTTACACTTTACTCCCTTTCACATACTCTAACATTCAGCAACACTGGCTTCCTGGCTGTTACTCACACAAGGTACTCCATCTCCCCACTCCAAGTGTTTTACCTGGCTGTGCCTCCTGCCTGAAACACCCTCTCCCCCCATCTCTACGTCCTGGCTTCCCAGATTTCAATTTCATGCTTCAGCTAAGGACCCACCTGCTTCAAGAATCCTTTCCCATTCCTCCTTAATCTTAGGGCCTTCCCACTTTACCCTGTTTAGATGTTCATATATAATTGTTTGCACACTGTCTCCCTAATTACACAGTGAGCTCTTGGAGGACAAGGGTGGTTCTTCACCTTTCCTTGTGTCCCCAGTGCTTGGCACAATGCCTGGCACATAGTAGGCACTTAAAAATGCTTATTAAGTGACTGGCTGATGTCTTTCGTTTTTACATCATTTTCATTCACACACACATACACACACAAGTGGAGAGCCATCCCTTATAACAAAAATAATAATTTTTAAAAGCTCAAACATGCCTCCCCCAAAGATAGGAGAATGCACTTTCTCTCCTTTGAAGACATGAGAGACTATTGGTGTGAGATATTGCATATGATGTACTTTTTCAATATGTAGGTTAATTTTGCTAAACTGGGTTTTTTGGAGGGTCCCTTCTTTAACCTTTTTTAAAATAAGGAATAGCTCTCAGGAAAGAGGAAAGGAAAAGAAGATATTGAGAAATATAGATGTAAAAATAGAAGAATAAAATTTGCTGGAGGAAAACATGAAAGAGAAAGAGAGAAGAAAGTGCTTCAGCCAAACAAACTGACCCATCAATTGACTCTGAAAGTTTATGCAGCGTCTCACGGCTGTATCCTCCAACAAAGAGAAGGGGTTTTACATTTTCCCATCTCTTCCCTGAACCAAAGTTGGTCATGTGATTACATCGTGTTCAGTTTCATTTTTATAGCTCGTTACATTTGCACCAAGGTAGTACTTGAGAATATAGTTGTTCTGGTTCTGCTTATTTCATTCTGTATCAGTTCAAATATAATCAATAAAGCTTCCCATGAATTCAGCATCATTATTGATGAGCCCTGCCAGTCAATCAGGCTTTAAGGTTTCCAAAGCATTTGTCCCCAAATGATCTCCTGAAATAGGATTGAGAGTATAATGAGGGTCATCACCTCCACCTACTCCACCTGGGGCAATTCCCAAGGAGGTGAGTCAACCCCTTGGCCACTTGTGGTGAGACTTGTGCTTTGGTCTCTGGGATTAAGGGCATGTGAGATTGCAGGTTTCCAGCTGGTCTTCATGTACTCCCCTGTGATGGAGGGAAGGGGTGCTATGTTGAAGGGAACATACCACTTAGCAGGAAAGACTTCCCACTCAGTGGACTGGACAGAGACAGACAACTATTACTTTTTCTCCTTCTCTTCCTGTCTGTAGAGTAAGTAGGATGCTCCTGCAGACTCCTGGACGGTGAGCTATTGTGCTGCCAGCACATGAGTTCATGAGCTTGTGTGAGTAAGGTTAAGACTGATTCTGAAGCTCCTTGAGTTGTTTTCCTCTCCTTGGGCACAGGTCACCAAACAGAGATCTGGAGGGCAGCCACCTTGTAAGTTTGAGAGGATGAAAGCTCCTGGATCTAGGAGTGGATGTCCACCAAGTAATGATTTCTGAAACAGCTTCTGAGAGGAAGGACAGCCACAAGTTCAGACCACGTCTAGTTATATCTGTGCTCTGGTGGGTACACTTCCATTGAGCTGACCCTGTGCCCTGGCCACTCCTAGTGACAACAGCTAACGTGGAAGAAACCCAGCTCCAGCGTGCTCCCCCAGAAGGGATGTCCACTGTTACACATGGAAACAGAATAGAGAATGTTAGAGGTGGGAGAGGCCTCAGAACAGGGGATGTCAGAGCTGGGAGAGGCCTTAGAACAGAGCTAGAAGATATTGCAAGTGTTTATTGTAAATAAATCAAATGTTGCATTTCAGAGCAAGTGGCAGAAGAAAGTGAGCATTTATTGCGTGTCTAGTATATTCCAGGCACTGTGCTAAGCACTTGATAAATATAATCTCATGTGATCCTCACAACAACCCTGGGAGGAAATGCTATTATGATCCCCATTTTACAGTTGAGGAAACTGAGGCAAACAAAGGTGAAATGTCACAGCTAGTAAGTATGTAAGGTAAGATTTGAAATCAGGTCTTCATCCTCTAGGCCCAGCACTCTATTCACTGCCTTACAGCTTGAAGGACCTTTAGGATTCATTAATGCCACTCTCTGTTTAGACATGGGAAAACTGAGGCCTAGAGAGAGGCAGTGGCCTGCCTATGGGCATGCAGAGAGTAAATGGAAAAGATGCCAACAGGCTCCTTGAGGATGGGACTGTCCTTTGCTTCTTCGTATCCCCAGAGGTTAGTACAGTGCCTGGCACATAGTAGGTGCTTCATAAATGTTTATAGACTGACTATTTAAATAGGGAAAAAAATGCCAACAGGCTCCTTGAAGGCAGGGACTCTCTTTTGCCTCTTTGTATCCCCAGCATTTAGCATAGTGCCCAGCACATAGTAGGTGCTTTATAAATATCACCTGATTGATCCCTTCTGATGCCAAGGCCAGAGCTTTTACTCATTAGGATTCAGAAAGCCAAGTCTCCCTCGCAGTCAGGTCAGAGAGGGGAAAAGTCTCCTTGGACTCTGGACATTCTGAGCCTGGCTCTAGTGTGGGGTTGGCTCCAGCAGGCCCAGTCCCTGGTTGGCCCCTGCTTCAGGGTGGGCTCAGAATGATCTCTCGCCCAGACATGCCGCCTCCTTGCCATTCCCAAAGAACCCCCTGTGGCATCGGAGCCTTTGCTCAGATGTTTGCAGGGCGGCCCTGGAACTCCACTTTATGTGGAAAAATTTGCTCCATGGGCAGAAAGACTGCAGGAGGCAGCACAGAATTAGTGGAGACAACATGGTTAGTATCAGTATTATACTATGCATATATATATATATATATATATATGTACACACACACACACACACACACACACACACACACACACACATACATATATATACAGTGTTATATATAGTATAAAGTGTTAGGAGAGCTGAATCTTAGTCCTGTCCTTGCCACCTGCCCAGATGGGTGACCTTGGGTAAGTCATCTCCCCTTTGTAGGTCATATTTTCCTCTGAAAGATCACTGGCCTGGAATTTATTTTTAATTTATTTTTTGTTTGTTTGTTTGTTTTGGCCTGGAATTTTAAAGACCTGGGCTCTGGCTGTCAGTTTGCAACTTACCCCAACTAAAATCCCACCTTCTACAGGAAGCCTCCCCCAACCCCTCTTAATTCTAGTGCCTTCCCTCTGTTAATTATTTCCTATTTATCTTGTATGTGGCTTGCGTATATATATTTGTTTGCATGTTGTCTATCCCTTTAGACTGTAAGCTCTGAGATGGCAGGACCATCCTTTACCTCTGTTTGTATCCCTAGTGCTTTGCACAATGCCTGACTGTCAGTAGACACTTAAATGTTAATTAACTGATTAACTACTCCTTGTATGACCTTGGGCAAGTCACCTCCCTAGGGCCTCAATTTCCCAATCTACAAAATGGGGAGAAAACATTTGCATTGTTGACCTCAGAGCTGTTAGAGAGATCAAAAGTAACAATGAATATGAAATGTAACAGCGAATCTGTAATCTTAGAACATAATTCAAATGGCAACTATCATTACTTATTTTGCCCCGTTGGACTACGGGGATGATCATAATAACAATGAAAGAGTTCCCTTTTCCACAATTGCAAAGCTCTTTCCCACAACAGCATTGAAAGGTAGGTTCAGGAGGTCATAAGATTTCAGATCTCAAGCTGAAAAGGACTTTAAAGGTCATCTAGTCCAATCTCTGCCTATTAAAAAATAAAGGGGGGGGGGAAACTGAGGCCCAGAGAGAGAAAGTGACTTACCCACTGTCACTCAGCTTGTAAGCAGCAGAGCTAGCACTGAAACCCAGGTCTTATTGCTCCAAATCTAAAATTCCAGCCTCACTTACTAGCTATGTGACCCTAGGCAAGTCACTTACCCTCTGTCTCAGTTTCCTCATCTGTGAAATGGAGACAACTACCTCCCAGGGTTGTTGTGAGTGTCAAATGAGATAATATATATAAACTGCAGATTTGAAAGCACAATATTATTATATATCATTAATATATAATTACTAATATAATTACAGTTAGCAGATTTTTATTTATTTCCACTATATCATTGTCTCTTCTCCCCATCTAGAATGTCCTCTAGCCATTTCTGCAGCTATCAAATCAATCATTCAATACAAATTTATCAAGCACTTACAATCTGCTAGGCACTGTACTTGTTACTGGTGTTAGTAGCATGAAACTGAAATTGATTCTGCCTTCAGAGGGCTTCCATTCTATTGCGTTGTATTGGGGAAAGTATAATGTCCACATCTATGTGCGATGGGAGTAATAAGGGGGCCCTTTCTCAGCCCCATCTGCTGGACAGAGGCACTTCCCATAGACCTGGGCAAGGACTGGGGTCCCTTTAGAAGGGATGTGCTGCGGCTGCTGGTTAAAAGATGCACCTTGATGCTGACCAAGGTGCCTTGATCCTAACGACTGAAGTAGCTTCAAAGACGCTTGGCAACTGAGTCGGGGGAACCTCCCCACTCCGTCTTCTCTTAGC
This sequence comes from Phascolarctos cinereus, assembly GCF_003287225.1. Taxonomy (NCBI): domain Eukaryota; kingdom Metazoa; phylum Chordata; class Mammalia; order Diprotodontia; family Phascolarctidae; genus Phascolarctos; species Phascolarctos cinereus. The sequence continues at coordinate 715,644,045 of NW_027555847.1, forward strand.
GTTGTAGAAGGACACCACCTTTTCTTTCTTTTGAGGCTACTTTGGGAAGTTCCCATCTCTCCCCTGGACTTTCATCAAGTTTGGGAGGAAAGAGATGACTTTTATCTCCCACCTACCCCAACCCCAATAGTAACAGTAGCACTGTAAGTACTTAGCAGTTCAGTACAGCAAGAAGAGCTTTGGCTTTGAAGTCAGAAGACCCAAGTTCCAGACTTGACTCTGACACTGCTTTGCGCACTGATGTTGGGTGGCAGTTTTCATATCTGTCAATTAGTAAGCATGTATTAAGCACCTACTATGTGCCAGGCACTGTTTTAAGTGCTGTTAGACTAGATGACCTCTGAGCTCCCTTCCCACTCCAGAGCCAGGCTCCTGTGAGCTCTGGGCTCTCCTAGGGAAGCCTGAAGCTGATCTTCAAGTCCTCAGCTGCCATTACTTAGAGTTATTTTCTTGAGCATAGTCAGCAACCATCCATCCTAAGAGGTAGAACTTTCCAGAGTTAACAGCTACTTCAGAAGTTCCAGGGTTCTTGAGTCTCTGCTTGCATCTACCCTAGGTAAAGGTGTTTTGTGCAATGGCAATTCTTTGAAGACAAGAAGTACCACCAATAGAACCATTCTTATCCTGACGTGACTCAAGAGGCAGGCCTGGCTGGCCAGAGGATTTGGACTTTGTGAGTTGCTCAGATAATACAAGTCTAAGATGAATGTGGATTATCTGCCCAGCAGTCCCACAAAGATGTCTCTACCTCTTGAGGTCAAGTTATATTATACGACATATATTATTATATAATATGTATTATATATTATAATTCCCATTTTTTACAGGTAAAGAAACTGAGGCAAACAGAGGTTAAGTGCCTTGCCCAGCATCACATGACTAATAAGTATCTGAGCTGAGTTAATGATAAGTTCATGTTTTATGTTTTAAGTATTCATAAATGTTTATTTATAAGTCTCTTATACTAAAGATACTTCTTTTGTGGTGGAAGAAATAAATAGCCGTCCTATACTTGATATAAATTTTATGCTTGGTGTGCCTTTTCTAGGAGGTAACTTGGTCAATCCTTTTGGGGAGATCCTAGATGTGCACCATGACTAAGCTTTGTTTTAGAGATTCCCACCCACCCCTACCCCCCAAAGCTCTACTCCAGAGTGGAAGCATAATGACCCAGAGAGATGAGAGAAGACTGATGACCTTTCTTTGGGATCAGGCTGCCCCAGAATGAATCTAGACTCCAAGTGACCAAGAGCAGGTGGCCCCTGGTGGGAGGGAGGGACCTTACACCTAGACCAGGAGTCACATACATGAATACAAAGTACTGTAAATAAAAAATACAAAGAAATGCAAAGTAATGCCTTGGATTAAGATGACATCATTCTTCAATTCCCACATCTTCAGGGGCTTATGTACGAGGGCAAGCCGCTAGGTGGTACAATGGATAAAATGGTGGACCTCCTGGAGTCAGGAAAACTTGAGTTCAAATCTCAGTCTTAGATGCTCACTAGCTGTGAGACCATACACAAGTTATTTAACCTCTGTATGCCTCAATTTTTTCATCTATAAAATGGGGATAGCTACAGCACCTAATTGTGTTGTTGTGATAATGCAATTAGATAATATTTGTAAATTGTTTCACATACCTTAATGGACTAATTGATTTCAATATTTAGAAAGTTCCTTAGCAGCAATGATTGATTCAAGAGTCATCAGGGGAACTTCCAAGTCTCCAAGTTTCCTCCTCTGTAAGATAAGGGAATTGAAACAGAGAGCTTCTAAGGTCCCTTTCAGCTCTAAATCTATGATATTCTAGCAATCAAATGACTGGACCAGAAATTCCAATGAACTTGAATGCCCCGCTCCAAGGAGTCCATGCGTGCCCCTTCCTGTTCTCTCAAGGTCTGATCCTTCCTGGTATGGCCACTGGGTCCTTCTTTCTAGGCATCACCTACAGTTGGCTAAATGAACCAGCCAGCTGTCTTAGTGCCCAGAAGACGGTGGCAGCTCCCCCAGGGTCCAGCAGGGTGGGGAACCTTAACGGAACGAATCCCCTTGGATTCAGTCAAAGGGCCACACTTAAGGACCTAGAGGGCCACATGTTCCCCATTCCTGGTCCAGCCTGTGCCTGAAGCTCCCTCATCCATCAAGGCCATCCGTGTTCTGTGACGCTCTCTCAGTGTGGAGCGCGGGGCCCACATCTATGGGGGCGAGTCTGGGAGATGTACAAGGCTCTATTTGCTGAAGAATTGGAAAGACAATCAATGAGAACATTGTAGCCAAAGCAGTTTCGGAAGGAGCCCAGTCTGCCCAGAAGTGAATATTACTCGGGACTAAATTGTTTTTCTCATCGGGTAGTTTGTTCTAAAAAGTCAGGTCTAGCCTCCCCGCGAACCCCATAAGTCTTTCACTTGGACTGGAAACTCCACATTTTTCCTTTTTAGAAAAATGTCAAAGACATTCCTCTGTTTCATTATTCTCTGTTGTTTCTACTTTTCCTGCTGGTAAATTGCTAGCAGAGGGAGGCCAGATTCTGCCGCCTTCAGGGGCTCATGCGCCAGGCCCAGGCTGGACGCCGGCCCAGACTGTCTGGACTGGGCTCAGCCCTGGACAGCCCCGTTGTTTGACTTGGCCGGCAATGGGGATTCTTCTCTGCCGACCTCCCTCCCCACCAGCCCCAGGAGGCCAGGCCGATTTACAGCACTGACCCCTGGAGAGGGAGGCTGGGCCAGATGGGCCCCCTTCCCCCAGTACCCTCACTTGTCTTAGCAGGCACTGACTCCCTCTCCATCTGTCTCAATTGTCCCCTTTCTCAGTTTCTATTCCTTACTAGATTTCTCTCTGTCCGCCTCCATTGCATTCTGAGCTTATCTCTTCCGCTGGGTCTCTCTGTCTCTGTGTCTCTGTAGGAATTCTTCTCCGGCTCTCTGTATCTCTGCTTCCATGTCCGTGGCTCCAAGCTTTTGTTCTGTCTTTCTATAGGCTTTTCATGTCTGCCTCTTGCTGTTTCTGTGTCTAAGCTGTGTCTCTCTCGGTGTCTCTGGGCTTTTGCTAGGATCACTCTGTAGGTGTTTGTCTCTGGCTCTGTCTTTACGTCTCTGCCTCTCTCGGTCTGACTTTTTTGTCTTGTTCTGCTCTGTCCCTCTTTCTAGATCTCTCTTCTCTATCCACCTCAACTTGTGTTCCTTCCTCCCCTGTCTCATTTTTATGCTTATTTGGTCTTCTATATACTTCATCATTCTCTCTCCACTATCTCTCTCCTCTCTGTCCCTATTTCTCTTTCCTCCCTCTCTCTGTTTCTATGTCTCTTTCTCTCTGTGTCTTTCATCTCTCTATCTCTCTTTCTCCTTTTTCATCTCTATCTCTCTCTGTATCTCTCATCTCTCTATCTTTGTGTGTCTCTTTCTCTCTCCCTTTTTATCTGTCTCTGTCTCTGTCTGTCTTTGTCTCTTTCTCTCTCTCTCTGTTTCTCTCTCCTTTTCTATCTCTCTGTCTCTCTCTCCTTTTTATCTGTCTCTCTCTGCCTCTGCCTCTGTGTCTCTGTCTCTGTCTCTCTGTCTCTTTCTGTCTCTCTCTGTCTCTGTTTCTCTCTCTCTCTCTCTCTCTCTCTCTCTCTCTCTCTCTCTCTCTCTCTCTCTCTCTCTCTCTCAAAATCTTCTCCTTTCCCACCCCACCCCTACCCTTCCTCTTTTTCTTGAGTCCTGACATTATAACAGGCTCTTAAATGCTATGATTGTATGATCCCATGATTCCAGTCTCTCACTAAGCTAAGGGGATGGACATTCCTGAAGCTTCCTGAAAGCTGGGTCAGCAATGCCACAAAAACAGATGTTTTTCCCTATCTTTGTGCAATTTGAAGCAACCTGAAAAGATGACAAGAACCCTGAATTTGGAGTGAGGTGACCTAGTCTGACTATGCCACTGACCAGCTGTATGCCATTGGATATACTCTCTGAGTCTCACTCTCCCCATCAGTAAAATGGGTATAGTAATATTTGCACAATCTCTTTTACAGATAATTTCAAATTCAACTTTCAAAAATACTTCTTTGTTGCAAAGTATTGTGCTAGCTCCTGAAAGTCCAGAGATTAAAGTGGCACAGTCCCTACTCTCAAGGAGCTTACGTTCTCCAAGAGAAGGAGAAAGGGAAAAGAAATGCTCATGGCAACAAAGCTAAGCTTTGAAGGAAAATCGGGATCCCAAAAAGCAGCACTGAAGAAAAACTGCATGGAGAGCGATGGAATGCGCAAAAGTCTAGCTGGGCTGGAATGTAGCGTTAGTGATGGTTAATAACGGAAGATGGAGCTAGAAAATGAGAGGGGCATTCCAAGGGTACAGAGGCGTGGTCCCTGCCCAATGACACACAGTGAAGAGCCAAGACCCAAAGGGCCCCCCGGTCACCTGACTCCCAGGTCAATCGGTGCTCCCCATACTTCAGAGAGCGAAGAATAGACGATTATTATTAGCTGGACTTTAAAAACCCAGAAGATCTCAGGAACACAAGCGTCTGGGGGAAGGACTCTGTATTTGGAAAGACTGGAAAGCAATTTGCCAAAAGAAAAAAAAATTGATTTTGATCAGTATTTTTATACTATATAATGAGGAAGCAAATGAAATAGGAAAGGGAATACATGAAGAAAAAAATATTGAAACAGAACAGAAGGAAATACCTTTCACAGCTATTATTAGTGGGAGAAGTCCTAACTAGAGAAGGACTATGGAATATAAAAATAGATAATTTTGATTTTATAAAATGTAAAAAGTCTTTATAGAAACAAAAATCAATGCAATTAGAATTTTAAAAAAAGAAACTAGTGATTGGTGAAAACTTTGTGACTAACATACTTGATAAAAGTCTTACATTCAGAATATATGGGGAATTGATAAAACAATGTTGGACTGAGATCCATTCCACAATGTATCAATATTTTATTATTAGTATATTTGTGTAATTAATATATTATATAACATCACTATGTAATTACATAATGATGTTATATAATTAATATATTGTACAACAATGTTATTAATGTATTAGATTAAAATAACAATATATCAATATGTTATTAATATATTGAGTTAATGTTAATATGCAACAATATGTCGATGTATTGTTCATACAGTATAAGCTGTTAATACAGTATATTAATATATTGTTATATATAATTATTATAAGATATACATAAACTGTTCAAAAGACAAAATGCAATCAGTAACCACTTGAAAAAATCACTAAAATGAAAAGCAAACTAAACCACTCTTGGCTTTCACCTCACACTCATCAAATTGGCACGCACAAATTTAGAGGATCCACCCCCAAGTGCTCACAAGAACTATCTGTGCCCAACCTGTGGTAGAGCATTCCAAGCTCATAGTAATCTGATCAACCACAAGCAGGCACATCGTAACTTGACGAGCACAGTGACGTCGTTTTGGTCCTCTTGGAGAAGGAAGGGAAACAATCAACCAATCAAATCAGCAAAGACGATACCACACAACAGTCGATGTTGGCAGGGCTGTGGGAAGATAGGTACAATAAGACATTGGTAATGAGCCATGAATTCATTCGAATTTTCTAATAAACAATCTGGAGTTACGCAAAAAAGCCACTAAATTGTCCACACCCTCTGACCTAGAGATGCCGCTACTATATATATATGGGAAGGAGATCAATAATAGCAACAAATGTCCCACATATGCCAAGATATTCATAGTAGTATTTTTAATGTGGAAAAATCTATAAATAAAATATAATAATAGCAATAACTACAATGTGTATAATAATGATCTCCATGTGCTTTATACTTGTGAGCTCATTTGATCCTCACAGCTGTGATACTGCTATCATCATCCTAATTTTACAAATGAGTAAACTGAGGCAAAAAAGAGGGGAAGCGACTTGTCCAGTGTCACACAGCTAGCTAATAAATGTCAGAGGCAAGATTCAAACTCATGTCTTCTTGACTTCAAGTCCTAAACCCTTTCCGTTGTACCATCTGGCCACCCATTCATAGGCGAAAATCTAAACGAATTGTGGAATGTGAAAGATGGAATCTTATGGTACCCCAAGGAACAACAAATATCAATCAGTCAATTAACAAGCATTTGTTAAGTGTCTGCCTGTTCCAGGCGCTGTCTCTGGTGTTGGGAACATAAATAATGAGGAATGCAGAACAAGATGGAAAGACTTCATGCAGAGAGAAGAAAGTGGAACCAGGAAAACCCTTGGAATAATGGTGTAAAAGTAGATGTCATTCAAGGAGAGCGACCAATATGGGTTCCAGAGAACCAGCCCAGCTCTTAGTGCCTGACACCTAGTAGGTGATCAAGAAAAAAATGTTTCTTCATGGACAGATTGGTGTCGAAATATCAACATTAGCCTCTAAAAAGTGGGGAACCACAGGTGCAAAATGCTGACTACTCTGTCCTTTACAGCTACTCTCCCACTTGGCTTTGCTCAACCATCTCCAGTTTTAGAATCTTTTTTTTTTCTAGTCGAAAGAGTTTTAGGTGGGAAATGATGGTTGATATAAGTAACAAAATGCATTAGGAAAACATTTTTAAACTTCCAGATCAAGCTGGCTGGGTAAATTGGGAGTCAAGTCCAGGGAAGGAGTAAACATTAAAGCGCCCACCATGTGCCGGGCGCTGTGCTGAGTATTTTATGAATATTGTCACCCAGAGTGCTGAGATGGCCAGCACCCCTTAACTGAGCAGAGAGGGCTTATCTTGAGTCAGTCTTTCCTTGACTAAGCAGGCCCCTAAGCTTTCATTTTCAGAGAAAGTCTTTGTCTGCCTTGAGAGGCAACTGTTAGGGTAAGGAGCCCTAGGCTAGGATTTAGGATACATAAGATGGACTCCCCTGACAATCCACCAATTTACTGGGTGACCTTAGGATAATTGTTTCCCCTCTCTGGGCCTCTAAAGCAGGTCAGTAGCTTTTTCCTGAGTGCCTGCCATGGGCAAGGTTGCCGAATGAGGGGATTGGACCACATGATCCTTAAACGTTGCTTCCAGCCCAAACAAGTCTATGACTTCAATTACTCGTAGAAGTCAAAGTGGAGCTATGCTCAGCTGCTGAGGGAAGCTCTGAGAGCAAACACAATCTACCAATGATGCCCCAGCAGCATTCAGTAATGTGGGAAATCACACACAAATGGGGACAAATAAAAGGCTTTATTGACTCCGAGGCGGCTTCCCACGGACAGTTTGATTTTTTCTTATCCCCTGCTGTCTGCATCAAGTAGGAGGCTGCAGACTTAGAGACTAATAGGGGAACAGGGTAGGCCTAAGGCCTCTCTGGAAGATAGAAAAAGCCTATGGAGAATCATAGTATTATGGAATATTAGAGCTGGGAGGGGCCTTAGAACAGGGGATGTCAGAACTGGGAGGAGCCTTAGAACAGGGGATGTGAGATCTAGGAGGAGCCTTAGAACAGGGGATGTGAGATCTAGGAGGAGACTTAGAACAGGGGATGTCAGGGCTAGGAAGGGCCTTAGAATGGGGGATGTCAGAGCTGGGAGGGGAGGCCTTAGCACAGATGGCAGAGCTCCTTAGGCAATTCCCATCCGGAGCTATGTTCTTCTATGGACTCCAGGGTTCAAGAAGGACACTGCTAAGCTTGAGAACATCCAGAGGAGTGAGTGAGGGGAGTGAAGAGTCTTGAATCCAGGCCTAAGGAGGTTCAGTTGAAGGAACAGAGAGTGCTCGGGCAGGAAAAGAGACAACTCAGGGGACAGAAGAGCTGTTTTCAGGTATTTAAGAGGATGTCTTGTGGAAAAGGGATTAGCTTTGCTCTGCTTGTCCCAGAAGGTGAGCCAGGAGCAGTGCATAGACATTTCATGGAAAAGGATGGAGGGCTTGATGTTAGTCAGAGTTCCCTAAGCAGCAGAACTGCCCCAAGGTAGAATGGTCTACTTGGGCAGGTGGTTAGCTCCCCATCCCCAGAGGGGATGAAGCAGAGGCTAGGTTAGCACATGCCCAGTTAGTACATGCCTGTTCTCATTTGGCTACAGGTTGAGCAAGGTACCTTCTGGGGTCCCTTCCACCCCTGAGATTTTATGATTTTCATTCTGAATCAGCAAATCTCACTGGATGAGGGGATTGAACTGTGGTGGCTGACACCAGATTGTGGGGGGTCTGGAATGCCACATTCTCCCTCAAAGACGTGACATTCCTGACGAGGCTGCATACTGTAAATAAGCCACTTAGTGTCCACAAAATCACTAGCTCTCTAGGCCCTCTAGTCCAATTTGTTCTGCGAAGTTTGGATTCAGTCAAAGGGCCACACTTGAGGACCTAGAGGGCTGCATGTGGTCTCCAGGCCACAGGTTCCCTACCCTCATTAGTCTAATTCCAAGATCTAAACAAAAATCCCCTTAATAACATCCCCAGCAAGTGGTCCTCTGGCCACTCACCCCCTGAATGCCTCCAGTGACAGGGAGCCCACTACCTCCCTACGCAGCCCACCCCACTTTTGCCTGACGAGCAGCTTAAACCCGGCTCTTGATAACTTCCCCCCAGTGTTCCTAGTCCTGACCCCTGGAGCCACACAGAACAAGGATAATCATCTACTTGTCAGCCCTCCAAGTAAGCCCTCATGCCCTTCTCCTGCTTTCTTTTCCAGGCCAAACGCCCCTAGTTCTCTCCATCGATGCCCATTTGCCATGCTCTCCAGGCCTGTGTCTAGCCCAGTCACTTTCCTCCTGAACGTGCATCAGCCTGTTAATATTCTTTCCAAAAGGGGATTCCTCAAAACTGAACTCACTACTCCATCAGTGGTTGGGCCAGGGGTACAGTACAATGGAAAATGGGGCAGCTACATAGTGAAGTGGATAGAGCCCTGGGCTTGGAGTCAGGAAGGTGCGTTTTCCCGAGTTCAAATCTGGCCTCAGACACTTACTAGCTGTGTGACTATGGGAAAGCCACTTAACCCTGTTTGCCTCAGTTTCTTCATCTGTAAAATGAGCTGGAGAAGGCAATGACAAAACCACTCCAGTATCTTTGCCAAGAAATCCCTAAATGGGATCACAGAGTGTCAGACACAACTGAATGACTGAACAACAAAACAGTGGGAAATACCCTAGGTTTGGAGTTAGAAGATGCTTAGAGACCATCTGATGGTCCTTGGGTACGGCTTTTTGACTGGGTCCAAGTTTTACAGAACAAATCTATTTATTGCGGGACTGGTTCTGTGAAGTTTGGATTCAGTCAAAGGGTCACATTTGAGGACCTAGAGGACCACATGTGGCTTCGAGACCACAGGTTCCTCACCCCTGGGCCATCAAGTCTGATGCATTCATTTTACAGATGAAGAAACTGAGGCACAGAAAGATTAACTGATTTCTACATGGCCACAAGTTAGTGTCAGAAAAAGGATGTGAACCCTGGTCTTCCTGACTTCACGTCCAAGTACTGTACTCAAAATGGTATGGTACTCCCTGTGTGGCACTGGGTGAAGCCTTTAAACTCTCTGGGACTCAGTTTCTTCATCTGAAAATGTGGAGGTTGGACTGTTATGACCTCTAAGGTCCTTCCTGGCTTCAAATCTTATGATCCTGTGCCTACCACTTTTTTTCTTTAAATTTAACGATGATGATGATGATGATGATGATGATGATGATGATGATGATGCTGGTGGTGATGGTGATGGTGATGATGATGGTGGTGATGGTGATGATGATGGTGATGGTGATGATGATGGATGATGGTGATGGTGATGATGATGATGGTGATGGTGATGATGATGGTGGTGGTGGTGATGATGATGGTGATGGTGATGATGATGAGGATGATGGTGATGGTGATGATGATGAGGATGATGGTGATGGTGATGATGATGATGGTGATGGTGATGACGAGGATGGTGATGGTGATGATGGTGATGATGGTGATGGTGATGATGATGATGGTGATGATGATGGTGATGATGACGAGGATGGTGATGGTGATGACGATGCTGGTGGTGGTGATGATGGTGATGATGATGGTGGTGATAGCTAGCATTTACATAACACTTCAAAGGTTGCAAAACACTTCACAAATATCATCTCATTTGAAGCTCACAACAATGTGGGAGACAGATGCTATTATTATTGCCCTCATTTTACAGATAATATAGCTGAGGGAGATGCGTAAAATGACTTACCCATACTCACCCAGCTAGTAATTATGAGAGATTGGACTGGAATTCAAGTTTTCCTGACTCCCAGAGAAGCATTTATGTTACCCAGTTGCCCAATTTTATGTATAATTTATATGAGCAAGAATACTTGGGGTCCAGAGAAAGGTGGTAATCTAGCTCACAAATGGCAATTATGTTGTTGTTTCTGACTCTCCATGACCCCATTTGGAGTTTTCTTGGCAGAGATACTGGAGTGGTTGCCATTTTCTTCTCCAGATGAGAGAACTGAGGCAAACTGGGTGAAATGACTTGCCCAGGGTGACACAGCTGGTAATTGTCTGAGGCTGGATTTGAACTCAGGTCTTCCTGACTCCAGGCCTAGTGCTCTATCCGCTGAACCATCTAGCTGCTCCACTCATGAATGGCAATCCAGAACAAGGATTTAGAATTCCTGCCTTCCAGTCTAGGAAAGTAAAACTTCTCACTGCCTTTCCTTGGGGACAGCAGTGGTAAAGCTTCCTGGGGCAGGGAGGGAGGTGAGGGGGTTCTGGGATTGGTGCCCCATGTAGCCACCTCTGTTTTCAGGTGGTGGGATGGCACCATGCCATCCCCATAATGAACAGCCAGCAGAGAATGTAACCCATAAGCAGATGAAGCCATGTGTGAAATCCACACACAAGATGAACCACAGAGTTTCCCGGGCTGTGCTTTGGAGCTGTGTAATTAACTGTAACTGAAATATTATTTGATCTTTTAGGTGGAAAATCAAATTGTGTTGTGTCAGACATGAATAAATACACATCTGGAGCATTTCTGCGGCTGCCTCCCCTTCTCCCCCACTACCCCGACCCTCCCCCCCTCCACAGCTAGAAATTCATTCTCCCCTTTTCAACCTTCCTTTGTGCCAGCCTGAAAGAGCCCCATTGTCCTGGGTGGGGGGGAGGGCTGGATTTGGTGTGTCTGTTTGACAGGGGATGTGATGAGGAGGAGGGAGGGGGAGGAGATGCAGGCAAGGGGGGGAGGGGAGAGAGAGAAGGACTCGAGGCTTTGGGAGGAAGAGCAGGTGCAGAGAGACCTCTGGCAAGCCCAGACTGGGGAACTGTCCTAAGAGATTAGCCCTGGGACCTTGGGGTCTAGCCCCTTGACCCTCAAGAGAGAAGGGCCCAGAGCTGAAAGGGTCCCTAGAACACACCACACAGAATGGCAGAGCTGGGAGGAGGGTGAGAAAGGAGAAGTCAGGGTCAGGTCCCCGGAGCACAGAATTTCCAAGCCACACTATTGTCCTTGCTGCCCTTGTTTGTTCTTAGTGTCAGAGAGGACCAGTGACATCAGCAGCCTTGACTTGCAAGTGAATTGGATTTAAGTGAGGCAGGGCTGTGCAAAGTCACCAGCCTCACTCTCTCCTCCAGGGTCATGGGAGTCCAGCCACATAGGTCAGGACAACTGGTGATGTCCTGAGGGAGCTAGAAGGGACCTTTGCAATCGCGTTCATGGTAACCAGCAGGGTCCAATCCTTTCATCTTACGAATGATGACAGTGAGGCTTAGAAAGAGCACAGAGATTACCCAAAGCCAATAAAACTCAAAAGGAGAAGCAGGTTTCCTGCTTCCCTGTCCCATGATCATTCCAAACAGTCAGTCAACTAATCCAAACCCTGGCAAAATCAGGAAGTCAATGGAGTTGGCATTCAGGGCTCCACTTGAACTGGCTTCCATTTCTAGCATTCATCCTTTCTCTGCTCCCTTAGGGCCCCTCCCTCACCAGACTCTGTCATCATTGGAAAGTGCCAGAAAGGAGTCACTACAAGAAAGGACTTTCAGAACCACCCAAGAATGGAATGAGCAGCTTTGTCAAGTTCTCCCATCAGTCAACTGAGGTCTTCAAGTAGAGGCTGGATAATGACCTAACCGGGTTGCTCTAGGGGGGATTCCTGATTCATAAAAGGGCTTACCTTAGTGACCTTTGAGGTTTCTCCATCTCTGGGAATCTATGATAAGAGCAGCCATTTTTATGATTCTGTAGAGTTTACAAAGCACTTTCCACATGCCAGGGTGGGGGCCAACTGAGTCAATCACTGGCCCCACCCTACTTAGTGCTGACACCTTTTATCCAGTAAGACCACATCTGGTTTGAATCACAGGTGTGAACTAGCTGTGAACAAGGCCTGAAGAGGAACTCATCAATCCAACTAGGGCATTAGAGTAGATGAGAGAAATCCTTGAAAGCCACTGGATGAAATGGAGTGTTGATATTAGCCAGGATACTTGGTCACACCCCGTGGGTCTTCTATGAAATGGAAAAGCCTGTTCAGAACCCAGGAGATTCCAGAATAATGGGAGGAGCCCTTCCAATCGAGCCCCTGAGTAGGAATCATTAGGGGGAAGTAGACTATAAGGAAGGGGAGATAAGGAAGTCTCAATCTCATCCTCCTGACCAGATTTGAGGTCTTCATGGCAGGCGAGGAATGGGGGAAACACTGGTGGGGAGTTATGTTCTAAAGTACTAGAAAAATCTACCCCCAACCCTCGGGGTCACCCCTAGAACCATTAGAGGAGATTTAGAAGTCAACAACTGGAGACCTAAAATGCAGCTGTGGGTGGGAATTCGAAGCGTAAATACAGGGCCTGTGTCACACATATATTCATCCATTTAGAGATTATAGAGGGAGAAGAGAAATGGGCCAAAGACAGAGCCTTGGAGGGGTGCCCACAATTGATGGGCATAATGTAGAGGTTGAGCCTCTACAAGATGGTGGCAGATAGCCATCCAGCTGTGTCTTGAAGACCTCCAGGGAAGGGGAGCCCACCACCTCCTCAGGCAGCCCACCCTACTTTGGAATAGTTCTCAAGGTTTTAGGAAGTTTGTCCTAGCATAAGGGGTCTGGACTCAATGACAACCTTGAAAGTCCCCTCCAATTCTAAATCCTATACCACTTAAATATTTAGGTTCCATTGGGTCTTGGATCTTATAGCATCTCCCATCTATTGTCTTATAAGGAGGGAACACTGAAGATTGAGAGAACATGACAAAGGGCTAAGTAGCAGTATGTGCTGGAGGATATGGGAAGAAGAGAAACAAAAACCCAGGCCTGGGGCCGTAATAAAATTGAGCGCCTTGAACCAATCACAGCCATGTGTGCTTTCAGTCCCATCACAATCCTGAACCCTGTTACTCCACACCGGGGAGACATAGGAGAAACAACACTGAGTGAGAAGGCCTGGGTTCAAATTCAGGCTACTATTTATGACTTGTGTGATGGTCAGCAATTCCATTCCCCTTTCTGCGTCTCAGTTTTCTCCTCTAAAATGAGATTGAAATAGATGAGCTCAATGGTTATTTCTAGCTCTAAACTTTCGTGGTCTGTGTTCTAAAGCCCCTCCCAACTCTGACATTCCCTGCTCTAAGACCCTTCCCAGCTCTGACATTCCCTGTTCTAAGGTCCTTCCTAGTTCTGATGTTCTCTAAAAACTCTTAAAGCTATAAATTCTTTTCCAGTTTCTTTCAGTTAGAAAATCTTGAAAACCTTTATCTCTTCTCTACCATTATCATCAAATAATGAAGTGGACCTAGTCATTAATGTCGTTGGTCCCTGGGCCAGCAAGAAGAACCAATACCCATGGGCCAAACACTGATGTCCAGTCCTATTTCTGCCACTGACCTGCTGTGAGACCTCAAGAAAGTCACCTTCCCTCTCTGGGCCTCAGAATAAATCAAAGATTCTTTTATTTTCCTTTTCTTTGCTTCCTTTCTTCTTTCCTTTTTTATTCCTTCTTTCTCTTTCTTTTCTTTGCTGTCCCTTCCCCCCTTTCTTTCCTCTTTCCTTCCTCCCTCCCTTTGTCTCTCTTTCTCTATTCTCTTTTTTCTCCCTTCTTTCCTTCCTTTCTTTCTTCTTTCCTCCCTTCCCCTCTCTTTCTCCTTTTTCTTTCCTTTCTTTCTTCCCTTCTTTTCTCTTTCCCTTCTTCCTCCCTCCCTCCCTCCCTTCCTCTCTCTCTCTTTCTTTTTTCCTTCCTTCCTTTCTTCCTCTCTTTCTCTCAGAGAAGATGGATTTGCAATGCCAGGGCATAAGCAGTAATCAGCCCTCAAGATGATGACAATAAGAATGCCTCCTTGGCAAGCTGCCAAGCTAAACATCTCAGAACTTTTAGGGGGGGAAAGTCAATGTCAAAACTGTCTACACTTCCCATGTTTATTTAAGGCAGCAAACAAGATAGTGTGTGATTTATCCTCTGCCTGTGGTGGGCGGGGCTGGACTAGGAGGGGTCCAGTGACCACCTGCAGGTTTGGGGCCTTTGAATGGGGAGAACCATGACAGGCAGCATCTGAGGAAATGCTGACAGCACCTCCAGGAAGAGCAGGCCTTCCTGCAGCCGATGGTTTAGGACTCAGCAGCTTGGCCTTAGGGAGATAGGAAGGCATGACTTCAGCCCCAACCTGTGCTCCCCTATTCTCTGCCTCCCCACCCCACCCACTCATTGGATCCTAGGTCTAACACTGGAAGAGATCTCAGAGGCCAACTGGTCCAAACCCTTCATTTCTTAACTGAGGAAACTGAGGCTCATAAAAGTTAAATGACTTGTTCAAAATCACAGAGGTAGCAAGTATCAGAGGTAAGACTTGCAGGCAGGTCTTTGGACTCTAAGGTCAATGATGATTGCATTATACCATGCTGCCTCCTCCTTTCTCTGGTGATCTTTCTTGCCCCAAAAGAAGAAAAACCCGTAAAAAAGAAAGAAAGAAAGAAAGAGAGAGAGAGAGAGAGAGAGAGAGAGAGAGAGAGGAGGAGGAAGGAAGGAAGGAAGGAAGGAAGGAAGGAAGGAAGGAAGGAAGGAAGGAAGGAAGGAAGGAAGGAAGGAAGGAAGGAAGGAAGGAAGGAAGGAAGGAAGGAAGAAAATGTATAGCTTTTCTGGTGATTTTACATTGGGACCTAGCAGCACGCTCATCATGACAGTTACCCTCTAATCAATTTTTTAAAAGTTATTTGGGTGGGGAGGAGAACTCTGGCATACTATTCCACATAAGAGATCTAATGCCCTGGGGTACCAGTTCCTGTTTGCAAGGTCTCTGGGGCACAATGAGTTTCCTCCTAAAGAATCCATCACAGAAGGGAGGTGAGAGAATGGGTCAGGCCCAGTCTGGTCAAGAGCTAATCTATGGCCCACCTGCAGTGGAGAGGGAGCTCATTAAGTAGGAGATAGCTCTGTTCTTTCTATGCTGCCAAAGGAGTATAAATATAATTAGCATCCATTAAATTCGGGGAACGTGGGGTGAAGCCCTGGTGACCCTACCCTAGTTGTGATTTTGGATGTTAAGAGCCTGGGTCACCCTTCCAGGGACCCACACAGAGCAATGTTCAATACAGACATCATGTCATGCAATTAATAATATAATGGATAGAACACAGGACTGCAATTCAAGACAGCTGGCTTCTAGCTTTATCACCTTGGGTTCCATCTCCTCTTTCCTGGGCCTCATTTTCCACAGTAAAGTGAAGAGATTAGACTGACACTTGAGGGGAGGCGTGGTCCCCTGAAGCAGCTCTCAGTATGATTCAAGAGTGTGATATGCCATCAAAGAAGACAATGCACAGGTGTAGGCCATGTTGAGAAGCCAAGGAGAACCCCATAGTGTGCAACATGGTACCTCCCACAGTCCCAGGTGGCATGGTTTAGAAAAGACATTGATGAACTAGAGACTGTCTGAGGGAGAGAAACCAGAGAGGTAGAGGGTCTCAAGGTTATAAGGTCATAGATTCAGAGCTAGGAGGGAGTTTAAAGACCACCAAGGCCAACTTTCTCATTTTACAGATGAGGAAGTTGAGGCCCAGAGAAGTGTAGAAACTTGATCAGGATCACTCAGCTGACAAACATCTGAGACAGGATTTGAAACCAAGACTTCTTAACACCAGGTCTGGCATTCCACTCTGCCTCACTGGTTGATAGGAGGATTGGCTGAAGTAATGTTTAGCCTGGTAGAAAGACAGCTAGAGCACCTGGTCATCATTCCATCTGAGCTCATCTCCAATCCACCCTCTCTATATCTCATTTGGACACAGTTGTTGGCATGTGATCTCCCCTCATTAGACCGTGAGCTCCCTGAGAGCAGAGATCATCTTTTGTCTTTCTTTATATCCCCACTACTTAGCACAGCACCTGGCCCTTAATAAATGTTTGTTCACTTGAAGAGCTGTCACCAGGAAGACTCATTGGCCTACTCCATATGTCCTTCCCTAAACAAGAACTAGGAGCATTTGAGGAGGAAAGAGAAGAGAGGGGAGTTTCAAATAGGCAGATTTAACATAAATAGTAGGGCAAGTTCCATAAACAATTAGAACTATCCCAAATTGGAATGGACCAGCCTGCTTCTTTAAGCAAAGAGAAGTTGACAACGTTCTGGGGAAAGGGATGTCTTATTCAAGTACAACCTGGGGGTCTTTTCTATCTCAGAGACTGGTGGTCCTGAGGTAAGAATGAGCTGGCTTCTCAGGATCCACCCAACTCCAATTCTATGTATCTCATGTCCCAGTGGCCCTTCCAATTCTAATGTTGCTAAGGGCACTTTCAACAACAGCCATCACCACAAGGAAGGAAACAAGCATTCATTAGGCACCTACTAAGTCCCAGGCATGGTAGAGTGAGCACCAGTGGTAAACACTGGAGATTCAAAGATAGGCAAAAATAGTCCCTGCTCTCCAAGAATGTATAGTCTAAAGTAGACAAGATGAGAACAACTACATTAAAACAAGATACATACAGAGTAGATGGAAAGTAACCACAAAGGGAAGACTCTAGCATTATGGGACATCAGTAGAGGCTTCCTATGCAAGATGGAATTTAAGCTCAGACCTGAAGGAAGCCAGGAAAGCCTGCAGGAGAAGATGAGAAGGGAGGGCATCCCAGCCAGAGTTGAGAGACAAAGTGTCTTGTTCAAAAAACAACAAGGAAGCCAGGATTGTTGGATCTCTGTTCCATGTTTGAAAGCCCCTCCCAGTTCTGATATTCCATGATTTTTAAGACTCTAAAGAACTGGACAACTGGGAGTTAACACACACACACACACACACACACACACACACACACACACACACACCCATCTCTTATTCAGCCACTCTTCTATAGATTTTGGTTCTTTTGCATAAGAAACTTACCCACCTGAGGCATACTGAGAGAAGGCACCCATTGGCCCCTGTTCTCCTTGGTGAGAGAAAAGCCAAGCTGACCTGCATAATGAGGATGAATGATAGCAGCTCTCCAGACTTTCTTTAGGAGGGCACATTAGTCCCCATTAAAGACTAATCTGCCTTTTATTAACACTTTCATAAGGTTATATAATACTGTATTTTAGCCCTGGTGGGAACTCAAGTGCCCCCCTCCTTTGCCTTATGTAAAGGTTAGGGATCACTCCCTGACTAGCCAAGAAGCCACTTACGAACAAGCCGACACAGGCACTTGAAGGAGGCTCTCTGCCTCTTTGATAAGAAAAACAACACCTTAGGTATTTTGCCCTCAAGCACCTTGGTGTCTCCTTGCCAGAAAGTAAGGGGAAATGACCCAGCTTCCTGCTGGCTCAGACTAGCATGGTGGAGAGAGCACAAGGCTGGAAATCTGGACACCAGCATTCTAATTCCATCTCTGCCACTGAGGCCCTGTGGGAGTGTGGGCCATTCATATTATCTTTCCAGAATGCCTTTTCTTCCTCTATAAAAGCAATGGCTTGGCTGCTTCGAATTCTGAAATTCTCTGTTCTTATGTTCTTTCTAGCTCTGCCGTTCTATGTTCTAAGTTCTATACCAGCTTTGAAGTTTACGTTCCAAGGTTCCTTCCAACTCTGACATTCCATGCCCTAATGTCTACCCTTAGCTTTGAAATCTATCTTCTGAGGAGCCTTCCAGCTCTGAAATTCTATGGTCCTAAAGTGTCTTCCAGCTGTTAACATTCTTCCCCACAAGAGCCCCCCTCAGCTCTGACATTCTAGAAGTGGACAACCACAATTTTTCTAGATCCCTTGCTATCCAAGACCAAATTCCTTCATAAGTAACATTGCCAGTTCATTCCTGTCAAATTCCATGCTCCATCCTGGGGTTACTTGTTTGGATTTCTCTTCGTTGGTAACAGAAAGAGAATCTTTCTTAGAATCAGAAGATACACACACACACACACATACATACATACATATATACACATATATACTCAATAGGTAATATAAATTTATGTTACCCAACAGGGAAAGAAAAGGTGAAAAGAATAAGAGAAAGAGGGTATGATGAAAGGGAGGACAGACAAAAGAAGAAAGTGGTCAGAAGCAAAAACAGACTTTAGGAGATAAATAGGATAAAAAGAGAGAGAAGCAGCAGAAGCAGAAG
Organism: Phascolarctos cinereus; assembly: GCF_003287225.1. Classification (NCBI taxonomy): domain Eukaryota; kingdom Metazoa; phylum Chordata; class Mammalia; order Diprotodontia; family Phascolarctidae; genus Phascolarctos; species Phascolarctos cinereus. The sequence continues at coordinate 715,662,524 of NW_027555847.1, forward strand.
AAAATAGCATGGAAGGAAATGCAGAGTTAGCAATCAAAACTGTAAGTATCAATGGGATTAACTCACCCATAAAATGGAAGTGGATAGCAGAATGGATTAGAAGCCAGAACACATTAATATGTTATTTACAAGAAACACACTTGAAACAGAGAGATATACACAGTTAAAATAAGGGGCTGGAGTAGGATCTATTATGCTTCAGCTGAAAAAAAAAAAGCAGGGGTAGCAATCATGATCTCAGACAAAGTAAAAGCAAAAATAGACCTAATTAAAAAGGACAAGCAAGGAAACTACATTTTGCTAAAAGGAATCATAGACAATGAAGTCATATCAATACTAAACATATACTCACTAAATGGCATTGCATCCAAATTCTTGGAGGAAAAGTTAAACAAATTACAGGAAGAAATAGAAAAACTATATTAGTAAGGGACCTCAATCTTCCCTTCTTGGAGCTAGAGAAACCATAAACCATTTAACCATAAAATAAATAAGAAAAAAGTCAAGGGGATGAATAGAATCTAAGAAAAATTAGATATGGCAGAACTCTGGAGAAAAAAATAGATGGGAATAAAAAGGAGTACACCTTTTCTAAGCTGTTGCTGGACATGAAAATTGATCATGTATTAAGCAATAAAAACCTCACAACCAAAGACAAAAAAGCAGTAATATTAAATGCAGCCTTTTCAGACCACAAAGCCATAAAAATTACATTAAATAAGGGGCTGTGAAAGCATAGATTAAAAGCTAATTGGAAACTAAATAATCTAATCCTAAAGAATGAGCGGACTAAAGAACAAATTAGAAACAATCAGTAATTTCATTAAAGAGAATAACAACAATAAGACAACATTTCAAAATTTGTGGGATTAAGCCAAAGCAATATTTATATCTCTAATTGCATACATCAACAAAATAGAGAAAGAGTAGATCAATGAATTGGGCATGCAACTAATTTTTTTTTAATTAAAAATCCCCAATTAAAAAACAAAATGGAAATCCTGAAAATCAAAGGAGAGATTAACAAAATCGAAAGTAAAAATGCCATTGAACTAATAAATAAACCTAGGAGCTGGATTCATGGGAAAAAATAGAGTATTGCTTAGTTTGATTTAAAAAAGAAGAAAACCAAATCACTAATATCAAAAATGAAAAGAGCGAATGCACCACAAATAAAGATGAAATTAAAACAATCATCAGGAGTTACTTTGCCCAACTATATGCCAGTAAAAACTGACAATCTAAATGAAATGGATAAGTTTTTACAAACACACAAACAGATTAACAGAAGAGGAAATAACCCTATCTTAGAAAAAGAAATTGAACAAACCATCAATGAGCTCCCTAAGAAAAAATCCCCAGGGCCAGCTGAATTCACAAGTGAACTCTATCAAACATTTAAGGAATAATTAAGTCCAATACTATACAAACTATTTGAAAAAAATAGGTAAAGGAGTCCTACCTAGTATCTTTTGTGACACAAATATGTGTCATATCATCACTCTGATATGCAAACCAGGCAAAGCAAAAACAGAGAAAGAAAGCTATAGACCAGTTTCTTTAACGAATATCAATGCAAAATTTTTAAATAAAATATTAGGAAGGAGATAACAGCAATATATTGCAAAAATTACACACTATGATCAGGTAGGATTCATACCATGAATGCAGGGCTGGGTCAATATTAGGAAAACTATCAGCATAATTGACCACATCAATAACAGTAACAACAAAAATCATATGGCTACATAAATAGATGCAGAAAAAAGCATTTGACAAAATACAACACCCATTCCTATTTAAAACACTAGAGAGAATAGAAATTGATGGAACCTTTCTTAAAATTACAAGTAGTGCTGTTGTTATTGTTCAGCTGTTCTTCCATATCTAACTCTTCATGACCCCATGCACCATAGCACACAGGCTCTTCTGTTCTCTACTATCTCTCAAAGTCTGTCCAAGTTCATGTTTATTGTTTCCATGACACTATCAATCCATCTCATCTTCTGCCGTCTCTTTCTTTTTTGTCTTCAATCTTTCCCAATATCAAGGTCTTTTCCTATGAGTTTCATCTTTTCATTATGTGGCCAAAGCAAATGCTTTTTTAAAAAGCTTCAGCTCCAGTATGTGACCTTCCAGTGAATAGCCTGAATTAATTTGTTTAAGTATTGACTGATTTGAGCTCTTTGCTGTCCACGTGACTCTCAAAAGTCTTCTCCAGCACCACAATTTGAAGGTGTTGATTCTGTGGCACTCAGCTTTCCAACCCTAATCCATCTAGTCCAACCCTCACAGCCACACATTGCTACTCGAAAAGCCATAGCTTTGACTATATAGACCTTTGTCAGCAAGGTGACGTCTCTGCTTTTTAGAATGCTGTCCAGATTTTCCATCGTTTTCCTTCCAAGGAGTAAGAGTTTTTCAATTTTGTGGCTGCAATTGCCGTCTGCAGTGATCTTTGAGCCCAAGAATATAAAATATGATACTGCTTCCATTTCTTCTCCTTCCATTTGCCAGGAAGTGATGGGACCAGTTGCCAAGATCTTAGCTTTTTTGATGTTAAGCTTCCAGCCAGCTTTTACACTCTTCTCTTTCACCCTCATCAAGAGGCTTCTTAATTCCTCTTCACTTTCTGCCATCAGAGTGGTATGATCTGCACAGCAGAGACTGGTGATATTTCTCCCAGCAACCTTAATTCTGGCTTTTGATTTGTCCAGCCTGGCATTTCATATAATGTATTCTGCACACAAGTTAAATAAATGTGATGACAATGTACAGCCTCGTCATTCTCCTTTTCCAATGTTAAACTAATCAGTTGTTCCATGTTCAGTTCTAATTGTTGCTTCTTGGCCCACATACAGATTCCTTAGGAGACAAGTAAGATGATCAGGTACTCCCATTTTTGAGAGAATTTGCCACATTTTATTGTGATCCACAGAGTCAAAGACTTAAGTAGTATGGTCAATGAAGCAGAAGTAGATGTTTTCCTGGAACTCCATTGTGAACGTTGGCAATTTGGTCCCTAGTTCCTCTGCTTCTTCAAAAACTAGCCTGCTGTTCTGGTAATTCTTGGGTTCACATATTGCTGAAGCCAAGTTTGCAGAATTTTAAGCATAACCTTGCTGGTGTGTGAAATGCACTTAATTCTTTGGTAATTTGAACATTATTTGGCACTGCCTGTCTTTAGGATTGGGATGTAAACAGATCAAGACAATGATCTAAGACAATTCCAAAGGACCCACTTTGAAAAATGCTATTCACCTCCAGAGACAGAACTAATCAACTCTGTGGCAAATTGAAGCATATGCTTTTTCACTTTATTTTTATTGTTTTATTTTGTTTGAGTTTTCTTTTGCAACATGACCAATATGGAAATATGTTTGGCATGTCCTTATATGCATAATCAAAATCAAAGTGCTTGCCTTCTCAAGGAAGAGGGAGGGGTAGGAGGGAGAGAGAGAATTTGGACCTCAAAAAATTTTTTTGACTGATAGTTTAAAATAGTTTAAAAGTAATTGGGAAATATTTAATGAAATAAATATAAATAATTTTTTAAAACACACTTCCTTCTCTGAGCCTCAGTTTTTATATCTCTAAAATGAGCATAAATATAATTCTGGTACCTATTTCCTAGGCTTGCCAAAGAGTTGAACTTGAGGACTGTCCAAAGCGCAATGGTGAGGTAGGTGATGGGTGAAGTGGACAGAGTGCTGAGTCTGGAGTCAAGAAGATCTGAGGTCAAATCTGGCCTCAGATATTTACTAGCTGTGTGACCTCAGGTAATTTACTTAACCTCTGCCTCAGTTTCACTAACTGTAAAATAGAGATAATAATAGCACCTACCTCCTAGATTTCTGAAAATGAAATGGCAAACAGTAAGCACTAAATAATTGCATGTTCCCTTCCCTTCCACCACTATCCCTCTCCCAACCTAATCAAGTTGCCACACATCACAAAGAAAGATATACTCAAGAGAAACAATGTGAAAGCTGTATGTCCAAAACGGAAGATATTCAGATCATATAGCAAGAATCAGAGATAAATAATGAACATCCATGGGTCAGTATATTCTTGATGTCAGAACATAAGAATGGCCTCCTGTAGGAAGTGAACCTCCCACAATGAACTCATGGGAGGGCATGGAGAAAAGTTTCATAGAATGGGTAAGGGCAGACAAGTTGCAATCTTGCATCATGAGGCAGGATCCTAGGAGTGAGATCAAAGATCCATGGGAATATTGAAGATTCCTAATCTCAGAGGTGATGTAAAGATCTAATGAAATCCTGTCAAAATGGTGCCCAGTGGGCGGTGGACTTGAAGTCAGGAAGACCTGAATTTAAATCCCACTTCTGACACCTATTAGCCATGTGACCCTGGGTAAGTTGCTTGACTTTTCTGTGCCTCAGTTTCTTCATCTGTAAAATATGAAAGTTGGGACTTGATGGTCTCCAAGGACCCTTTCAGCTCGCAATCTTGTATTCTGTATATGTAAAACACTTCATTCCTAAAAGTATTGCAAACAAAACCAGTTATTATTATTCCCAGGAGACAGTAAAAAAAAAAAATTCAAAAATTAGAAGGGTTGATTACAGGGATAGGTACCAAAGGAGAGACAAGGGAAGGGATAAGGATTGACACTTCATTCTCCAAGCCTGAAATAAAGGAAGAGAAGGTCTGAGATGATGCTACAAGATATAGAATGTGTAATTGTGGAAGAGAGAGCCTCATTTTTTTCAGGGAAGTAGAAGGCCAAGATCTGAGCTGAGGTGGGGCTGGGGTGGGATGAGGGGAACTTAGGGGGTTGGGTATAGGTGATTTGAGGAGAGAAGAGAAGGTTTGGAACAGGCCCCATGGCAGGATTCCTGTGTTGGTGACTCATGGCTCAGATGGAACCACCGCACCCTCAGGATTCCGGTGTTATGAAAATCCAGCTCCTTTCCAGCCAGATTCGTGTCAAAAGCAATTAGTATCCCCGTGACTCAGGGTCCTGTTTACACTTGTACACAATCATTAGAGGACGTGGTTCACACATCCAATGACAGAATCAGGGTCTAAACAGGTAAAAAGCAGAATTAGGTGAGTTCAGAACTAGTCAAATGGCCAAACCCAAACAGGAATTTTTAATCACTTAATGTCATCTGAGAAGGAAAGAAGTGTCCAGGAGTCCCTCGAGGAGTGACTGAGGGGCATCCATTTGGCCCTGGGGCCATTCAATATTTTCAGCAATGGCTTCTATAAAGCATAGAGGATCCCCTCTCAAAGGTGCACATAACACCAAGGTTGGAGGAATGGCTAATACAAGGGAAGGGAGAGGCAAGAATTCAAGATCTCAAAAGGCTGGACCATGGGACCAAACCCAGTAAAATGCAATCTAGTAGCGTTACATGTAAAGTCCTATACTTGGGTTCAAAAAATCAACATAACAACTAAAAGATAAGGGAGATGTGACTAGATAATTATTGGTCTAAGGAAGGGGGGGGGGAAGGGAGAGGTAAATACAGGGAAAACTCCAAGGGAATCCCTCAATCTACACTGCCATGGCTACTTCTGGTGTAAGTTATAGGATCTCAGAAATATGGGATTGGCTAGCCAAGCAGCTCTAGGAAAGAAGAACATATGGTTGTTTGCAGAAAGTGTCCAGTGGTCTAGAGGAAGACTCATGGGAGTTGATGTGAAGATGTAATGAAATCATGTCAAAATGGTGCCCAGCGGACACTGGACTTGAAATCAGGAAGACCTGAATTCAAACCCCTCTTCTGACACCTATTAGTCATATGACCCTGGGTAAGTTGCTTGACTTTTCTGTGCCTCAGTTTCCTCATCTGTAAAATGAAAAAGTTGAGATATGCTGTGCTGGAAAATGCCATAGCATAGCCCCTCAAGGCATTTATAATCGTTAACAACAGTAGAATAAACAGAATCCTGATCTACAGATTTGCTCATTGTCCTTCCCTATATCTAGTATGAATCTCTGCCCTAATTGTGCCGGTAGAGGTCACATATATGCTGGATCTGAGTTCAAAACACCTGAATTTGGAACCTAGCCCTGCTTCTCATTCTCTCTGTGTCATTGGACAAGTCACTGGAACCCCCTCTCTGGTGGTCAGTTTTTTCATCTGTAAAAGAAAAGTTATACAGCTTCTGAGGTCCCTTCGGGAATGTTATGACTTAATGGTCCAGGATATGTGTGAACAAGAGACAGTTACACATCTCACAGCTGGATTTCTTGCACGTTCCCAAAGCATTCTTCAAATGCCTTTGTGACCCATTCCTCAGCATCCTTGGCCATGCCGCTGGAAGAATCTCAGTATCTCAGAGTGGGGAGGGACCTCAGAGGCTAAGCATCCCAACCCAGACCAAAATGGGAATCCCCTCTTTCACATCTCCTTTGAAACGGCGCCCAGTCTTACCTCCAGGGACAGGGAAGACACTGTCCCCCAAGGCAGCCATTCCACTTTAGGATAGCTCTGCAAGAAGTTTTTATCACCATTAAGCCTACATTGGATTCTTGGAAATATCTTACCAATTGCTCCTAATTCTGGAAGAACTAGGGAAGAAAGTCTTGCCCTCTTCCAGGTGACTACCCTTCATCATCCAGTTTCTTCAAAGCTCAGATCAAGAACTACCTTTGATACCAAGCTTTTCCAGATCTTTCTAGCTGCTAAAGCCAAAATCACCTTGTATCTATTACATGTGTATAAAATATATGTGTATAACATATTTATTATATATAACATGTGAATGTGTATATATGCATGTGTGTATGTTTGTGGGTTGGCATATAAAGATATAGATATGTATGTATTAATGCTGATTACATACATGTGTGTACTTATGTATGTACTGGTTGGTGTATATATGTATATGTACATATACATGTTGGTGTGTGCATATATGGCTATGTGTGTTTATACATACACATACATGCATGCATATATATTAAATCTCTTGGGGGATTTAACTGGCTTCTCTGTTCCATAAAGCTCCCCCAGGATATTCCCAAGCCCCTCACCCAGTCAGAACAGCCATCCTACGGAACCCCATGCTTTTCATCCAATAGCTTTCTCATGGATTTTTTGTGCTTAGCCTGATAAATCGGTTGATTTATGAGATGTGTTCCCACATGATAAATGTGCCAGGACTAAATGGTTTGGTGTGATTTCACCCCCAGCTCTATGTGTATACACTCATATATGTTTACATCTCTATGTGTACACATACATGCTTCCTCAGCCTAGACTGTAAGTTTTTTGAGGGAAAGAATTCTTTTTTTCTCCTCTCATACTGACTGGCACATAGTAGGTGCTTTTAAATTGCTGGTTGATCAATTGATCGATTGAGAGGGGCTGAACAAACTGATCTTTGAGGTCCTTTCTAACTTTCCCCATTATGATCCCGTGATTGGAACAGACGCTGACTGGGCATGTGTAGAAGATGAGACTCTGTGAAAGGTAAGGGGCTAGACAGGAAGGAGGAAGTGGGGGCGGGGAGCCACAGTTTGGCAGGGCTTGGCCTTAGAGCCTGAGCTCTCTGCCTTCTGGGAGAAGTGCTGTCGGCCTGATTTCTGAGTTCTCTCCCCTCCTCCCCGCCCCACCCTCAAGCCCACACCACAGTCCCTTCACATTCTCTACTCCTCCAGGCTCCTCTTCCCCTTCCTTTCACTCCACGCCACAGCCAAAGACCAATGCAACCGTTGGAGGATGGGATGGTGGAGGAGAAGTGGGGCTCAAGGTTGTTGGGGGAGGGGCTGTTTCAGTAAACATCCATCCTGTTCATTCCACAGCACTGTTTCCTGTGATATCAACACACAACCAGGTGCCTTGGCCAGTCAGCAGCTCAACCCACCCCTACCCAAAAAAATACCACCTGGTTCCCACCACAAGGCAGAGACACATTTCCTTCCCTCTCTCCCATTCCTCCACCTCCTCGTCTGGAGGTCCCAGATGCACCAAGGTGAAAAGCAGGGAGGGTTATTATGTCCAGGCCCCTGCATCTGGGCCCCTTAGATTCAGACACAGGATATTAGAGCAGGAAGATCATCTAATCCAAACCCCCATTGTATAAAAGGGGAAACTGAGGCCTAGATAGAGGCAGTGATTTGCACAAGGGGCCATAGTAAATCAGTGGCACCCTTCAGTAACAGAGTCCCCTGTTCCTGACCCCCCAAAAGCACCAAATCTGCCCACTTTCAGTACCACTTCGCAATCTAATAGGATGTTGATCTGGAAGGGAATGTAGAGATATTTTAGTCTAACCCTATTGTTTTACAGAAGAGAAAATGAGGCCCCGATGGGCCAAAAAATGGATGATCATCATGGTGAGGGGAGAGGAGCTGGAGACTATGCTGTGGAAGACAAGGAAGGCATCAGAGTGGTCCTCAAGTGGCTGCCATGGGCAAGGGGAAGAGCCTGGTTCTCCTTGGGCTCTGAGGCCAGAACGTTGCAAAAAAAAGTGGATTTCAAAGCAATGTAAAGAAAATTTACCTAGCAATTATCACTATCCATAGTGGGAAGGGCAGCTAGGGGGGCACTGCAGGGTTCCTGGAGTCAGGAAGGCTCATCTTTCTGAGTTCAAATCTTGCCTCAGACACTTACCAGCTGTGTGACCCTGGGCAAGTCACTTAACTCTGTTTGCCTGTTTCCTTATCTGCAAAGTGAGCTAGAGAAGGAAATGGCCAAAAAAAACTCCAGTATCTCCGCCAAGAAAATCCCAAATGGGGTCACGGAGAATCAGGCACGACTGAAACACCTGAACAACAAATAGCAGAACAGGCTGCCTTGTGAGGTAGTGAGTTCCCTGTCACTAGAAGTCCACAAGCAAAAGCTCGATTACCACTTGTTTAGTACATTGTAGAGAGGGGCTTCCTCTACAATACCTGTCAGGTACAAGTTGGCCTAGATGACCCCTGAGGTCCCTCCCAGGTCTGTGGTTCTGTGAGGGAGCAAGCTGCTGTCTCAGCTTTATAAAAATACCAATGGGGGCAGCTAGGTGGTGCAGTGGATAGAGTTCCAGCCTTGGAGTCAGGAGGACCTGAGTTCAAATCCGACCTCAGACACTTGACACTCGCTAGCTGTGTGACCTTGGGCAAGTCACTTAACCCCATTGCCTAGCCAAAAACCAGAAACCAGAAACCCACCAATCCCAGAGGAAACCTGAGTCTCTGAAGAGACCCATCTATAAAGAGGAATAGAAGACAATTCTACGTCTCTGCAAAGTCTCCTAGACACACATATCCTCAAGAGGGCGCCAAATCTGACCAACCTGAATGATTCTAGCTATGCTCTAAGCATCTTGCAGAGGTCATGGCATCATGGGAGAGGCATAAAGACTAGAGAATGAAGCATTGGCTAGGACCACCTAGGTGAGTGTGAGGACCTTCCCTCCTAGACTACCCTTATCAACTCTGTATAGATTTCATATACACACAGTTTTTTGCATGCTGTCTCCACCCATTAGAGTGTAAGCTCTTTGAAGGTAAAAATGTTTGCCTTTCTTGATATCCCAAGGACTTAGCACAGTTCTTGGCACACAGTAGGTGCCTAATAAATGCAAGTTTAGCTGACTGCTAGTTTAACTACCAGTGTGACCGCAGGAAAGACCCTTATCAACTTGGGACCTCAGTCTCTTTAGCTTTTACAATGATGGGGTTGGAAGAGGTGTTCTCTGAGATCCTCCCCAGCTCGGAGCAGTTGTGACTCGCACAGTCTAACTATAGCCACATATAGGAATGACAACAGTTCTCATTGGGGGTGAACTTTACAAAGCAAGGTTTCTGTATGGGGTGATATTACTAGCTCTAAGTCGGGTAAAGGGTGGGGGGACTTTGGCACTTCCCACAGAGCTGGGCCAGAACACATGTCCCCACAGAAAGGAGCCAAAGTGCATGCCCAGCTTGGGAGAAGGCAATCCAATGTCCACCAGTCCAATGTCCACTCTTGCATGCCCATTTTACAAAAGAGAAAACTAAATCTTAAAGAGGCTAAGGGTGTTCCCTGAAGGGTAAACAGATCTAGGAAGCATCAGAGAATGGACTGGAAATCCAGGTCTTTCTGACTCCAAATCCAGCCCTTTTTCTGCTTTCCTCCATGATGGAGTTGGAGTTGGGACAGGATTATTTATTAAGCACCACATCTTGCCACTGGACCCAGATGGATCCATAGGAGAGAGTAGGGCTGATGACTTTGCACAGCCTTGCCTCACTTAAATTCAACTCACTTGCAAGTCAAGCTATCACCCTTCTGATGTCACTGGTCCTTTTCAAGAATGAAGGACAAACAACAGCAAATGATGAAGTCAGGACTTGAACCCAGGTCCCTAGAGCCCAGCACCAGCACTCTTTTCTCCTCGTATTGCTGACTCTACTTGTCCCAGGGGGCTGGAGGGTACGAGCAAGGGCTGGCTAGCTCAGGGCCTCGTAAATCCTGAGCCAGGAGGCCCAGACAGCTGTCTGCCGGACTCTCAGAAGCTGTAAAATTTTACTGCGTTAAAAGCCCAGCCCATTAGCATAGTCTCTCTGGATTAGGGCTTTTGGAGCTCACAGCAGGATACTGAAGGCTGTTTATCTATTTCGATGAGAAATCACAGCAGGACAGCCAACCAGACCGCCAGGCCTCTCCTTCTCCAGCCTGCATCCCTGTCCTTCCACATCCCCCATCGCCATCCCACTGTACTCTTCTCTCCTGACAGTAACCTGCCCTCAGGATGTTGCCACTCCCAGGCATTCACCAGTAAACCACAGCCCAGCCCAGCTGTGTGGCTTGAGACCAACCATTTGCATTCTCTGAGCCTCAACTTACCTCATCTGTAAAACGGAGATAGTAATGCTTCCAAGATCAAATTCTGTATATTCTAGCCATCTGTAGAGGGAAGCCCGGGGTATAGGGGAAAGACTATATTTGGAGGTTTGGGGTTCTAATTTCAACTCTGCTGCATACGGCTGTGTGAGTCTGGATGGGGAGCCTGGACGGTCATAAAGGCTCAGTCCCTTATGACCTGTGTGACCTGGGCTAGTCACTTAGTCTGTACCTCAGTTTTCCTCATCTGCAAAATGGAGATAATTTTTTTTTCCAAGACCCAATTCCACTGAGGCAGTGGAATATGAAGGAAAGAAGAGTAGAGTCGGAGAATGCAGGTTTGAATCTTGATCAAGCTACTGATTACTACTGGACCTAAGAGAAGTTATATCCCCAAAGGAAAGCAATGAAAAGAGCGCTAATCAGGATAGAGGATTTGTGTACAAATTCCACCTCTGATTCTTCTCATTCTCTGAGCCTGTTTCTTCAGCTGTAAAATGACAATGCCACTAAGGTCACTTCCAGCTCTAAATCAACTAGCCTATGATACCTCTCTGGGCCTCAGTTTCCTCATTTGTAAAAAGGGAAGGATTGATCAAGACGGTCTCATCGGTTGTTTTTAGCCCTGACACCTGCGAGCCTGAGCTCTGGCCAGCAACAAGGGTGTTAGCAGGAGGAGCTGACGCAGGAGAAGCTATAAAGTTCTAGGCCAGCTCCAGCTCCTGGCCACCTGCCTTGGCTGAAACTGGCTTCTGGCTCTTCTGAGCTGCTCATTGGCAGGGGGGCCTGTCTGAAGACAAAAATGAGCAGGACCCAGAGAAATGGGTATCACAGAGGTGCCCAATGGCCATCCAAGCTTGGCAAGGCTTATCAACAACATGGCATGGGAGAAACAGCCCTGGATGGGAGCCTGGGAGGCTACTCTGCTGATAATTTGCCGTGTGGCCTTGGCCAAGTTGCTTACCTTCTCTGGGCATCAATTTCCTCACCTGTTAAAGGGTGGGAGTTAGGCTAGATAATCTCTAGGGTGCCTTCCACCCTCAGAGAACAACTCTCTGATAAAAAATAATTCATGCTGTGAGAAACACAACAGCCAATGAAGGAATTTTCTTTACTTGATTATGTCTCTTAATTATGAGGATACTCTTTTTTTTTTAATGTTCAATGGGGAGGGGGGAAAGTGGGAGAGAGAGAAAATAAAAGTGTATTCATTTTTTAAGTAAAAAGAGAATTTAAAAGTTTGATATGAGTTTAAATTAATTAATGCTAAAGTATAAATGGTTAAAGAAATGTGTAATCCATTACAAAACTCTAGGTAATTGATAGTAAAAGTTCATAATCTTTGGATACCAGACTTTTCAGGGGCCATGAAGTTGCTGCAAAGGGTCCACCTTTTCACCTGCAGTCCACACACTCTAGTTTGGCCTTCATGGGTTTTCACAATTGATCAATACTACCATTATGTAGAAGATGTGAAATTCTTTACCATTAAAAAGTTGTCTTCATAATCAAAAACTTTGGGAAGCACGAGCCTCTTGCATGAATTTGGACATATACTGAAACTGAAAAGAAAGCACCAACCTTTCCCTGCCTTCCTATAGGGGCCAACAAGTTGTGATCTGACATCCCCTGTCCTAAGGCCCCTCCCAGCTCTGACATTCTCTCTTCTAAGGCTCCTCCCAGTTCTAACTTTCCCTGTTCTAGGACCTCTCCCAGCCCTGACATTCCCTGTTCTCAGGTCCCTTCCAGCTCTGACTTTCCCTGTTCTGAGGCCCCTCCCAGTCCTGACATTCCCTATTCTCAGGCCCCTCCCAGTTCTCACTTTCCCTGCTCTGAGGTCCCTCCCAGCTCTGACATCCCCTGTTCTAAGGCCCCTCTCAGCTCTGACATTTTCTGATTATAGATTCCATCCAGCTTTAATAATTGATGACTTTGCGTGTAGAATAACACCAAAGACAGAAGCAGCCTCAGAATATGTGACACAAATGTCAGAATCTGCAGAGATCTTAAGATCATTTAATTTAATCCTTTCATTTCACAAGTGGGGAAACTAAAGGCCAGAGAAGTTAACTGACTCACTCAACCAGAGCCGTGAAGCTAGTGAGAGGTGAAAATGGAAAGGGAATCTTAGATTTCTAACGGCATGGCCAGTGTTCTGCCTTCTCCACCTTTCTGCCTTAACACACATGGGACGCCTTTAGAATTCTTAGACCACAATGCCACTTAAGCTCTAATATACTAGGACATAGCTCTTGTTCTTTTAACATGGGGGGGAGAGACAGAGAAAGAGAAACAGAGAGAGAGAGAGAGAGAGAAAGAGAAAGGAAGGAGAGAGAGAGGGAAAGAGAAAGAGAGAAGGAAGGAAGGAAGGAAGGAAGGAAGGAAGGAAGGAAGGAAGGAAGGAAGGAAGGAAGGGAGAGAAGGGAGAAAAGAAGAGAAAGACAAAGAAGAAAGGAAGGGGGAAAAGAAAGTTAGAAAAAGAGAAAAGGAAGAAAGAAAGAAAGAAAGAAAGAAAGAAAGAAAGAAAGAAAGAAAGAAAGAAAGAAAGAAAGAAAGAAAGAAAGAAAGAAAGAAAGAAAGAGAGAAAGAAAGAGAGAAAGAAAGAAAGAAAAAAGGAAGGAGAGAAAGAAAGGGAAAGGAAAGGAAGGAAAGGGAAAGATCCCTTTATCTAGAATAAAAAAAAATACTGCTGTGGAACTGGAACTATACCAGTCTTTCTACTACAAACCCCGGAGTCTGAGTTGAAAGGTCCTCAGAAGTTCTCTAGTCTACCCTGTACCTTCTACAATATCCATGACCATCAATCATGGAAACCAAAGCTCCCCTTCCCAACCTACAGGCTCCAGAACTTCACTCCCTTCACAGTGACCCATTCACCTTTTGGAACACTCCCATTCCCCTGACATCAAACTGAAATGTACCCCATGGCCACTAGCGTCCATTTGCTCTAATCCTGCCTTGTGAAGCCACTTCCCTCCACTTTCACCTCCACCTCTTAGAATCCCTGGCTCCTTTCAAAGCTCCACTCCAGGTGAGGCCTTTCCAGATCCCTCCAGCACCTAATGCCTCCTTCCTCCCTTCCTCGTGTATTTGTTTTCCTCTAGATGGAGTTTAAATTTACATGTATATATACATTATATATATATTTATATATGCATGTATGTATGTATGTATATATATATGTATGTATACACACACACACACACACACACACACACACACACACACACACACACATATATATATATATATATATACATACACACATCTATATGTTATTTTCCCCTAATTAGATATAAGCCTGTTGGGGTCAGAGGCTGTTTCATTTTTTCATTTTGTTTGTTTTCATCTTTGTGACCACATTGTCCAGCACAGCTGGAGCATACTAATAATAATAGTAACAATAATATTAGTTGCCATTTATGCAGCACCTGCAGTATGCTAGGCACTGTGCTGAGCAATTGGACAATTATTATCTCCTTCGATCCTCTAAACAACCATGGGAGGTAGATATTGTTATCCCCATTTTCCAGCTGAGGAAACTGAGGCAGACCAGGGGAAGCAATTTGTCCAGAGTCACAGCTAGGGAATATCTGAGGCCAGATTTGAATTCAGGTCTTCCTGACTCCAAGCCCACTGCTCTGTCTGCTATACCAACTAGCTGCCTCTACAAGTCACTTAACAAACACCTGCTTATCAGCCGGTTGATTAACCTGTCTGGGCATCTAGATGGAGCTGAAGATCCTTCTTTATCTCCACATTGCTTGTTTGGGGGATCAAACTTTCCACAGCCAGCCAAGCTTAGACTTGGCCAATGGACAGCAAAGTTCTCCTGGGATATTCTGAGAAGTCAGACCCCTTCCTGATGCTGGGTTCTTCCATCACAGAGGTAAATGTTTAACAACGGGTCTGGGGGTGAGGGGGATGTATCCACAATGCAGTTTTACATTTAACTTGCATAATGAATGTTTTTTTCTCCCATCACTTTCTTAAGTCTAGACAAGCAACAAAATAAATCAGGCTCTGATGGGTAGAATTTACTGATTTCTAAGGTGTAAATGCTCATGCTGAAAATTCATCAATCAGCTCTCTCAGCTGATTCCTGACTCCTGTCGGGCAGATTTGAACTGACAAGGGTTTGGGCTGCGGTCTCTGGAATGTTGTTAGAGGAGCCCTGGGGCACCTCCCTGGGCAGGTGGACAGCTCCCACATAGCCTCTCTCACCTGGAAGTGCACTTCCTCTGACTCCTGGCTGCGCTGGGCACCCCCGCCAGAGGAGAGGAAGCAGCACTCCCCCCACAACGTCCATAACTTCTGGCAAGAATTGTGTCTAGTTCCGTCCAGTTCTGAATCTCCATCCAGGATGGGAGACTCTCACACACAGGAAAACAAAGGGCTGATATTCCTGGCACTCTCACAATAGTCCCAGTTCCACAGGGGGGTAGATCTCATGCTGGATTTGGAGTCAGGGAAACCAAGGTTTGAATCCCATTTCAGGCACTTACTAGTTATGTGATCCTGGGCAAATAATTTCACCTCTCTCAACCTCAGTTTCTCCATCTGTAAAATGGGGATTTAAAAAAAAAGAGCACCTATCTCACCAAGGTTCTGTAAGACTCATGTGAGGGAAGGGATATAAAGAGTTTTGTAAACAGTAAGACACAACAATTTTAGCTTCACTTCGTTCTGTATGGCAGTAATGAGAAGGATAAGTTTGGTACCACGAGCAGTCAAGCACTAGCAGCTGCCTTAATAGGAGGAGTCTAGTAGACATAGCCATAGTAGTCAGTCAGTCAACAAACATTCATTAAGTACCTAGTATGTGCCCCCCTCCATAGATTCAGTAGCTAAAGTAGCTGTGACACCCATCCTGTTAAGTAGCATAGGCACCATCACATTGTAGCTAACTGTTCACTTCTCTCTTAGCACCTTTTCTCCTGCCATTTATACCTCCTGACAGTGGCCTCCTCACCTTGAAGTCACCTTTATCCCTGAAGCCCCCACCCAGATCGGTAAGTTCCATACTGGGAACCTATATTTGAGGAGGTGCCCAGGTCAGCCAGAGCAGCTCCTGATTCTTAAGAATTTTACATCCCTTCCTCCCCTTTTCAGATACCTTTAATGTATTGTTTTACTCCATCTGACTGTAAGCTCCCTGAGGACAGGGATCCTCTTTCTGCTTTAGTGCATAGCACAGTGCCTCACACTTGGTAAGTACTCCTTAAGTGCTTTCTTTATCTCCATCTCTTTATTCTTTATCTCTGTCCCTCTGTCTCTTTATTGACCTAGGTCTAGCACAATAATAATAATTAGCATTTATAGAACATTTATGGTTTACAAAGCTCTTTACAAATATTATCTCATTTTATCCTCACAAAAACTCTGCGAGATAGGGACTATTATTAATCCCTATTTTACAGTTGAGGAAACTGAGGCTGACAAAGGTTAAGAAGCTTGCCAGGGTCACACAACTAGTAAGTGTCTGAGACAGGATTTGAACTCAGGTCATTAGGCCACTAACTCCCCAAGTGCGGTAATCCTTCTGTTCCAACACATTACCTTCTACAGAGTCCCAAAGTCCCAGAGATGAGATTATCCTTGACCAGGTTGACTGCCATTATTAAAGCCCAGTTACCTGCATCCCAACCAGTAGGCCTTTGTCTCTTGGATTTGACTCTATAACCACAGAAGTTTATGGTGCAAATGTCAGTATTAGACGAAAGTCAAAGGTCTCTTTTATATTGTGTGACCTTGCACAAGTCATTTCTTTACAATTTGATTCTCAAAATCAATATCCTAAAGTTGTTCTTGTTTAGTGGTTTTCAGTCATGTCTGACTCCATGACCCCTTTTTGAGTTTTCTTGGCAAAGATACTGAAGTGGTTTGCCATTTCCTTCTCTGACTCATTTTGCAGATGAGGAAACTGAAGTAGAACAGGGTTAAGTGACTTACCCAGGGACACACAGCTAGTAAGTATCTGAGGCCATATTTGAATTCAAGTCTTCCTGACTGCAAGCCTGGTGCTCTATATACACTGTCACCATCTAACTGCCCCCATCCTAAAGTGGTCCCAGCTGTAATATTCCCTGTTCTAAGGCCCCTCCCAGCTCTGACATTCCCTGTTCTAAGGCCCCTCCCAGCCCTGACATTCCCTGTTCTAAGGCCCCTCCCAGCTCTGACATTCTCTCCAGTCCATGTTCTCACATAAGCGCCCATCATGGACACCCCATTCGCAGTTATATGACCTGCCCCAGGCTCTTCCCACTGATTTGCTCTAGGTAGGACCAGACACCTTTAGTCTGTGAAACTCTTTGCTCTCAGCTTAATACCTCAGGCTATTTGTCACTCCCCAGAGAAGGAAGGAGAAAACGTGTCCAGCGCTGCCAGAATCCAGCCAAGGAGACTCAGAGGCAGCCGATAACTTTTTCTTTGGAAATTGCTTTCGATCTGTCCTCTCAGACTTTTTTTTCCCTTTCCAGTAAATATCCCCGAGAGATGTCTGAGGGCCCAGCTCAGCTTTAAATAAAGGAGTTGGCTGTGTATACAGCACGTACTGTCATTACTTTTGTGTGTGGGAACCCATGGACAAATGTCTGCTTTCAAGTGCGTGTGTTCGAATTTGCACTGTATGCCTAGACCCAGGTCCTATACACACGTGAGCAAATGCATACATGAAGACTGTGTTATACAATCATACGTGTGTGAATAATGCCCTACTTTCTATAGAGTTCTAAGATTTACAAAGATGACCAGATTTACCGGATGACCCTTTGGGGCAGCTATTACCAGCAATATTGTCCCCACTTTACAGAGGAATAAAGTAAGGTCCAGAGCTCTATTTATATTTCCCCAAGGTCACACAGCCTCTGTGTGAGTGCTGGAGTCTGGATTGGAACATAGGTCTCCTTTTCCCAGCATCCTTCCTTGACACCGCACTGTTTCTCTATGAGACATGTTCAGGCCACCTCCACACGTGTGAGTACACGTGTAAAAAGGAGCACACACAAAAATAAACGTATACACAATTTTTTTTTCCTCTGACCCTTCCTGCCTTGCAACAACCTTCCAAAGCACTGTCTTATAAAGTCCCATTTTCCAGATGAGGAAACTGAGCCTCAGAAGAGTGACTTGCCCAGGGTCATACAGGTAGTCAGAATTTGAACTAGGGTCTTCTATCTGGGCAGCTAAGCAGTGCAGTGAATAGAAACAGTGGCCTGGACTCAGGAAGACTCATCTTTGTGAATTCAAATGTGGCCTCAGACATTTACTAGCAAGTCACTTAACCCTGTTTGCCTCAGTTTCCTCATCTGAGAAATGAACTGGAGAAGGAAATGGCAAGTCATTCCAGTATCTTTGCCAAGAAAACCCCAAAGGGGGTCAGGGAGAGTGGAACAGACTGGACAACATGGATAAAAAATCTTCTGTCGACCATTGGGTGTTTTCTTCCCACCACAGCCAAGCTGTGGCTCTTTTCTTCTTGCATGTCTGCATATGTGATTGCGGTTACCTGTGAGGGGGCCCTCCTGCAGAGCATCGTGGTTTACATGCTTGCCTTCATGCATGTGTGTTTTTATAGCTCTGTGGGCCACTCCCCATGGGTAGTTGGCGTGTTTGTATACATGTGCCTGTAGATTTGCTAACGTCTCCATGTGTGCGCACGCGGGTGGTAATAAAAGCATCCACTACGAAGGGCCGCCCTCCCCCTTCCCCACACTCCTAATCCGGGTGGCTGGAGTCGGCGGTTTGGCCATCACTGGGCAGCCTTGACGGTCTGCTCTGCCGGTCAGCCCCACAGGGCTCCCCCGGAGCCCCAGACGGCTGCCCAGCGCCTCTGCCCGCAGCCCCCAGCGCCCGCCAGCCAGGGCATTATTTACCTTGTTAATTTCGGAGGGAGGCGTTTTAATTGCTTTAAATTACTGCTGGAAAAACTGGAGTGGTCAACAATCAGTCAGGTTGATTTACAAGCCCGCGCCCAGCCGCGGGGAGCCAGCAATCAGCCGCCACAGCCAGATCGGTTATTGATGAACTTTGCGGGACCCACTAATTAACTCGGAGCACACACATGGCCAGGCAGGGCCACTGCTGGGGAGAGATCGTAATGGGAGCAGTGGGGGGCAAAATATCACCGCCCCTCTTTCGCTTCCGCCGTCCGCCACCGGCTGCCTCTGCAATTCAGAGTTGAGAATCATGGGATTGCAGCCTCAGAGGCTCTGTGATCACTTAACATCTGAGCCTCAGTTTCCCGCTTTGGAAAAAAGAATAACACCAGTAGTGCCTCTCTTACAGAGTCGTTGCAGCAAAGAAGATAAGGTAGGAGGAAAAAGTACTTCTCAGAGAAGTGTCAGTTAATATCGCTGTTATTAGGGCTTAGAGGTTATCTAAGCAAAACCTCTCAGATGAAGAAACTGAGACTGGAAAATGGGAAAGGAATACTCACCTTCTCCTTAGTACTTGAAGGGCCGCTGGAAATCCATTTCTGGATTTTTTTTTTCTGGACTTCTCTCCATCCCCCAGATTTTTCTCTGTTCTCCTATCTCCATGCCTACAGACTTGGGGCTCCCAATGGCTGGAATGCATTCCCAACTCATAGAATTCTTCACTTCTTTCTAGGCCCCACCTCATCTTCTACTCAGTGCCTACTACCCACCCTTAGCTAAGCACTGGCTCTAATCTGCTTAACACAGCCCCGACACATAGTAGGCACTTAATAAATGCTTGTTTCTTTCCTCCCTCTCTAAGTAGACAGTATTTATGAAGCACCTACTATGTGCTGGGGACACAAAGAAAAGTAACAGATGCTCCTTGTTCTCAAGAAGCTCACAGTCTAAGGAGTACAGTCT
This sequence comes from Phascolarctos cinereus, assembly GCF_003287225.1. NCBI lineage: Eukaryota > Metazoa > Chordata > Mammalia > Diprotodontia > Phascolarctidae > Phascolarctos > Phascolarctos cinereus. The sequence continues at coordinate 715,682,157 of NW_027555847.1, forward strand.
CTAACTGCCTGGATTCAACTAGGGGATAGGAGCTGGACCTGTGATTGGAAAGGCAAAGGGAATGCCTGGATGAGGCAAATCTACACCTGTTCCACAATTTACAACTTTAGAGAGTTGCCTAGCACAGCTAGTGTGTGTCATAGGGAGGATTTAAGGCCAGGTTGTCAGTGTCTGGCACATAGTAGGTGTTTAATAGATTCTGATTGAGTGATTCACTCAGAGACTGGCACATAGTAGGTATTTAATAGATTCTGATCGATTGATTCACTCAGAGACTGGCTAGCAATCAACTACCCATTCAGGCATTTTCTCTGTCTTCTATTTATTCTGATTCACCCAGGACATCATTGGTCCTCTCGGAAGACGAAGGACAAACAACAACAATTCTGTATGTGTTCATTCAAAATAAACTCATGCATAAACATGTGGTTTCCCTTAATGGATAGAATGTAACCCCTTTGCAGGGATTGTTATATTTTGCTGTTTGCATAGTCATAGAATCTAGGGCTGTGCCTGGCACATAGTAGGAGCTCAATAAATGTTTGTTGACTTCATCGTCTTGTCCCTGTTTAAAAACTAAGTACTTAACAGGCAAGAATTATAGGATGGAGAATTGTTGATTTGGAGATGCCAAGGACCTCGGAGGCCTTAATTTCTCCCCATTTTACTGATAGGAAAACTGAAACTCTTAAATGACTTGCCCAGGGACACATAGAGAGAAAGACGATGAGGCCGTGCTAGGGGAAGATCGTACAGAAGGGCTGGTGCTACTCAGTCCTCAGCACAATTAGAATAAATAAATACCCTAAAAATCCTTTACAATTTGCAAAACTCACTACAGCTTGGGGCCTAGAAAAGCATGCTTGACTCTGTCTGGAGACCTGGGATGAAATCCCAACTGTGGCCCTTAAGTGGCCATGAGCAAGGCTACTCTCCCCTATGAGCCTCAGTTTCCTCTTCTGTAAAATGGGCATAATCATTGTGTCACTCTCTATTTCCCAGAGTTGCTATTTTAAGAAAAGTAAAGTGCTTTGTGAACCTTAAATTGTGAAGGGAAGTTGTCAAGATTATCCCACACTTTACAAAATGCTTTATCAGCTGACAAAGGGCTTCGCACCTCATAGAAGGCTTTGCTGAAAGGCAAAAGTCTCTGAAGGGCTTCACAGTTTCTAAAACACAGTCCTGGCAGCCGTGCAGTCAGTCAGTTAGGTGACAAATTTCTTGTGCTCCTAGGGAAAACCAATGCCAGACTCTCCATACTGGAAGGGACTTTGCCACCTCTGTTCCAACCCAAACCTGAACTGGAGTCTGCTCTATGATGTGCCAGACAAGAGGCCATCCAGGTTCCAGCTAAAGACAGCCCATCGAGTGATAGGGAAGCTGTCCCCTCCTAAGCAGCCCATGCCATCCTGGGACACCTGGAGTCACTGAACCTGGTATAGAGGTGCCTCTTTTGTGACATGCCCCACTGGTCCTAATTCTGCCTTCTAGAACCAAGGAGAGCAAGCCGAATGAATATTCCTTTCCAAAACTCAACTAGCTTCCATGTCTTCTCACCTCCAGGTGAAATCCCCAGAGCCCTCCCCCAGTCTTCATGTGGAGCCATCTCGATGCTCATCAGCATCCTGGCTGCCCTCCTCCAGACACACTTGGTACATCGATGTTCTCCTAGATGGTGACACCACCTACTATGTGCCGATCACTGTGGTGGGCACTCGGTGAAGATTCAAAGATGAATATGACATAGTCCCTTCTCTCAAATAATCCCCTGTCCAGTTGGGGAGTTAAGCCAATGGCACAAAGAATGAAGACACCCAATAGTTTTCTCTGGCTCAGGTTTCTCCCCACACCAGTCCGTCCTCACCACTCGGCTGCCAAAGCGATCTTTCTAAAGTACAGGTGAAGTACAGGCACCCCCGTACTTCATCCAGTAAACTCCCAGTTACCACCAAGACAAAGTATAAAACCCTCTGTTTGACTTTCAAAGCCCTTCACAATTTTGCCCCCTCCTTCTCTTCCCATCTTCTTACTCCACTCCATGCACTTTACCATCCAGCAAAACTGGCCTTCTTTGGGGTTACTCACGCACAACTATCCATCTCCTGACTCCATAGTTTTGCAGTGGCAGTATCCCATGCCTGGAACTCTCTCCCTCTTCATCTCCCCCTCCTGACATCGCCGGATTCCTTCAGGACCCAGATAAAATCCCACCTTCTGCAGGAAGCCTCTCCTGATCTCCCTCAGTTTACCATGTACAAATCTAGCACAAACATCGGTGTTTGCATGTTGTCTCGCCCTTTAGAATGTTAGGTTCTTGAGAGCAGAGACTGAATTCTGCTTTTCTTTGTACTTCCAGAACTTAACACACAGTGCCAGGCACACAGCAAGCCTTTAATAAATGTTTGTTGACTGACTGACTGTCACAAGTATCCTCAGTGCTTAGCACAGTGCCTGAAACATAGTAGGCGTTTGATAAACATTTATTGAATGAATGAATGAAGGTTAACAAACCATCCCATGGGGCCTCAGAGGAGGATCCCTTGCAAATGAGGAAAAGGGGATGGGGGGAAACCAAGGAACTCTTCATGGAGGATTTGGCATTCGAGTTGAGCTTGAGAGACTGGGCGGGATTCCCAGCTGTAAGATTCTACGATTCGATGAGTCTCCCACCCCTCCCTCTGTGCCATCTTGATCAAGGAGCCGCAGGCACTGGTTTAATCCGGATGCAGACCAAGCCCTCGGAATTGGAGCCAATTCAATTAACTTCCCAGTGGATCGGCTGCATCTCCAGCTGGGTCTGTTGCCAGGGGCCCGAGTGGAGCCGTGACTGCAGGTAGGAAGCTGGAAACAGCCCAAGCCACTATCAGGGTGAGGCTGACTGAGCCTGAAGGGCATCCATCTCTGGCACCCTTCTGTCACCACGCTAGAGTTAGACGGGCACCTGGGCATTTCTACCGTGAGTCCCTGGAATCCTCAGACGCAGTAACATCCCAAGGAGCTTACACAAGGCATAATAACAGAAATGTTGGACTCTTTCAGGAAGATGCTTTCCAGGAATTCTGACCTTAGCCACTCCGTGCCTCAGTATCCTCATCTGTAAAATGAAAGGAATGACCTACGTGATCTCTAAGGTGCATCCCACCTCCAGGGTGTTGAACTAGAGGCTTCTGAGATCCCTGATTGCGCTTTAGATCCACAATCTATGAAGGGAAATGAAATCTGCACACCCCCTCGTGGAAGCATCAGTACTAATAACATCTGAATTCTCAAGCATCCAAAGCTAAATTGCTCTGGAAAGCCCCTCTTAGTCCCAAGGCAGGCTAGGAATCCTTGCCACCCCCCGCCTGCTCTCCCCTCTGCCTCCGAGAATCGCCAGGTGCCTTCAAGGCTCAGTCGTACGTCTCTCCCCTGGCCCCTTCCATGAAGAAGCCCTCCCTGATTCCAAGTTGTTAGGACTTTTCCTGGGGTAGCACAGTCATGGACATACTTACTTGTGTTCCACTGTATCTCTCCAGTAGAATGGAAGCTCCTGGAGGGCAGGGCTTCAGTTTTATTTTCTTCTTTCTATCACGAGGACTAGCAGTGCCTGGCACACAGAAGGCACTTCATAAATGCCTATGGATTGGTTGATTATTATGGTGCTCCTCCCTCCTGCTGGAGGCTGCTGGGTGGTACAGTGGTTAGAGTCTGGACAGCCATAGCGTCTGGAGACATAAGCTCAAATTCAGTCTCAGATCCTTACTGAGTGATTCTGGGCAAATCATTTTAACCTCTTTGCCTCATTTTCCTCATCTGTAAAATGGGGATAACAGAAGATCAATGAGATATTTGTAAACGGCTTAGCCTAGTGTCCCACACACAGTAGGTGGTTCAGTGGATAGAGTGATGGGCCTGGAGTCAGGAACACTCATCTTCCTGAGTTCAAATCCAGCCTCAGATAGTTACTAGCTGTATGACCTTGAGCAAGTCACTTCACCCAGTTTGCCTCAGTTTCCTCATCTGTCAAATGAACTGGAGTAGGAAATGGCAAACCATTTTAGTATCTCTGCCGAGAAAACCCCAAATGGGGTCATGAAGTGTCAGACCCGACTGAAATGACTGAACAACAGTGTATTTCCTTCCTTCCTCCTCCCACCCCTTCCCCTCAGGAGCTCCCAAAGGGCAGGCATTATTTCATTTTTGTCTTTGCAGCTAATTCAATAAGCTTTTATTAAGGAACTGCTATGCACCAGGCACTATGCCAAGTGTTGGAGTTTCGGGTTAGGGGCTGGGCATGCCCTGCACCCGGCACGGTGTCTGACATTTACTTTTGTTGTGGTGTGAGCAGGAGATTTCACTCTAAGTAGCTCCTATTGTGAAAACAGAGCAGCACAGAGATTCTTCCCTGTCTTAGAGGGCCAGTGAAAGGTTGAGTGACTTGGCCAGGGTCATGCAGCCAGTGTGCTGTCGGAGGCAGAGCTTCAGGTCTGGGCTTCCTCACTCTGGGGAAGGGCAGCTATCTGTCCACATCTTCTTTGGCCTCATGCGTAGCAGACCTGTCATAAAGGCTCCTTGGGTCCGATTGATTTACCCAGCCAAATTCATTCCTCTACAGAGTAGTCTCTTGGCCTCCTCAGAGTTGCCAGAAGGTCCAGAGCCCAGTAAAAAGTGTCCCAGCCTCCCTGTGGAGGCAAGCTGCCATAGGGGGTCTCGGCGGCGGCAGCCCAACTCAAGGCAGGCCACAGCTCATGTAAGAAGCTCTCATCTGGTGCTATCACAGCCCCCTGCCCATCTCTGGCTGCCCAGGGGATTCTGACAGGGGAGGGGCTTCTGTCGGAGCCTTCTTGGCGGGTTGCATAACGTGGGCAGGTAATAATCACGCCGTCTCCGCTGTAACAGGAACATAATAGGAAGGAAAATGAATTCAAATGTCATTCCTCACAATAATAAAAAAAAAATTATTCTTAGCACATGAAGAATGTGGTGGGGAAGAAAGGATTGAGTTCTCAATGAATCACCAGCCCCCTACCCCACCCTCCATCACTGAGGAGATGTCGGAATCACAGTCACTCCTTGGGACCATCAGCCTCAGAAAAGAAGCCATAATCATAAGAGCTATTTTTATGTTTGAGTGTGTGTGTGTGTGTGTGTGTGTGTGTGTGTAAACCTGGTCGATCAGCACACCAAAGAGTTCCAGAGGAAACAGACTTAGCTAAAAATACAAGTGTTGTTCAATAAATTAATTCGTTCTGTGACCTTGAGGAGTCATTTCTGCACAATTGGTAGACCTCAGTCTCCTCATCTATAAAGGGAAATGGTTGGCCTACATCAGGGGCTCCACACTTTGGACCTTTCTGGCAGTCTTGGGAAACCTATGGACCCCTTTTCAGAATTATGTTTCAAATGCATATGATAAAATACAAAGGATAACAAAGAAAACCAATTATATTGAAATACTTATTTCAATATATTTAAATTATTTCCAAAAATAGTTTAAACCAATGACTTTTAAGCCTCAGGCTTAAAATCTCTTGGTCCAGATGATCCCCAAAACTCCTCCCAGCATTAACATTGTATGTTCTAAGGTTCCTCTCAGCTCTCATATGTTCTCTGTTCTAAGGGGCTCTTAGCATCAACATTCCATGTTCCCTTCCATCTTTGACATTCTATGTTCAATGTCCCTCTGAGGGCCCTGCCAGCTTTGTCTTTGAAGGAGGGTATTTCTTTTGTCTCTTTTTGTATCTTCAGCACCGAGCACATGCAGTGCCAGTCACCTAGTATGCATTTAACGCTTACGGACTGACTGACTGACTCTAAAATTCTCCATTTGAAGGTCCCTCCCAGCTCTGCCATTCAAGATTCTAAGGTTCCCCTCGACTTTGACATTCTAAGCTCTAAGTTCCCTCCAAATGCCGACATTCTGACCTTAACCTCTTAATTTCTTTCCCAGGTTTCCTTCAAGTGTCAGCTTACAGTTCAGCTTCTGAAGGAGGTCATTCAAGGCCTTCTCACGTCAGATCGCCTAACTCTACTGATTAGATGTGCCCTATTTGTTGTTGAGTTGTTTCAGGCGTGACCCCATATGGGGTTTCTTGGCAGGGATACTGGAGTGGTTTGCTGTTTCCTTCTCCAGCTCATTTTGTAGATGAGGAAACTGAGGCAAACAGAGTGAAGTGACTTGTCCAGGGTCACACGGCTAGGAAAAGTCTGAAGCCAGATTTGAACTCAGGTCCTCTCAACTCCAGGGCCAGTGCTCTATCCACTGGACCACCTAGCTGCTAGTTATTTACATATTGTTTCCCTATTAGAATGTAAGCTCCTTGAGGGTAGGAACTGGGTTTTTTGTTTGGATTTTGTTTTGGGTTTTTTTTTCTTTCCTTGATAAATCCCTAGGATTTAGCAGAGTGCCTAACACAGAGCAAACAATAGATCCTTGTTGATTGACTGACTGACTGATATTTCATCTTCTAAGTCCCCTCCTAGCTCTGACTTCCTGTGATTCTATGTCACTGATGTCTCAGGCAAGAAGGTCGCAGCCATTGCCTCCGGAAGGAAGGCCCCTGTAATAATACTGACACATCAAGAGTTATCCCCCAACCCATCTGGTTCAGCTCTCACATGAACACATCAGCACAGAATAGCACCTCAGATGTCCATCCCATGGACTGAAAAGGAAGTGAGGTATGGGGTGAGAAAGCTGTCATGCTAATAATTCAATCCAAATAAATTTGTAAAAGCCTTTTTTTTTTCAGGTGCAGAGAGGGTGTTACACAACACTGTTCTAGGCAATGAAGATAATCCAGAGAGAGAGTTGATATGGTCCCCAACCCTAGAGCATCTCACAGTCTCACAGTGGAACATAGGACACATGGAAGCAACTGCAATTTAAATATAACGGGTGTGTGAGATAGGCATCATGGGCCAGCTAAATGAAGCATTGTTAGAATGTTAGACTTGGAGTCATGAGATCCTGAGGTCAAATCCCACCTCAGATATTTATTTAGTTGTGTCGTCCTGGGAAAGTCCCTTAACCTCTCATAGTCTTGGCTTCTTCATGAGCTTAGAAGGTTGTTGTGAGGATCAAAGCACTTTGCAAATCCTAAAGTTATACATATAAATACATGAATATGTTTATATTCTATATTATGGTTTATATATAATTAAATGTATAATGCTTTATACAATCTATATGCTAGCTATTATTATTATGTTATTGCCAAGAAGGGAGAAATCACTTGGGACTATCCTAAATGCATAAGAAGATGTAAATGACTAATAATTTTCTTTTAAAAAATTATGGATGCTTTTGTTGTAGCATCACATTCATTCCCATATCTCTCTCTCTCTCTCTCTCTCTCTCTCTCTCTCTCTCTCTCTCTCTCTCTCTCTCTCTCTCTCTCTCCCTCTCTCTCTCTCTCTCTCTCTCTCTCTCTCTCTCTCTCTCTCTCTCTCTCTCTCTCTCTCTCTCTCTCTCTCTCTCTCTCTCTCTCTCTCTCTCTCTCTCTTTCTCCTAGAGGGGGCAAGCCTTCTCTAACAACAGAGATTTTAAAAGAAAACAAAAGAAAACAATTCCATGAAATTGACCAACACATTGACTGTGCCAGATGAAATATACAATAGCCCATGGGCATATCTCCTCATGACCACCATCACTGAAGGGAGAGAGGTTTTTCCACTCTTCCTCATTTTCTCAACTCTTCTCTGGGACCAAGATTGGGCAACATAAGCACACAGCATTGCTCCATTTACATTATGGAAGTTATTATGTATACTCTTTTCCTGGTTCTGCTCTCTTCTTTGAATTCTACATATTCAACCTTTCCCATGGTGATGTATTCATGACATTCATGTACCACAATTTATTTAGTTCTTCTCCAGTCAATGGGTACCTACTTTGTTTCCACTTTTAGCTATCACAAATCAAGTCAACAAGCAACGATTGGGCACCTACAACTGTGCAGGATGCTGGGGATACAAAAAAAGGTAAGACGGTCCCTGCCCTCAAGGAGCTTACAATACAATGAGGGAGATAACATGAAAATAGCCTTGTACGAAGGTGCTGCAATGAGGATTTCGATGTACATAAGACTTTTTTTTTCTCTGTCTTTGACCTCCTTGGGGAATATGCCCAGCACTGGGATCTCAGGCTCAAAAACCACGGACATCTGGATATGTTCTCAAGCATAATTCCTGATTGTTTTCCAACAGTGAATTGGACCAATTCACAGCTTCACTAGCAGCATATTAGCGGCTCTAGCAAATGTACTAGTCCTATTTTTTGTCATCTTCACCAATTTGCTGAATATGAGGTGAAATCTCAGAGTCATTTTGATCTTCATTTCTCTTATTATTAGTGATTTGAAGCAATTTTTTGTATGGTTGTTGGCAGTTTGCAATTTTTCAATAGTTATTTTTTCCAGGAAGAGGCTTTGATAGGAAAAGGAAAAGGAGTACAGAGTTTTTGGATTCATTTAGGAAGGAAAAGGAAATCACTAGGTGGGTAAGAGGCTCAGAAAAGCAGGGGGGAAATACCCATCAACTTCATAATTTTAGGGGAGGAAGGAAGGGAGGGAGGGAGATAAGTGGGTAATGAAAGAGGGAAGAAAACAGAAAGGAGAGGGAGAGGGGGAAAAGGACAAAAGGAAGGAAAGAAGGAAGAAAAGAGGCAGGGAGGGAAGAAACAAAGGATGGAAGGAAGGAGGGAAGAAAGGAAGGAAGAAAAGGAAGAAGGAAAGAAAGATGGAAGGAGGGAAGAAACAAAAGAAGGAAGGAGGAAAGAAATGAAGGGAAGGAAGAAGGAAGGAAGAAAAGATGGAGGGAGGGAAGAAACAAGGTAAAGAAGGAAGCAAAGAAGGAAGAAAGGAGGGAGGGAAGAAAGGAAGGAAGAGAGGGAAGGAAAGAGAGAAGAAAGAAAGGAGGGAAGGAGAGAAGAAGGAAAGATGGAGGGAGGGAAGTAACAAATTATGAAATTATGAAGTTGATGGTTATTTTCCCCCTCCCTTTCTGAGCCTCTTACCCACCCCGTGATTGTCTTTTCCTTCCTAAATGAATCCAAAACTCTGTACTCCTTTTCCTTTTCCTATCAAAGCCTCTTCCTGGAAAAAAATAACTATTGAAAAATTGCAAACTGCCAACAACCATATGAAAAATTGCTTCAAATCGCTAATTGTAAGAGAAAGGAAGGGAGGAAGGGAAGAAGGAAGGAAAGATGGAGGGAGGGAAGAAACAAGGGAAAGGAGGAAGCAAGGAAGGAGGAAAGGAGGGAGGGAAGAAAGGAAAAAAGAGAGAAAAGTCGAGAGAGATGTGTGTTCACAGATCCCAAACCCCACATGCACCTAACAGACCTAAGGCCCTCCAAGGCACTGAGTTCACCACAGACATGGACATTCCCCTCCCCGAATACATCCCCTGAGAGCTGGGCTGCCTCTCTCTCCTTGTGGCCAAAGGAAAAGAGTCAGCCAGCTCCCCTCCCACTCCCCTTTTCAGAGATGGGAAGAAGGAGGAGGAAACGAAAAATGATAGGAATTTGAATGCTGAGAAAGCCTCCAATCCTCGAGATGGGGAGCCACATTCCAGATGTGTATGACCTGCGAGCTGCCAGAAACCTGAGGCCCCAGCCATCAGAACAGATGGGGAAAGTCTGAGCCTGAGGCTGGCATCACTATTCCATTGCTAGAGATGTCAAAGGAAAAGGCCATTGCAAAAATCCCAGTTTTAGAATCGAAAGAGATGTTGGCAGCTCGGTGGCACAGTGGCCAGAGCTCTGGATTCTGGAGCCAGGGTGACCAGAATTTAAGTCATTCTTCAGACACTTACTGTGGGACTCTAGGTATGTCATACAGCCTCTGTTTGCCTCAGTTTCCTCATCTGTAAAATGGGGATAATCATAGCACCTACTTCACAGGCTTGTTGCGAGGGTCAAATGAGATAAAATGTACAACTTGGCAAATCTTAAATTGCTATTTTCCCCCAACCCCCTCATTTTACAGCTGAGGAAACTGAGGCAGGAAGACAAAGAGGTTTGTGTGAGGCCACATAGCTAGCAAGTCTTGTATTTGAACCCATCCTCAGGCTCTAACTCCACCATTCAAATAGTGCTCCTGTTCGATGTTCCCAGAGCCCATTCCCTGAGGAAAACTGAGGGACAGCACATTGGAGGTGCCCTGAGGGAGTGGGCATGGCTAACAACCTTATTAGGAAGACATTCCCTGGGCTCCACACTAGTTGGGTTGACACTTCTATTTCAATGAGCTGAAAGCTGGAGGATCCGTCCTGTAGGAAGCAGCATCAAGTCAAGCAAAGTCCACAAATATTGATTAAGCGCTTACTGTATACCACACACTATGCTAAGAGTTGGGGGTACAAAAAAGGAAGATAATTCCTGCCCTCACAAAAGCTTACTCTCTAATGAGGGAAGGTAACACACGAAAAGAAGCTGAACGGTGTTGGGGGGAGGTACCCACAAAGAGGACGTGGTGAATAAGTTCAGAGAATGAAGGGTGGATGGTCTGAGCCCTTCCTCCAAAGAGAGATTCCAAGAGGAACCTACCAGCAGGAGAGGGGGGACCATGGAGTGAAGGGAGAAGGCAGTGAAAGCGGGGTGGCAAAATCCAGGGAGCAAAGCCTGACTGATCTGGGCCTTTCCTCAAACAGAGTTTACAGGAAGACAGTGAGGGCTGAGGCCCAACAAAAGGGCAAGGCTTTGAAACATGAAGGGAAGCCAGTCTTCACTGGACACATCAACGCTCACTTCCAGGAGGCAGGATGGATGGATGGAGAGCTGGACCTACAGTGAGGCGGCTAGGGCTCAAAATGGAGCCTCCCTTGTTTCTTAGTCACTCCATGAGAGGCAAGTCACTGAAGAGCTTGGTGACTCAATTTCCCCCTCTATATGATGGAGATAACAATACCACTGGTACCCGTTACAGAGGATCAGATGAGATCATGTAGATAAAGTGCTTTCCACTCCTGAAAACCTCTACAGATGGGAGTTGGTATTATACATAATGAAAAACGGAGGCCAGGAATGAGAAAAATGAATAAAACATCTGTATTGGAAAGCAAAGATATGTTTTCTTAAAAATTTGTTTAGCAAATGTGTTTTAATGGGGGTGATTTAGCATCATTGTTTTTCCATATCCATACATGCATAAACACAGAGATGCATGTATGTGTGTACATGTGTATATATACATACACATACATATGCATATATACATATACATGCATACCCATACAGACAGAGGACCTGGGTCTGAATCCTTTCTCTGACACTTACCACCAATGAAACCATGGCCAAGTCATTTCATGTCCCTCATTCCTAGCTCCTAAGCACTTCTCTGGCAAAGTTTTATCTCTGGCACATGCTGGTTGTGTGACCTTGGGAAAGTCACCACCTGGGGCCCTGGACAACTCTCTAAGACTATATTTGCAGAATGAAAGCAAACTTCCATTGATTGTTCCACTAGTAACATCAGAAGTCCAAGTCAAATACACATACCAGAACACACGCATAAGACCTCTTAAGCACACGCACACATGCACCAATTTAGTCAGCCTCTGCTATCTTTTGGCCCATCCATACATAGGCTCACTTTTTTTTTTTTTTTTTTTTTTTTTTTTGCTGAGACAGGTTCACCCACTGGAGTTTATTAAGGAGTAGGGTGACATGAGACCTATAATGTGCCGCAGGCTCTGGGCTGGGCACTGGACGTACAAAGATAAAAACTAAAACTAGTCCCTGTCCTCAAAGAGCTTACACCTTATTAGGTCAGGACTACACAGGCCATATCATATAGAAATTATTTGTTTAATTATTTGGAAAGCTTTGTTGATGCCTCCTTACCTTTTTCTTAAAATAACAAATACACAATCCATCCATCCATCAACCAATAAGCATTCATTAAGCACCTACTATGTGCCAGGCACTATGCTAAGTACTGAGGATACAAAGGAATAGCAAAACTCTCTCACTCTCCTTCTCTCTCTCTCTCTGTCTCCTCTATCTCTCTCTCTCCCCTCTCTCCTCTCTCTCTCTCTCTCTCTCTCTCTCTCTCTCTCTCTCTCTCTCTATCTATCTATAGATAGACAGATATCTTTCTTAAATTGGGTGTCCATGAACTTAGTTTTTAAAAATAATTTTGATTCCTTTATTTCACTATAATTGTTTTGCTTAGTAATCATATGTGTTTTATTTTGTGTCTTTAAAAACATTCTGAAAAGGGGTCTCACAGGCTTCACCAGACTGCCCAAGGGGACCATGACACCCAAAAGATTAAAAATCCCTGCTTTGGAAAATTCCAGGCCAGCCCAGAGCTAAGGAGCAGAAGATAAGAGATCCCTTCACAGAGTGTGGGCCCAGCCAAGCAGAGCTAAAGCTGGACCAAGATGGAGCAGGATCCCAGTAACCTTTCTTCCGGATTTTTGTTTTGTTTTGTTTGACTTCTCCCTTGATTTTGAAGGAGAGAGGTCTTTTAGGAGATGCAAAAAAAACAAAACAAAAAGCAAACCTTTTCTGAGCTGACTTCAAGGAAGGAAAGGAGGAAAGGTTTGTCCACACCCAACCCTAAGGCTCTGGGACAGGGCCCACTGTGGTTGTTTGGCAAATCAGAGGCAAGTCTCCAAGCTGTATCCTTCCCCCTTGGCCTGGACCCAAGCTCCCATGCAGGCTCAAAGCAGGGGCTGTCAGGGTGACTAGAGAGGCCCTTGAGGGGCTCCATCAATGAGGACACTGATCACTGGGATAGATCATTTTCATGGTAAGCTTTGGAGATGCGTTCATATATCACATGCATCTGGTCTCACTCATAAAGATATAAACATACATAATGCATGCATATATAATGGACGCTGCTGCTGTTCAGTCATTTCCAACTCTTTGTGACCCCATTTGGAGTTTTCTTGGCAAAGATGCTAGAGTGGTTTGCCATTTCCCTCTCCAGACCATTATACAGATGAAGAAACTGAGGCAAACAGGGTGAAGTGACTTGCCAAGGGTCACACAGCTAGTAAGTGTCGAAGGCTGAATTTGAACTCATGAAGATAAGTCTTCCTGAATCCAGTCCCAGCACTCTATCCACTATATCACCTTCACGCACAGGGATGCACTGTATTTTGGACAGGGTCAGGGGGCTGCAATTAGGAACTATAACTTCATTGATTTAGGGACCTCCTAGTATAGAAATCCCCTCCACTGATACAGCTGACAACTCGCATAAAATTTATAGTCTCAGAAAGTCACTTGGCCAAGGGCACACTACTGCAAAAAAAGATTACAATTCTCCCCTGCCAAAGCAGCACTCTTTCCATCCACTAAGTGAATATATTCTGTGTGTCTGCAATCTTTGTCCTGAAGGGAGTAAAAACAATACAAATGAATACAACCCGGAATGGAATTCTATGTCGTGTTTAAGTCTGATCAAAATCAGACTGAGGGCAGCAGAGGGTGAGGCAGATATTGAGGCCTATAAGGAAAAACTGCTTACGTGGCTGTTATCCAAAGGCAGGTCTCCAGTGCTGTGACCCTGGGATCTGTACTTGGCCCTTGGGCTACCTAACATGTTTATCCATGATTTGGGAAGAAGCATAAATAGCATGCTTATCAGATTGGCTGATGTGGTCTCAATTCAAAAAGCTCTGTATACACTAGAGCATGAGGCCAAACCAAATACAATGGATCTTAACAGAGATAAATGTAAATTTGCTCTTGGGCTCAAAAAATCAATTTAACACCTTCAGCCAGAGATGAGGGAGCTGTCCAGCAGTTCATGTAAGAGTAAGATCTTGGGGTTTTCGTAGACTGCAATCTCAATGCAAATCAAGCACGTGAAGGCAACAGCTAGAAAAGCTAGTGCTATCATAGGCTATATTTAGAGAAGTTCAAATGTCCACAAGTGAGGAGGCAATCTGTGAACCTACTGTCCTCTGCCCTGATCAGACAACATGGAGAACGATGTATTCAGTCCTGGATATGATATCTAGCAAGAGCTTAAATTAGCTAGACAGTGCCCAGTGGAGTCACCAGAATGGTGATGAAGAAGGGGCTCGAGTCCATGACATAAGAGGTTTAGGTGAAGGAACAAAGAGTGTTTCAGCTGGGGAAAAGAAGGTTGGGGGAGACAGGCTGGTTGTCTGTGAGTACTTGAAAGTCCCTCTTGTGGAGGAGAGATTGAGCTTGTTCAACTTGGCTAACCTGCTTTGGAGGTTAGATGCCCACTTGGCAAGAAAGCCATGGAGATGCAGATTGAACTGGATGCCTTCTGAGGCCCCTCCCAACTCTGATTTTGTGTGATTCTCATGATAAATTTAATTAGATGCACATGAAGGTATGGAACTAGAATTAAGAAGTCAAGACTCAGGGTACAGATCCAAGAGCCATCTGCATGGGTATGGTAGTTGAAATCTGATCTAGGAAGATGACCTTGGTGGCTACCGTGAGGTCTGAGCATCCATGCATGGGTCAAAGCCTGAACTGGAGCATCCTGAGCCCCATCTTGGCCAGATGTGTTGAAAAAGAGATAAGGAGAGACTTGGGGTATTCAGATGAAAACTCATGTTAGAAAGAACTGACATCCCCTGTTCTAGGGCCCCTCCCAGCTCTGACATCCTCTGTTCTAAAGCCCTCCCACATCTGACATAAGAAGCACTATACTATCACAGAAAGAACACAGCATCTGCTGTAAGAGAGTGTAGATCTGAATCCCAGGTTTGACCTGTGTGACCTTGGACAAGTCATTCATCCTCTCTAGGCCTCATTCTCTTCCTATATCAGTTGGCCTGCTGACCTGCACGGCCTCTTCAAAGCTCAGTTCTCAGTTGCTCTATCTGGCCACTCCCATAGACCTGGGTTCAAAGCCCATGCCTGGCATTTACCAGCGGTGTGAGCCTCAGCCTTCTCATCTGTGAAATAGGTATAATCATGCTGATCATATTTGCCTCACCACATTGTTGTGAGGCACAAATGGGAATTATGTATGTATGTGTGACTACACAATGCTCTGTGTATATACACATGTATACATGTATGTACACATATATGCACATACATATACACACACATACAGTGCTTTTGTAAATGGCCAATAGCTTTTTACTTCTGGGTCCAGACACGTGAATTTTTCAGGGTGGTAGAGAAATGCTCCCCCCAAATACATAGGTCAGTGGGATGCAACTCATAGCCACAGAGGTTGTGACTTACCCGGGGTCACACAGTCAGGAGGGGACACAGTCAGGCCTTCAGCCTAGCTCTTTCCAACCACTAGCCACACTGCCCATAGCCTCAGCATTTTTAAGACCTGCTGCTTCTAGGCCTCCGCTTCCTCCCTCTCTGTAGCCAGCAGGATGGCCACCACTTCTTCCTTCACTGAACAATATCGGTATTTAACAGTCTGGAATATTTATTTTTCCACAGCACTCCCTGCCAGC
This sequence comes from Phascolarctos cinereus, assembly GCF_003287225.1. NCBI lineage: Eukaryota > Metazoa > Chordata > Mammalia > Diprotodontia > Phascolarctidae > Phascolarctos > Phascolarctos cinereus. The sequence goes on from NW_027555847.1 coordinate 715,697,559, forward strand.
CAAGGGGAAGCCAAGCCGCCTTTATGCACTTTTAATCACCTGTTAGTTGAGGAGCCGCAGGGGCAGCTGGGGTGGCTTCATAATCAAGAATTAAAATAAAAGCCCAAACCTCCTACAAACACATGAGGCTTGTGGGTAGGGGCTGGGCAGGAGGGGGCAGGGCTCCCACATGCGGCTGGGCTTGGGGGGCATGAGGGTGGGAAGAGCGCCCCAGAAGAGGCTGATCCTCCTGGATCTTCCTCCTCACCCCGGTCCAGCAGCTCCTCCCTGCTGCCTGCAGCTGCTGCCATTTCCTTTGTTCAGACACTGGCCTCTGTCCTCCAGAAGGGCCTTGGATCCCACATCCTTCCTCCTCCATCTGTTGAAGCAGAGGGGGCACTTCAGTGGAAGTATCCTGGACCTGGGGCCTACACACTGGGGTCTAGTCCCTGTTGGACCCTAAGGCAATCTTGGGAAATGGAGGAGCTGGACAAGCTGAACACTAAGGTCTTCATCAGTTCTGGCAACATTCTGTATTCTGAGGCCACTGCACCTGACGTTCCATATTCTAAGGCTCCTCCCAGCTCTGACATCCCCTGTTCTCAGGCCTCTCCCAGCTCTGATATTACTGTTCTAAGGCCCCTTCCAGCTCTGACATTGCCTGTTCTCAGGCCCCTCCCAGCTCTGACATTCCATGTTCTAAGTCTCCTCCCAGCTCTGACATCCCCTGTTCTAAGGCCCCTCACAGCTCTGACATCCCCTGTTCCAAGGCCACTCCCAGCTCTGACATTCCCTGTTCTAAGGCCCCTTCTACCTCTGATTTGCTAACTGCTTTGCTGTGAGCTCCCTCTCAGCTTTAATATTCCAGAAGGTCTCAGAGACCTTCTAGTTATATTCTTAAAGTGGAGAAATATACACTCTTCTCACCACCCAAATCCAGGGCTCTAATCCCCTGCCCAAAGCCAATTGGAAGGTTCCTGGTGGCTAAGGCAGAGGCAGAAACTTTGACCCAAAGCTCTCAGGATCTGGGCAGTACAGACAGCCATGCCTTAGGGGAGCCTGGGCAGAGAAGCAGGGTGACAGGGATGGAAAGTCACCAAAAATAGAATCCTAAATTCATTGATTCAAAAAGGGAAGAGAACTAGCATAAGCTCCTACTACGTGTTCAGTGCTTTAGAAATACCTCATTTCATCTTCACAACCACCTTGAAAGGTAGGTGCTATTATTATCCCTATTTTACAGATGAGAAAACTGTGCTAAACTGATGCTAAGTGACTTGCCCAGGATCACACAGCTAGTTAATATCTGAATCTGGATTTGAACCCAGGTCTTACTGACTCCAAGCCCAGCATCTTCTCCACTGTACTACCTTGATGTCTCAGAATTCCAATCCTATAATCCTGGTACCTTCAAGTCATGGGCCCTGGAGTTCAATTACTGAGGCTCTCCCAAACCAGCTGTGTGACCGGAACATTAGAACTGGATATCTCTGATAGAAAGTTCTCTACGTTCCTCTGGCTCCAAATACTGTTAAAACCATGAGTTTCAGTGGGGAAAAAAATGGGAGCAGAGAAAGTGTCCCCTGCTATGCACAGGGGGCATTAGCGGGCGTCCTCTCTCAGCTAAAGTAGGGCTGTGTACGTCCCCCTCTCTAATCTGATGAGTTTTCTCCACACGAGAGCTCATGGATTCTAGCCATCTTACTTCCTTCTGCTTAGCTGAACACTTAGCACATCAACAGCTATCCTAAACTGTCCCTAATTCACTTTAGCACCACGTAAAGAGAACACATGTGTATCTACCCGCATGGACCAGATTCAGTCCTACCTCCAGTCCTACCTCCATGCCTTTGCTCATGCCAGTCCCCCGACATGGAATGCTCTCCCTCACTTCTCTGTTGATCTCAATTCCACTCATTCTTCAACATCCAGCTCAACTTAGTTTGACTATTTCATAGCATAAGAGTGGGGAGTGAGGGACCTGGGGTGAGGGGAATGCATTCCTATAACAAAACCCTAACCTTAACCCAAATGCTCACTTACACATACAATATTATACACATAGATATCCCATTTCCTGCTTCCCTTTTGCTAGTTATGAGATTTGTGATCTCCAAAGAAAGAAAGTTTTATAAAGACAAGGGATTTACATAAATAAACCACTTGGAGAGCATGAGAGTGAATAGATGGATAAACAGACAATCAAGCATTTGAACAAATTTTTAGAAGAGGATTTGCTGTTGTGAGGTGGGGTTGAGGAGTGGGGAAGGAGGGAGAATGGTACTCTCTGCCTTGAGCCCTTTTTCTCCTAAGATGTTGGTCAGGGGCTTACACAGCCTCAGCTGATGAGTATCTTTCTGAGTGGCTGCAATTTGATAATGATTGGCAGGAAAAGAAAGAATCAAAGTACTCATTGGTACTCTTGCTCTCTCCCCCTGGCTCACGCCAATCATCTGCCTTCTCCTCCCCTACCCCAGGATCCCCAGATGGGAGACCTTTCAAGGCTGCTGTCAAAGAAAGGTAGTCCCAAGCACCCCCTTTATCAAGTTAACAATGCACAATCATATATTAAGAAATAATCAATAGCCGACCACCAGACGATTTCCCCCCAAAACATGGCTTTATACAGGTTGCCTATCACTCAATCAACAAGCACTTATTAAGCACTTACTGTATGCCAGACATTGTTCTGTTACTCACTGGGGATACAGATGCAATGAATGAAGTAATTTCTACTCTCCTAGTACTCATAACTCATCATGCAAAACAAGAATATATATTACCGATGCAAAATAAATAGAAAAAACTGGGGGGGGGAGACAGGAGATCCTGGAAGAATCTCTACAGTTACAGGGCGTGATTCAAATGTTTAACCACCAAAGGAGATGAGAGGGGGTGCTCAAACCAAGAGGAAGAAAACTAGGAGAGAGCATTTAGAGAGGGCTCACTGGCCCACAACTCTTCACTGCCCATCGGCTGCACTCCTTGAACTAGGCTCCCTCCCTCCCACTTTTCATCTTCCTTTCATGTGTTGCCCACCTCCATTAGATCATAAGCTCCTTGAGGGTAGGGACTGTCTTTCTTTTTCTCATTTATATATCTAGAACTGGGCACATGTAGTAGATGCTTAAAAAATGTTCATTGTATTGTATCAAGGAAGAGAGAATGGTGAAGTGTAAAATTCAGCAGGTGGTCAAGATGGATGCAGAATGAGAAAAGACCAGATTTGGCAATTAGGAGATCTTTAGTAAATTTGGAGGGAGTCATTTCATTCAAATGTTGAAGTTGGACATCATGCTTCCCATGGATGAGGAGTAAATGAGAAGAGAGAGAAGGTAGCAAGCAGAGATAGCTTTTCCTAAGTTTGGCTGAGAAAGGGAGGAGAGAGAGGATGACAACTTGAGGGGCTGGTAGATTAGGAGTAGGGTTGTGGCTTGGTTTAGTTTCTAAGGATGAAGGAGACTTTGGCACACTTGAAGGTAGAAAGGAAGATACCAGTAGATAACAGGAAGTTGAATATGTGGGAGGGGTGATTGACATTGCAATCTTGGGAAAAGATGGGAGGGGGTGGGATCAATGGTGCTTCCAGAGAAATTGCCTTGGCTAAAAGAAGAACCACCACTTGTCAGAGGCAAAGGAAAAGGAGGAGAGAGTGAGAGTTGATGTTGAGAAGTTTTGAGACAAGGGAAGGTGGAGAAATTATGAGCTCAGGTCAAATGGCCTCAATTTTCTCAGTAAAGTAAAAGGCAAGATCCTTAACTGGATTGAGGGGGAGTGTGAAAGGGAAGAGAAGGTTTGGACCAGCCCTAGTGGGAAGCAATTAGGGAGGAATAAAAGGACTACCTCATAGCAATGAGGGTCCCCTTGAGTCAGCTTGTACCTTCCTCCAGTTCCATTCCATAGCATGTAAATAGAGATGGGGGAGTTCGGTGGTGGGAATAGTCCAGGGCTGAGGTTAAGCAAGAGATGAGCTGTGCTAGGACGAGAAGTGGAGGGACTCAGAGATTATAATTGTGCCATTAAATTTGATAAGTAAAGGGTCAAGAATAGAGGGAAAGAAATTAAATCAGGGCAAGAGTAATAGGCTGAGAAAGTTCTGAGGGGGTCAAGGGATCAGAGGTCTCTCTGAGGGTGAAAAATGAGTTTAGGAAGGGTGAGACATAGGGAGAGATGGGAGGAGGTTGTGGACAGTGTTTTTAATTAGGGAAATGGAACATTTCTCAGTAATGATGAGATCCAGTGTTCGACCATCCCTATGTGTGGCTGAGGTAGAGTGGAGGAATAGGTCTTGGGCTTTGAGGAGACTGCTGAATTAGGAGGTTAGGACATTTGATGGAGGATTGACAGGGACATCAAAGTGCCCTAGTATAAGGGCAGGCTTTGGGGAAAAGAAAGGCTGTGGGGTCAATCCCAAACTCCTCTGGCTGGCTGTCAAGGCCACTGTAATGTGGACCCATCCTCCTTATGTAGCCTTCTCTATTTCCTCCCCAGCTTCCCCTCTCCCCCCATACTGAAGGTTCCCAGCAAAGGGCAGTTAAATGTCATCAAAGTGGGTGGAGCACTGGACCTGGAGTCTAGAAGACCTGAGGATAAAAAGAGATAATATCCATGAAGTGCCTTACAAACCTTAAATCACCATGAAAACGTTAGCTCTTATCATTATATTATACACGTAATTATATCTCATATGTTATGTAATTATATATAGTATATTTTATTGTTATTCCAGGCTCATTTTCCTCTTTGAGGTTTTGTTCACACAGTTGCCTGCCTAGAAGCTCTGGGTCCAAACTCCTGGTCTGCTGCTTAGACAACAGGAGGGACGTGGAATGGAATGTGAAGAGAACAGGGACCAGATCACATCTGGGCAGTTTGGAAGGGTTTCCAACTGTTGCCCAACACCAAAGGCCATTCTCCCAGTGAGATTCTATGGCTGTGAGTCTTGGAAAAGTTGAGTCTCCAAAGAATCACGTTATAGATGTGCCAAAGACCAGTGGGAGAAATGTGGCAGGCAAGTTGTTGAGGGCCGGTCACACATGAGGAGCACAAAAAACCTCATCAAAGAGGCCAGAAATGGGGGGGGGGCAGAGTGAAAGATAACAGAGGGATGACCTCCGGTACCCTGATGCCTGTTTGGAGGTGCATTCAAAGGGAACTCAGCATTCTTTGAGGTGGAGGTAAAGGAGAGGATTCCAGATATGGAAAGAACCGGAAGCAGGAAATAGGGTATCATTGACAAGAACCAGCAAGTGAGCCAATCGGATGGGAATGAGCCATGCCTGAAAGATGCTGCTTGCTGTTGTTATTGTTTGTCCTTCGAGGAGGACTATGACATCGGGAAGGTGCCACGAGGTGCCAGCGAATCAGATTTGAGGGAGGCAGGGCTGCACAAAGTCACCAGCCTCACTCTCTCCTCCGGAGCCATCTGGGTCCAGTGGCCAGATATCGATCAGGATGATAGGAGATGGCCCCAGCCTGAAACATGGGCTGGAGTCAGAATGACAAACCCAGGTGTTTGAATTTTGTCCTCAAGGCAAAAGGGAGTTACTGGAGTTTGCTGGGGGGAGGGGCATGGCTGAGGAGGTTAGATCTGGGTTCAAGACCATTTTGGCAACTATGTGGCAGATGGATTGGAGAGAAGAGGGACTGAAAGAGGGAAGACCAGTTAGGAGATTACTCCAAGAATCCAGGTGAATGATGATAGGGCCCAAACTAGAGTGGAGAGAAGAGGATGAATGCAAGAGGCATTGAAGGGGCAGAAAGGACAAGTCTAAGCTGCTGATGTGCTTAAGAGAAGATGGAGCCAAATCTGACTCCAAATCCAGGGCTCTTTCAGCCCCACAATTCCTCCTCCCTGATATGTGCCTCTGCCCTCCCTGGCTCTCTCACTTGGTAAACATACACGCACACTCACACACACACACACACACACACACACACACACACACACACACACACACAAGTGAAACCAACCCTGCATCATTTAGCCCCTTCAATTCTATTAGACGAGGCTTCTTAACTTTCCATGAAGAAGTCATCGGGGCTGAGACACAGCTGCTCCCAATTAACCACTACTTAGCTAGCACATTAAACACATAGTAAGAAATTAGGACTTTCACTCTTCTCTCTACTTAACCATAACAGACTCACTTGACCTTTTTTCTCCCTCTATCAACCTCCTGCCTACCCCCCTCCCCCACCTTCTCCTCAGCCACCACTGGCCTGGGGAAATGCCTGGTTGACAAATGCACTTGGTAATGGTCTGGTCTTTCTCAGGCGTCTAGTGGGGTGGTTAATATCTCCCGCCCAGACACGCAAGCGCAGACAGGGCCAAGTCTCTTATCCATCACTCCCAAGGGCCAGATGGGGCTGTCATAGCTTCTGGGATATAGCGGGGTGACTTTCGGGTGAAGTTCTGAGCAGTAGAGGTGACCTTAGGGAAAAGAGAAGCAGGGAGTGAGTGGCCACCTTCTGGGTTCCGAGCAGTAGATAGAAGAAGAGAATTCAGTGGAAGGGGCATTGAGCTTGGAGTCCTAGGACTTGAGTTCAAATCTTGTCTCCTCTACTTACTAATCATGTGACCTTGGGCAAATCACTTAACCTTTGTGGGTATCAATTCCTCAAATACATGTAGCCCTTGCTCTGGACTAGCTGTCCAACCCCCGTTTAAGCTATTAGGCTGGGTCTTTAGATCAAGATTGCTAGATCTTCCTTCAGGATCTAGGGGTAGTCCTGAGGGGGCTGGAGGTGCTAGTGAGGGAATTTCTGGTACTATAGTTCAGGAGCCCCCACTAGGGTGCTTCCACCATGATTATTGGCTGAAATTAAGTCAAACTTAAATAGCTTTTAGAAAGGGATATTTTGTGAAAGTGGCATAAACAAAATATCCAACCAGAATACCCTTGACACCCTTTCTCATAAGGGTATCTAGAGTCCAGGGGAAAATAGGCCAATGTTTAAAGAAAACATGTGGCAAACAGATAGCTCAGAGCTCTTGGCTGCTGGAAGTCTTTCTCACATTCATGGGGCACTCATGAAGATCTGCTTAGTCACAGCGAGCTTTTCTGTTGGGATCCTCACAAAGTCTTGAAGCTGTTTGTGTCATGTTTGTTCTTAGCTCCTGACACAGACTCTGAAGCCAGCCACTTCAGTCCCAGAGATACTGCTAAGATGCCAATAGAAAGTCCAAGTTCACTAAATCCTCCCTGCGTCAAGGGGTGGGAGGAGGAGACAGAAAAATTCTTTTGTGTCCCTCCCCCAAGAGATTCTTTCACAGAGGCATGTATTTCTCCTCTCCAACACCAGATGCCCTACTCCAAACTGATCTGCCATTTTATAGAAGACCCAAAGATGGTAAATTTGTCTGTCAACTATTATGGACAGACTTCTTGTCACACCTACTAGAAATGCCTTTTTATTGATTAGCCATTGATGACATGCTTTGTTCACACTTAAATCTACTTCAGATAGACAGATTAATTCCATGATATGTGTTCTCACCTGATAAAAGTATCTGGGTGGACTGGTGTAAGGTGGGGTGATTTTGATCCTCACCTTTACCTATAAAATGAGTAAAGCTGAGTTAGATGGTCCCTTCTACCCTAAATATACAGTTCTGTGACTTGATAATGTGTGTGACCACAGGCAAGTTACTGAACCTTGCTACACCTCAGTTTCCTAATCTATAAATATAAAAGGTTAGGCTTGATTATCACCTCTGGTGAAACTTTGATGATGCTAGGACAGTGCTCAAGATTATGAAGACCTGGGTCTCCCTCAGGCTGGGGCTCTTAATCAGAACCACTTTTTGTGGAGGAAGTCTCCACAAATCATAGATTTAGGGATAGGTGGGACTTTAAAGTCCCTAAAGACTCTAAAATCCCTCCTAGCCCCAAATCTGTGATCCCATGATGCTTCTAGGCCAGAGCATTGGGGTGTTTCAAAGTTTAATAGAGAAAATGTAAAGCATTACAGTTGGGTTAAAAAAAAAATCAGTATTTCCAGTTCAAGATGGGGGAAGAGTGGCTAGATAGCAATTTATCTGAAAATGATCTGGAGGTCTTAGTCAGCTATAAGATCACTATGTATGATATAACAACAAAAAAAGTCGTTATCATCTTAGGTTGCATTAGTGTCCAAAATAGGAATAGCATTAGAACTGCTGTACTCTTCCCCAGCCACAGAAAATGTGGAATATTGACTTCAGTCTTTGTACCATATTTTAGGAAGGGTATTGAGAAGCTGGATAACATCAAAAGGAGGGTAACCCTCATCAGAAGAGTCAAGATCAGGGGTGAAGATCCTGTGGCCTTGAGGCCACATGTGGCTCTCTAGGTCCTCAAGTGCTGCCCTTTGACTGAATCCAAACTTCACAGAACAAATGTTTTTGCCCCTCAAGAATGGCACTTGAGGACCTAGAAGTCCACATGTGGCCTCCAGGCCACAGGATCCCCACCCCTGATCAAGATTATGTTATATGAGCAACATTCAAAGGTACTGGGGGTGTTTATCCTGGAAAACAGAAAACTTAAGTGAAGCATCATAGCTGTTACCAAGTAGTTCCCATCTCAAGAGCAAAGGATTAGCTTTATCCTATTTGGCCCCAGAGGGTATAAGAAGCAGTAGAAATTGAAAAGTCAGCTTTAGTTTCAATGTAAGGAAAAACTTCCTAACAATGAAGCCTATACATAATAAGCTGCCTTGGAAGGGATTAGGTAGACCTGGCTATGGGAGATATTCAACCAGAGGCTAGGTAAACACTTGAGTGATGTCACAGGGAGCATGCTAGATCAGATGTATTTGGAGCACGGGGGAGCAAGGCTTTGGATAAGATACAATTCGACACAATCCTCCCAGTTACCCCAGGACCTTGGACAGTTCAGTCCTTTCTTTCCTTTCCTCCACACCCCTGTCCACAAGATCATTCCAATCAAAGCATATAGTGGAAAGACCTTTGCATTAGGAGTCATGAAGGGCCCCGAGCTGGACTCTTTCTTCTGCTGTAAGTTGCTATTTGACCTAAGCTAAGTTCGTTTTCCAGTCTCATCCGACTTCCTCATTAACAAAAGAAAAGGTTGGTCTATCAGGGGTGGGGAACCTCAAGGCCACGTATGGCTCTCGAGGTCCTCAAGTGTGGCCCTTTGATGGAATCCAAACACCATAGAACAAATCCCCTTAATAAAAAGATTTGTTTTATAAAATTTGGACTCAGTCAAAAGGCCACACCCAAGGACCTAGAGGGCCACGTGTAGCCTTGAGGACAAAGGTTCCCCACCCCTGAAGATGGTCTCCAAAGGTCCTCATAGCTCCAAGATTTGGCTTCAATGTCTCTGACTGGCAGGTACAGTTGATGATTTTGTAGGCCCTTTGTCCACCTCTGGAAAAATATCCTCCATCGTGGTCACCATGATCACTCTGTGTTAAAATTCCACTAGTAGAAACTCATTCCATCAGGTTAAGACACTGCCTCATTAAAATACAAATATCCCTGGACTGGGTAGCCCATTAATTGTTCTCAGTTGTTCACTCTTTAATGTGACTGATTCCATTAGATGTTTCCCAAGAGTAATTTCTGATAGAATGATATTGGGGATCGATAAGAGGCAGGGGAGGAGAAAGCTTGCAACATGGCAGTATTTTACTGCTTCAAAAACCGCTAAGCATCTACAACTACAGGATCTCCAAAGGTACAAAACATGAAGAAACTCAAAGGTAATATCACAGCCTTGCACTGTATTGTAATACGTACACACTGAGCAGAGAAGAGACTACATGAGGACACAGGAAGGAGAGTCATGAGACCGGGAGGACATGAGTACCAATTTCAGGGTTGATTCTGCAGCCCCTCCACAGCCAGTCTGATCTCATCTCTAGGTCAGACAGTGTGGCATACTGGAAATTCAAAAGGCAACAATTAGATCTTACCCAATGAACATGTATTAAGCACCTACTGTATACACAGCATTATGCCAGACACTGGTGATACAGAGACAAAACTGAAATAGCTTTTGTCAGCAAGGACTTGTCATCATTCTTTGAAACTGATACAACCTCAATCCATCAATCAATAAACATTTATTAAGTGCCCAGTCTCCAATTTGGTTGGAAAGAACACCGGTTTGGGGGTCAGAACACTTACGTTTTAACCTTGGCTTAAGTGTTTATTATGTGTGTCTTTGGGCAAATCGTTTTACCTCTTGATATCTCAGTTTCCTCAACTGTAAAATGAGACAATGAGACTGGATGACCTTTGCAGGTCTAGATCTTAAGTCACTTAACCTCTCTGGGCCTTGGTTTCCCCATATGTCAATTGAAGGCCTTGGCAGAGACCAGAGGTTCTTAACCTGTGTGTGTGATGGACCCCTTTGATGAAGCTTATGAAATACTCAGAATAAATTGTAATTGAATAACATTGTATTTCAGAGGTTAGTGAAAATGAAGACACAATTTATTTTTCCTCTCTAAGTTCATGGACCCCACCTGAAGCCTCAAAGATCAGTAATGATGTATATGTTCCAAGATCCCCTGGAGTCAGAGTTCTAGTGCCAAATTTGCGACCCTGGGTAAGTCATATCTAGCTCTAATATTCTACATCCCATGGGCCAAGGTGGTGGTGTCCAAAGTAGGAACACTCATAGCCTGACTCCAAAGATTCTGGTACCTGACCTCAAGGGGCTGGAACCAACCGATCTGAGAGGAGGAAGATGGGTCATATCCCACCCTCCTTATGATTAGATTGTGAGCTTCCAGAGACCAGAGTCTTTTTTGCCTTCTTTTGCATGCCCTAGCACAGAGCATAGGGCCTGACACACAGTAGGTGCTTAATAAATGTTTATTGACTGACTCATAGCTAATCATGGGGCTTGTCCTCAATATAACCACACCTACTCTTACCCTTCAGCACTCCTTCCCTTCTCTTAGCTCTGCTATGCACGCTTCCAACCTCTCCCTTTCTTTTATACAGAGTGCTTTGCATAGTCTTCTTCCTTTAGACTGGAAGCCCCTTGAGAACAGGGATTGTCTTTGCCTTTGCTTGTATCCGCAAGCTTGGCCCAATGCTTCACACAATAAATATGCCTTGACTTGGCCTTACTTATAACCAGAAAAGTCCAATCTCTCACCTCCACGAAGCAGCCTGGTGAGTTTCCTCCTCACATCTCTTCTCTAGGGCCAAGTTGGTCATTCCAATTTCACAGAATCCAATCCCAAGCCTTCTGTTCCATTTTCATCACTGTGGTTATTGTATGCATCTTTTGGGTTTCCTTTATGAATCAATGTAATATCTCGACAATTGCGGTCAACAAACATTTCAGTCTATAATAATGCTCTGGGGCTTGTCCAATTGATGGACCCAGTTCTCCAGGATATTTGGAGGTCTGTGTTTGCATTGTGGGGATCTGTCATCTGTCAGTCCTTGAAAGAGCTTTCTCTTCTAATAAATCATTTGAGCCAGCAAGTCATGACTTACTAAGTAGTACTGTTGTTACTGTTACTGCTATTGTTTGGTGGTGTTAAACAGAATGTCAGGCTTGGAAAGAAGACTCAAATCCTGCTTCATACCTTGACTCATCTCTGTGACCCTGGGTGAATCATTGCGCCCCTCTCTGCCTCAGTTTCTCCATCTGTAAATAATAGCACCTACTTCCCAGGGTGGTTGTGAGGATCAAATGAAGTTGCGTATATAACATGGGAAGATAACAGAGATAACACAGAAAGCACTTGGTAAATCACAAAGCTGTTATTAATATTGTTGTCATTACCGCTGTCACTGCTACTGTTATTAGCACCTTAATATCCCAGGTCTTCCTATCAGATCTGAACACATACACGCCCCTGTCTCGCCATCACTGGAGGCCTCTGACTGTCCCACGTCTAGCCCTCACCATCCATTCTGCCCCAAGTCCCTTCCATAATCTCCCCACCCCAAACATCAGCTCATACATTCTCAGCTCCGATGATAAATGTTTGGAGAGTCGGGATTAGGGTAGGTGGACTGTCTGTTGGCAGCCGTCCTCATCTCTGGGGAGCCTGCTGTTTACACCATTACACTCTGAAGAAGGAATTTACAGTCTTAATCCTTAAATAGAGGGAAAGGAATTCCTGTTGGAGGAGTCATCAGAGCCCAGTGGCACCTGGGGGTGGTGAACTGAGGGGAGGAAGGCTGCTTCCCAGCCTTCCTGCAGATGGACCATACCTAAGAAGAGCCAGTCCTTCCAAGAGGCATATGAACAGACCCCGGCTTTTTCCAGACTTGACCATGGGGTCAAGCATTTATTATGGGCTTCCAATGTGCCAAGCACTGTGCTGTTGAGCCTTGAGGAACACACAAAAAAAGCCAAAAGCAATCCTAGGGAGACTTGGCAAAGAGGTAAAAGGTGATGACACCCCACCGTGGAGAGGTACTTGAACATTCCTGGCTGCATCCCAAGGAAAGTCAATTTCTCACTCCAAAATTCAAGGTTCATAGAATCCTCCACTGAGAGGGGAATCTTCGAGATCACAGAGCCTGATTCCCAGTATGACATGATGGAAAGAATACAGGATTTGGAGATGGAGGTCTTGGATTCAAATCCTGACTCTCCACTGGTTCCTGTTTTTGTGATCTTTGGCAGCTAGGCAGCTCAGTGGATCTAGAGCTGGAATCCAGCCTTAGACCATTACCAGCCACGTGACCCTCGACAAGTCCCTTAACCTGCTTGCCTCAGTTTCTACATCTGCAAAATGGAAATAATAATAGAACCTACCTCCCAAGCTTGTTGTAAAGATCAACTGAGATAATCAATCAATCAATATTTGTTAAGGGCCTACTGTGTGCCAGGCATGGTACAAGGCACTGGGGGTGCCCTGAAGTTTCTTCCTGACACACATGTGAAGGCTTCTTTCCATCTTTCTTAGGAAATAACCTTTGTCTCTCTAGGTCTCAGTTTCCCTCTGTGAAAGGACATGGTTGGACTTCCAGCTGTAATTCTACAATCCTTTATTTCTGCATTTTAAAGAAGAGAAATCAGATATTGTGAGATGAAGGACCTTGTTCAGCTAGTAAATATCAAAGCCAGTATTTGAACTTGCCACCTGTCTGGCCCTGGGCCAGCCACTTCAACTCATTGGGCCTCAGCTTTCTGATCTGTAAAATGGGGGTCAGTCTAGATGGCCTCTGAGGGCCCTTCTGCCTCTAGATCTGAGATCCTATGTAGTGTGAACCCAAAGCCCCTAGAATCCAACTGCACTGTTACTTCTGAGCTGTGTGACCTTGGTCAAGTCACTCTCAGGGTCTCTTCTGCACACATCTGTAAAATGAGAAAAGTGGGTAAAGTGGCTTCTAATATTCCGTGATTCTGTGTGCTTCATCAGGCAGTCTGAATTAAGGACACTAGTGAGTTAGAAAGTATTTTTATGGCAGTCTAGGGGGAAGGAAAGCCTTCATCAGTCAACACTCTCCCGGGAGGAGGGGGAAGCCATTAGGAAAGATGGAAGGAGACTCAGCTGCCTTCTGGGAGGTCTGTGTCCTCGAATTGTTGGGGGGTCAAGCCAGGGGCTTCTCTGTAGGCAAATCAGGCAGCCAGCTGTAGGTAGCTCCTCTAGGGCTTGAGAGGATATTCAACAACTCAAGTCTAATCTGTCCATTTTACAGAAGGGAAAAACAGACCTAGAAAGTTGAAATGGTGTTCCCCGGATTGGCAGAAGTGGGATTTGAACTTAGGTTCTTTAATGCAAAATTCACCACGCTGTGGCCCCATGGCTCCTCTTCTACTTTCCTTCATTATTTCTTTCAAATGGACCCTGGATTTCATTGGTATAGAGAACTCCTAGTAAAAAACTCCCTCTACCAATGCAAGTCAATGACACCTTCTCTGCAGTAGATTTAGAGAGTTTGACTTGCCCAGGGTCATACGACCAGTGTGTTTCAGAGGCAGAACCTTGGTGACATCCTCAACTCTTTACACTCACCCCTCATAGCCAATGAGTTGCTAAGTAGCATCTTTTCCCCTTCTGCCTACTCACCCAGCCAACACATTGATCGGGGACCTCATCAGGTCCTCCTTTCTCCCTCAAGACTTTCCCCTCTCCAGTTCAGCCTCCACTCAGCTGCTAACATGATTCTCCTAAAGATCAGCTCCAACCAAGCCACTTCTCTCCCCAACAAGCCCCAGTGGCTCCCTATCACCTCCCAGGTCAAATATAAAATCCTCTGTTTCACATTCAAAATCCTTTATCACCTGGACCCTTCCAATACTCCACCCCATTACATCAACATACTTCTCCATTTCCCCAACTCCTGTTCCTTTAAAAATCAATCATCCTGTGAAGTGAGAAGAACAAGGATTACCATCTCCATTTTATGGACAAAGAGCAAAGTCAAGTCCAGAGAAGGAGAATGATTTGTTCAAGGTAACATAGCTCTAAGTGCCAGACCAGCAAAACCCACTGGGTTTCCCTGTCTACCTGTTCCTGGCTGGGAACTCCTCCAACAAGGGCAAGGCCTTTCTGTCCACAAGAGTACCCAGTGGGCAGAAGGGGCTGGATGTCCATCAGGGTCACTGGCCCACCTTCCACCAGAGACCCCTCCCACACTCCCCTTCCCCTTATCTCTCCAGTGAGAGCCCCAGCTCTAACTAGAATCCGACTTTCAGTTGTTTGTCAAGAAAGACCCAGCAGGGCCCCTGCTATGTTCCACGGCCCCCCACTGTTTGCTCCATGGGAACCACAAAGCATTTGAGAGATGTCAATGCTGGTGATATTTTCCCCCTCTAAGAGAGTAAAATGAAAAACGAGTAGATATCAAAAACACATATTACCCAGAAAAATAGTTCCACATGAAAAAACCTCCATTTTTACTCCACTATTTCCTCAATATTTAGGGGTTTCAGATCCCCCAGACTCCTTTGAGCCAGGAGGTACAGAAAGCATCATAATACCATCAGATCAGAACTTTAGAGATCATCTAGTCCAGCTGCCTCAGATGGCAGTGCCCAGGGGTCTGGAGGGCATTGAGCATCAAGGCGAGGAAGATGGTAAGTCTCAGAAGACCGTAGGATGCTGCAGGGGGTCAGATGGGAAGGTCTGGAGAGGCTGCATCTCACTGGACAATGAGAAAATGAATAGGGAATAAGAATTTGTGTGTCCCTCGCTATGTGCCAGGCCCTTTACAATTATTATTTCATCTAATCCTCATGACAGCTCTGGGAGGGAAGGGCTGTTATTATTCCCATTTTAGAGGTGAGGAAATTGAGGTAGAGAGAGACACTAATGGACTTGCCCAGGGTGTGTGAAGCTGGATTTGAACTTGCGTCTTCCTGATTCCAAGCTCAGCCTTCTATCCACTGTGCTAGGAGGAATTGTAGTTGGTGGCTTTCTGCTTAGAAACACGGGCTCCTCAGGGCAGGGATTGAGTTTTTCCTATTTATCCTGCATATAGCTTGTTTGGTCTATATTTGTTTGCATGCTGTCTCCTCCATTAGACTGTAAGCTCCTTGAAGGCAGGACTGTCTTTTGCCTTTTTTTGTATCCCCAGTGCTTAGCACAGTGCCTGGCATGTTTTGTTGGTGTTCAGGTCTCAAGCAGCCATGACCGTTCCACAGCGCAGGGAACCTGGGGGTGCCTAGCACATCACCACTGGAAGAGGAGAGTAGGCTTGAGGGTCGGAATAGAGGGGGGGTTCTAGATTCCCTCCCCTCTCATAGTGGAAGGGGCGATTCAGTGTCCAGCTAGAAATGGGGAAGGGTCGTGGGCGAGAAGGTTGGGAGAGAATCATGGAGTGGGGACACTGCTTCCTCAGGCCCTTCATCCCTCCAGTGGTTTGGAGGCACCAGCTGGAGTCAGGTACAGAAGGGGAACCCTCCCTCCCATCCCCTGCATTGTGAGGCTCCTACTATGCCACCACCCCCAAAGGGCTGGAAGGAGCTTAAGAGACCACTGAGTCACAGGACTGTAGGCTGACGGTTAAAACAGACTTCAGAAACTGGGGAGACAACCCACCCATCTTAGAGAAGAAACTGAGGCCCAGAGAGGGGGCCATGCCTTCTTCATATCCTTACTGTCAGATTCACAAGATAACACATGTTTAAAGTGTCTACAAACCTCAAGGGATTATAGAAATGCAAGCTAGCAACAACACAATATGGTGGAAGGAGAATTGAGTCAGGACACCCAGGTTCTAGGTCTACCCCTGGATAACTTTGGAAAAACATAATAGCACCCACCTCGCAAGACTGTTGTGGGGGTCAAATGAGATTATGTTTGTAAAGTGCTGGCACAGTTCCTGGAACATAGTAGGCACTTAATAAATGTTTATTGTATTGTATTGCCTGGTATATAGTAAGCACTTCATAAATGTTTATTGTATTGTCCACCATATAGTAGGTGCTATATAAATGCTTATTTCCTTCCTTTTCCCCCTCCCCCTCATGATGTCTGAGTTCCAATATCCATAGATTTAGAGCTGAAAGGGTCCTCAGAGGCCATCTAGCCCAAACCCCTCACTTCATAAATGAGGAAACTGAGGCCTAAGAAAATGAGTGACTTACACAAGGTCACACAGGCAGTAAATGACAGAGCCAGGATTCAAACCCAGGACTTCTGACTACACGTTCAATGCTTCCCGCCGCATTGCACACCTTTTTTATTTCCTGCTTATTGTCCATTCCCAGTACTGGTCCACAGTTTCCTTTTCTATAGGCCAGAGATCAGTCTCTTCTCTGCCCTCCTCCCAGGATTAGTCTGAGGGTCTCTGAGATGACAGCTGTAACAGAACTTGGCGACCAAGGAGTACTGAGTAACCAAGTCCTGTCCCTTTCTCCCTCCATACTTCTGATGTCCCTATCTCTGAATTCTCCATCTCAAATCCTGCCACTGCCCAGCTACCAAACTAATACTCCTAAACCTCACATCTGACTACTCTACACTCTCTATGCTCTAGCCAAACTCAACTATTTGTGATTTCCATTTGTTGTCTCTATACCATTCCACTGGCTGTGCCTCCCACCACGTGTGAAATGTGTTCCCCACTCACCTCTGTTTATCAGAATCCAAATCTTTCAGAGCTCAACTCAAAAACCCCTTCCTACAAGAAGCCTACCCTAATCCACAAATATGTTAGCTCCTTCTATAATCTAGATATTATTTTATATCTTTTGCATATATCTATGTACTTATATACAAGTTGTTTTCCCCCAATAGAATATAAGGTATTTGAGGGTAAGGATTATTTAATTTTGTCTTTGGGTGCGAGCATCTAACACAGTGCCTGGTGTGCAGTAGGTGCTTACTAAATGCTTATTTAATGAATGTTGAGTGATTGTAGGAATGAATGATTGAATGACCCACTTCCATCTTCCAGTTCAGGCTCTCATCTCTTTTCCATTGGCCTAATGCACTATCACCTCCCAAGCGGTGCCCCTGCCTCAAGCCAATCTCCTCTCCAATCCATTCTTTACACAGCTGCCAAAAATGGCCTTCAGACACACATCTGCTGTTGTCACTCCGCTGCGCCCCCCCCAATGCTAGTGCTTTCCCATTGCCTCTAGGATTGCATACTAACTCCTTAGGCTGGCATTTAAAGTCCCTCAAAGGTAGTTCCTGCCTACCTTGGTAGCCATATTTCATATGCCTCTCCTCCATGAACTTGACATTTCAGCTAAATGGAACTGTTAGGTGTTCCTTAAGCTTGACACTCACATGGATTTTCCCTTATACTTGCAATGCACTCCCCCCTCATCTCCACATCTCAGAATTCCTATTTGCCTCCAAGGTCCAGCTCACGTTGTGCATCACCTCCTTAGTGAAGTCTCCTCTGATTGCCTTAGTAATTTGTGTTCTCTCCTGACTCAATTTTCCTTGTATTTCACTCATTTTTGCATTGCCATAATTCCCTGTGTTTGGCAAAATGGAAGCTCCTCAAGATCAGGGATCAGGGACTTTTGTGTTGTAGCATTGAGCTCAGCAGTATTAAGTACATCTGCTTATTAAATGTTTGCTGATTGATTAAAAGAGCCCTGTCTCTAGAGGTAGAGATCCTGGGTTCATGTCCCCCTCTTATGGTTATGACACATGTGCCTTCAGGCAAATCATTTTCCCTTTCTTACTTTCTTCATCTGTTAAGATTAGATGACCACTGAAGTCCTTTCCATCAATAGATTTCTCATCCTATGGTTTGTTTTTCCCCACAAACCATCCTTTGCCTCAGGCTTTTGTTTCTCAGCTTTCTCATCTCTAGGCAAACCCACCTCGATTGCAACGTCCAGCTTTACCAATCCACATGCATCGTGTTAGAATAATCACCTGTTTTGAGTGGTGCCTTCTGCCAAAGAACAGAAACTTGCAACGATGAATTCTACACAAGTAAACCTAGCTTGGCTGAGAGCTGGGTTATTTCCTTCATGGTCTAGCAAAGCCCAAAGCTCCGTGACCGAGATGTCAAATCAGGAATTTTAACCCATGACAAAGCCTTAGGATTTTCAGATGTCTCACCATGAAAAACTATGGCTCCAGGCCCTGAATAGACTCACAGAATCGAGGAAACTCAGGGATGGAAGGGACCTCAAAGGTCACTGATTCCAATCCTCTGCCAGAAGGAAGAATCCCTGCTGCAAGTGAAGATGAAAATGTGTTTCCAGTCTCTTATTGAAGTGATCAAGACAAGAGAGCAAGGTTTGGGGGAAAGGGCTGGGATCCAGGGGCAGAGTTACCTAGATCCCTATGGCTGAAGTTAAAAGGGATTGGAGTCTATGTGGACCAACCTTCCTATTTTTTCAGGTGAGGAAACTGAGGCCCAGGTAGATGAAATGACTTTCATTCATAGATCCACAGCTGAAAGGGACTTCAAAGGCTATCTGATTAAACCCCCTCACTTTACAGATAAGGAAACTGAGCCCAAGGAAGTTAAGTGATTTTTCCCAAGGTCACTGAAGCATCAGAGGTGGGATTAGAAACCCAGGTCCTCAGACTCCAGAGATAATGCCCTTTCTATTGGTCCCTGCTACCTCCATCAAGTGAACTGGATTGGAATCTTGGCTCCATTGCTTACTAGATGTGAGCTTGGGCTCCTGACCTTTCATTTCTGACTACAGTTTGCTCATTTGTAAAATGGGGTTAGTTGCCCTCTCATGGGTTTGTTGGGAGGAAAACATCATGTAAGTTTTAAACCATGATAAAGATGATGATGAAGGTGAAGGTGATGAAGACAAAGATGATGATGAAGGTGAAGGTGATGAAGACAAAGATGATGATGAAGGTGAAGGTGATGAAGACAAAGATGATGAAGGTGAAAGTGATGAAGACAAAGATGATGATGAAGGTGAAGGTGATGAAGACAAAGATGATGAAGATGAAAGTGATGAAGACAAAGATGATGATGAAGGTGAAGGTGATGAAGACAAAGATGATGAAGATGAAAGTGATGAAGCCAAAGATGATGATGAAGGTGAAGGTGATGAAGACAAAGATGATGATGAAGGTGAAGGTGATGAAGACAAAGATGATGAAGATGAAAGTGATGAAGACAAAGATGATGATGAAGGTGAAGGTGATGAAGACAAAGATGATGAAGGTGAAAGTGATGAAGACAAAGATGATGATGAAGGTGAAGGTGATGAAGACAAAGATGATGAAGATGAAAGTGATGAAGACAAAGATGATGATGAAGGTGAAGGTGATGAAGACAAAGATGATGAAGATGAAAGTGATGAAGACAAAGATGATGATGAAGGTGAAGATGAAAATGATGAAGATGAAGATGATGATGAAGAAGATGAAGATGATGATAAGCATTGCTGTTTTTATTGTTGTTATACCCTCCCCTCAGGAGGCTCTAATAATTGTCAAGTTATTTTTCTTAGTGAGTTGAAATTAATCTCTCTGATGCTAATTCAGCCTTCTGAGGCCAAGTAGACCCATGGACTTGGAGAATTGGAAAAGACCTCCTTTGGTGGCCAGGTAGTCCAATGTAGATCTGAAAGGAATCCTCATTCTAACATGCTTGACAAATGGTCCTCTATCCTCTTTTTGAAAGCCTTCCAAGGTGAAAGAACCCAATACCTGATAAGGCAGTCCATTCTACCTCTAAAAAGACCCAACTGTTAAGATGCTTGTCCTGACAACTGATGCTTGTCCTCCTATGTAACTTTCCCCCATGACTCCTATTTCATTTCCCTGACATTAAGCAGAACAATTCAAATCCTTTCTCCACATGACTGACCTTCAGATCCGTGAAGGTAGCCCTGAGTCTTCTCTCCCCCAGGTTAAACATGCCCACTTCATTCAGCCCATCCTCATTTGGCACCCTCTTCGAGAACCTTTGCTTTCTGGCCTCATTGCCCTCCTCTGGACATCCTCCCACTTATCAATGCCTTTCCCAAATTATAGTGCCCAGAACTGAATACAAACCCAAGCAGATGTGGCCTGGCTGAGGCAGGGCTATTGCCCTCCTCATCCTGGAAGTTCCCCCTCTCTTAATGAAGCTTTCCTGGCTGCCATACTACAGATCAGAATCAATCACTCCATCAATCAATTCACATGCATTTATTAAGCTCTTACTATGTGGGAGGCACCAAGGCTGTGAAGACACCAATGTTATCTCATATAGAGAAAAAAGTTAATTCTCAAAGTTGGAAGAGACCTGGGTGGCCAACCTGGTCCAACCAACCTGGTCCAACCTGGAACTTAACAACCACTGTCTTACAACACCCCTGGTCACTCGGTGAGTCAGCCAACAGATATTTGTCATTCCCAATCCGTTATCATTCTGTCTGTGCCTGGGGACCTCCAGTGGCTGGGTATGCACCATCTTTCTAGGCAGCCTGCTCCACTTTGGGACAACTCTCCATGATGCAAAGTTTTTCTTTATATCAGACAAAATTTCACTGCCTATAATTTCCTCCTGTGGTGCCTGGTTCCACACTCTGGGTCCAAGCAGAACAAGGCGTATCCATCTGACATATAATATCCATGCAGATGTCTGAAGGCAGCTATGCCTCCCCACCCCCATTTTCTCCCTTCAGGTCTAAACAGGGGTCAGGGAAAAGAGCTGTGGAGTTGGGTTTGGGTTCCAGCTCCCCTGCTTTCTAGCTGGTTGAGCTTGGGCAATAAGAACATATAGACTTGACGTCAGGAAAAACTTTCCCTAATTTGAACCCTCTAAAAATGACCTTGGCTTCCATTCTGCTGGAGGTAGATGGTCCCCAAACTTCAGGGGCTACCTCAGGAAGACGGGAGCTCCCCCTCCTTAGGGGTCTTCATGCAAAGGCTGGGGGGGGCCACTTATGGGGCATGTGATGGTTGGAATTCTGTTAGGTACCATTTGTTTTAAATGGTTACCGTGGCCCCTTCCAATTCTCCTATTCTCCAATTCATCCGCCCTTTCATCTCTAGGTCTCAGTTTCCCTATCAATAAATTAAATCACACTTTCAGAAAGCCAATGATGAAGCAAGCCGTCTACCTCCTGACAGAGGATGATGATGGATACACAAGGTAGAGGGAGCTATGCAGTCTTTGAACATGGTCAAGAATTTATTTTGCTTGATTAAGCATATTTGCTACATAGATTTTGTTTTTCTTTCTTTTTCGGGGGCGGGGGAGGTGGGGAATGAGAGGGAAAGAAAATAGATTTTTGTTCATTGAAAACACTTTTGTGGTTGTTGTTTTTAGTTTGTGGGAATTATGGGAAATATGGCCTCTAAGGGACTTATTTCTAGTTTGAAATCTCTGCTCATCTATTTAATCCAACCCAGTCATTTTACAAATGTGGCAAGTAAAGCATAGATAGAGAATGGCCTGGCTGAGCTCACCCACAGAAGGGGCAGCACTTGAGCCTGGAGTCTCAGCCTCCAGATCCACAGTGTCATACTCACCCCACTCACAGAGGAAAAATAACTCACCTCCAGCACAGTGAGCTCAGCGCCAGTCTAGAGTGGAGCTAATGAAGCCAAGTCCATTTTTTTTTTTCATCAAATTAGGAGAGGCCTGACGGTCCTCTGCTCTTGCCTTAATTGGGGCCAGCTCCTCGTTCCCCCTTTACTCCCCCCAGGGCAAGGCTGTGCCTGAGGGGCAGCCAGTGGGGCTGGCTAGGCCCCACCACCTGGGTCCCCACCACCAAGCCGCCCCACTGCAGGCAATTAGGCCAAGGCCAAGAGCAGGCTCTGTCTGGGCCCCATGGGGCTCTCTAATCTGACCCAGTCATAGGCAGCTGGGGTCTCCGGCAGTGATTAAGGAGCCTCCCTCAAGGGCACTAGAGGAGCTGATGGCAGGTGGGGGTCCCCAGGATCCGTTAGCTCAGGCATCCCTGGGGAGGGCAAAGCCAGGCCACAAGGAGGGCACTCCAGTAAGGCGGTGGGGGGTGAGGAAGGCTGGTGGATGGGAGGTTAACTGTGGTTAGGGACCAGGGGAAGGGGAAATAGGATTCAGTGCCTCCCTCCTTTTTTGATTGGTGTGGAGGAGGGGGAGAAAGCAAGGGGTGAGCTTGGTATCCATGGTAGCCAGAGGAAAGGAAATAGGGACCCCTTGCCCTCACAACAGCCCCCTTTCGCCAATCTGAAGAACCAGCAGCCGACCACTGGCCAAGCTGAACTCCCAGGAGAGAAAGGTTTTTTCTCCTCTGCTTTCAATTGTAAAACTTCATCTTTCCCCATGTAAATGAATGTCTTTTAGTCTTCTTTGAAAATCCCTTTATTTTCTGGGGTTTTCAAGGTTCTGGCATGCCCATCCCCCCACCCTTCTTATTTCTCTCTCTCTCTCTCTCTCTCTCTCTCTCTCTCTCTCTCTCTCTCTCTCTCTCTCTCTCTCTCTCTCTCCCCCCCCCCCTCCCCAGTCTCCCTCTGTCCCCCTCTGCCTGTGTCTACCTCTCTGTCTGTCTCTCTCTCCTTCTTCCTCCCCCTCCTTCCCTGCCTGTTCAAGAACAAAGAGGGGAGGGGGGAAGAGGGAGGAGGAAAAAAAATGGAAGCAGCCGGATTCCCATCTGGGAGTCATCAAGCCTGACTTTGGAGGGACCTGAAACACTGAGACCTTTTCTCTCTCTTTCTCTCTCTCTCTCTCTCTCTCTCTCTCTCTCTCTCTCTCTCTCTCTCTCTCTCTCTCTCTCTCTCTCTCTCCCTCTCGCTCTCGCTCTTTCCCAACCAGCCAGCCCAACATCAATGCATTCCTCAGCTGGAGTTTTTAACCCAAACCGATTGTGTAACAACTTAATAACACACTCCCCAAGCTGTCTGCACTAACCAAACCTGCAAGTCTCGTAAGAGGAGACAAATGGGAAATCTTCAGCTCAGCTCGGGGAAATGGAAGATGAGGGCCCTGCTTCGCTGGGGAGTCGGGTCCTGGGAGTGTCTGGGGTTATCCGTGAAAACTCATGAATCCACAAGGACAAGAACATTTAGAGTCTGACGGTAGGGTTCATCTGGTCCAGCCTTCCTCATTTTACCAATGAAGGAAACTGAGGCCCAGAGAGAGGATGGGATTTTCTCAAGTTCACCCAGTTAGGACCAGAGCCAACACATGAAACAGAGTCTGAAGGATACAGTGGAGAAAGCACTAGGTATGGAGTCAAAGGATCTGAGTTCAAATCTTGCCTCTGGTACTGACTACTTGATGACTTTTAGACAAGCCTCTTCACCTCCTCAAGACCTGTGTTTGCTCAGTTGTAAAATGAGGGAGTTGGTTGCTAAGGCTCCTTCCCACTTCAGATCTGCTGCTGAAAGTCTCCTGATTGGGGGGGGGGGGGAGAAGACATACCTCTCCACCTGAAGTTCCTAACCTTGGGTCCTGTGTCCCTTTGGCAATCTGGTGAAACCTAAGGACCCCTTCCCCAACTCATGTTTTTATATGCATAAGATAAAACGAATTATTGTGATATAGAGTTATCAAAAAAAAAAATTTAAGAACCACAGGGCTCTACCATGCTGTTTAATAAGGAAATGTTTATGACTAATGTGAAAATATGTTTAATAGGAATGTATATGTAAAGCCTATATCAAATTGCGTGACATCTTAGAGAGGGAGGGAGGAAGGAAGGGTTAGAAAAATGTAAAACTCAAAAGCTTATGGAAGTGATTGTTGATAAATCAAAATAAATTAATTTTTAAAAAACCTTTAAAAAATAAAAAATATATATAAAGAAATGTTTACAGACTGACTGACTACTGCTTTGGTGCAGCCATGTTTACCTGAGAACATGTATGAGTATGTGTACATTTATTAGAATATAAGCTTCATGAAAACAGGGACTGCTTTGGGTTTTGTCTTTGTACTCCCAGTACCTAGCATCGTGCCAGGCATACAGTAGGTGCTTACTAAGTACTTGCCGATTCAACATACACACTGCTTGCATGCCTAAGGTTGGCCCATGATAACCTCCTTCAAGCATTTCATAGAAAACAGATTTTAAGTTGGAAGAAACTGTCAAGGTCATCCAGTCATGTCCACCCAACTAAGGCCTAGGGACGAGTTAGGATTTGGACCTCTTGTCTGTCCAGTGAAACTTATCGACCTAGTCTTAACATAATGAGTTATGCAGCAAATACAGGTGCTCTGTATTCTCAATAAGCCCATGAAGTAGGCGCTGTTATCCCCATTCTACATGGAGAAACTGAGGCTGAACCAGGTTACACAATTTGCCCAGGGTCATACAGCTGGTAAGTATCAGAAGGCTGGATTCAACTCCCAGCCCAGCATTGCACCCATCTAGCTCCCTTGACCGTGGAAGTCATGTACCACAGCCTCCTCATCTTTCATATGCAGAAACTGAGCCTCACAATAAAGTGACTTGTTTAAAGTAAGGGACAATGATGGAATTCGAACCTGGGCCCTATCACTCTACATCTGGGATCTCTCCATGGCTCCTCCAGACTTTGTGGTTATATGTGTCTGTATATGCATATGTCTTCCTGTGCACATATCTATGCATCTGTGGACTAATGAATGTTGTGTGTGTGTGTGTGTGTGTGTGTCTCCTAGCATGTGCGTGTAGAACCACATGTCTGCACATCCATAGCCTGGTTGTCTATCTAGGGCTGTCTATACATCTGTGAGCATCTAAATGTATGCACATGTCTCTATCGGCATGCATTTGTAGTCATGAGCTCCTATATGACCATGTGTGTGAAACATGTTCTAGATGAACATATTTTATATTCCAGTAGGGGAACACAGGCAAAGATCACCTCAGCATGTTTCAGAGCAGTCCCTTTGTCCTTGGGGCTCCTACTGAAGCCCTGGTGGGGTCAGAGCCTCCCTGATGGCACCCCCCAGGCCCTGTCATTGATGTCCCCCAAGCTCCACTCCATCTATGTGACATTGGCCACAACAAATCCTCTGATGGCTGCCGGGCTCTAGTCTTTATCAGGCCCTGGCTCCCAAGCCTTCCCCTGCCTCTCACTGAGATCAGGCATGGGAACTGACTGGTCTGGTTGAGGTGGTGGGACTGGACATGAGGCAAGAAAGACAAAAGTCATTTTTATAAATATGAGGAGTTTATTTGGTCAGGAAAGTGGAGGAGGATGCAGCTTGGGAAACTTTGTGGGAGCCTCCATGCATCATCCTATGCAAGATCCCGGATTTAGGATTCCGAGCTGAGGCCCAGAGGAGTGGACTGAATGACTGGCCCACGATCTCACAGCTAGGGAGTGTCTGAGGCAGATTTTGAACTCAGGTCTTCCTGATTCTCAGCTCCATCCTCTGCAAAGTGAGGGGTTAGACTTGTTACCATGTTCTAGAGAAGCCAGAAGCCCTGTGATCTAGTGGAAAGATCAATGCACTGGCTTCACCAGGGTCCTGGATGCAAATCCCCTCCTCTGACACTTACTGACAGCTTAGCTAGAAAAGTCACTGAACTCTGGATTCTCAGTTTCCTTAACTATAAAACAGAAATAATGATTGTGTAGCTCTTCCCTAATAGCTTATTGTGAGAATCAAGCAGCATTGCATCATGGAGAGGAGTCAGCCAGTCATTACATTCCTTGGGAATGCTATCTCGGGCTTTTATTTATATTATTGATGTCCCTTCCTGCTTCAAAATTCCATGTTCTGTGCTCCACGGGCCCTTCCAGAATGGCTAGCCCTGAAATAAACATTTATTCTCAGGCTCCTCCCAACTCTGACATCCCCTGTTCTAAGGCCCCTCCCAGCTCTGACATCCCCTGTTCTAAGGCCCCTCCCAGTTCTGGCATTCTCTCTTTGATGATCTAAGAGCTCCCACACTCTATGCTATACCGTCTCTCAAGCCCAGGCCTGCATTCCTGTCCAAATCTCCAATAAGACTCCTTAGGGGTAATGAGATTAAGGTCATGGTCCGACACCCAGGTGGACAGGTTAATGGGCTTGGCTCCATCAAGTGGCTGGAAGGGATGCCAGATCATTCAATGGATGCCCACCATTGGCCCATGGCAGAATGTCTGAGGCAGTACGGCTGCTTTCCTATCTTCCATCACCATTACTGGGGAAAAACGTAAACCAACCCTGGCATCTTCAGACTAGCACTGTCTTCACTTTTAAGACAGAAGCCTGTCATTTGTAGAGAGCTCGTTACCTTGTGAAGTATTTTCAGATTTATTTGATGGTCACCTTATATTTTTATTTGTTCAAACTTATGATTTCATCCACAAAGGAGACTCTGGCTGAAGACGCTTCCTCCCTCAATTCAGATCACGACATGATTAGAAGCTTTATAGTCTTAAAGGGGGCGATTCTCAACCTTTGTTATATTCTGGACCCTTTCTCAGTCCAGCGAGGCCTTTGGACCACCCTCCCCCATCCTGGCTCAGCATAATGTTTTCAAATCACTGAAGGAAATGCTAAATTTCAGTTAGAGGTTACTAAAAATGAAGATGTAATTTTTCCCCATCTAAGTTCATGGACCCCCTTGAACTCTGACCATGGACCTATGGAATCTCTGTCTTGGAGAGATTCAATGAGAGGTTAATTGACTTGCTCAGAATCACACAGTTGGTATGTCAGAAATGTTTGGGATTTGAATCCAGATTCTGAGAGCTGTAATCAATCCGCTCCATCACGACCCACCTCTCATTTATAGTATCAATCTGTCATTATCATCATCATCATTGTTATCATTATCATCATCATCATCATCATCATCATTATTATTATTATTATTATTATTATTATTATTATTATTTACAGAGAAGGAGCTATGAGGAGAAACTGCCTAATTACAAAAGCTGCCCCGAGGTTGGACGCTCTGGTTGGAGGGGTCTTGGGTCCCTCCTCACTGGAAGCCTTCAAGGAGAGGCAGCAGGACCCCTTTAGATCATAGCTCTAGAGCTAGGAGGGGACTTCTTTGAGGTCATCTACTTGCCACTTATAGCCCACATGCCCTCCCAACTTGGACAGCCCTATCCCCAGCATAGGGAGATAACTTGCCCAAAGGTCTCACAGAGAATCCGTGGCAAAGCTGAGATCCAAGGTATCCCAGGATGTAGCAGCCAAAAGGGTCCTCAGAGAGCATCTCAACCAACACTCAACCCCGCATCCCCACCTGTCATTTGTCATAGGAGGAAATAGAAGAGAACAGTGACTCAGCCAATGTCACACAGCTCAGGAGAGTCTCAAGGCCAGGTCTCCAGACACCCAGGCCAGGGCTCCATCTGTCGCATCAGAGCCGCCTTGGTCATTTCCTTCCCAGCCTCTCTCTTTCTCTTCTGTCTTGGCTCTTGTCTCCTGAATGGCGGGGCTGGGTCATTCAGCTGTCAATCAATTATTTGTCAGCCTGGTCTAGTGTTGGTAGGGGGGAAAAAAAGCCAAGGGAGAGAGAGAGAGAGAGAGAGAGAGAGAGAGAGAGAGAGAGAGAGAGGAGAGAGAGAGAGAGAGAGAGAGAGAGAAGAATTCTGTTTTCTTTTTTAAGAAAAAAAAGACAAGAAGTTGGGGGAAGGGGAGGCAGGAGGAGGGCAGAAGGGGTCAGGTTCCCAGCCCTTGTCACAATCACCGTGCTGTGGTCCAGAAGGGCCCTTCAGTGCCGTGGGTGTCAGGCAGCAGGCCTGGCCTGGACAGGGGGGGCTCCGGAGCCTCGGGCGGGCTAATTGCTGGCACACGCTGCCTGCAAACATGAAACAGCCCTCTGACAGCCCGGTGATTTATTACTGCCCACTGGAAAACGGAGCTGGATCAATTGGCTATTACCTCACTTCGGAGGCCCTGTCACCGCCTCCGAGAGAGGGAGCGAGCCACTGCCGGGTGTTAAAAATAAAAGCCAGGGCCCTGGCTTCGTGCCTCCCCTTGCCACCCCCCGCCCCCCAGGCCAGCCTCCACCTGCTCTGAGTCAGATAACACTGGAGCCGAGCTGGGCTGGCCTCTCGGTTTCCCTCTGTGGCCTTGTCCCGCCCACCCCTCTCAGCCTCTCCAGGGATGATGCACCAGGGAAAAGATGCAGGATTGGGGGATTAATTAGGCAGGCGTCATCAGTGTTCTGGACGTGACAAAGCCAAGAGGGGGGCCTGGGGGCAGGGAGACGCTGCAAGATAGGTTGTGACTGGGGCCTGCTTTACCTGCTACTCTGATGAGGCCTGCTTTAACCGTTGTTGTGACAGGAACCTGCTTTAACTGTGGCTGGAATAGGGGCCTACTTAACCTGCTGCTGTGACAGGGGCCTACTTTAACTGTTGCTGTCTTAGGAGCCTGCTTTAATTGCTCCTGTGATGGGGACCTACTTTACCTGCTGCAGTGATAGGGGCCTGCTGTGATAGCAGCCTGCTTTACCTGCTGCTTTGATAGGGACCTGCTTTACCTGATGCTGTGATAGGGGCCTGCTTTACCTGATGCTGTGAGAGGGGCCTGCTTTAATTGCTGCTGTGATAGGGACCTGCTTTACCTGCTGCTGTGATAGGGACCTACTTTACCTGCTGCAGTGATAGGGGCCTGCTGTGATAGCAGCCTGCTTTACCTGGTGCTGTGATAGGGACCTGCTTTACCTGATGCTGTGATAGGGACCTGTTTAACTGCTGCTGTGAGAGGGGCCTGCTTTAATTGCTGCTGTGATAGGGGCCTGCTTTAATTGCTGCTGTGATAGGGACCTATTTTACCTGCTGCAGTGATAAGGGCCTGCTTTACCTGGTCCTGTGATAGCAGCCTGCTTTACCTGCTGCTGGGAAAGGGGGCCAGTTGCTTTCATCTAAGGAGTGTCACAGGCAGGGTGAATGGGTGTCAACCAATGGAGCCCCGATCCTAGAAGTCGGGGGGGATACAACAGACCGATGGACAAGTACTTATTAAGTATCTGCTGTGTGCCTCCCGTGGTGCCTCCCAGTGGTCACTGGAGATACAACGACAAAGAAGGAAGTGATCCCTAGTCACAAGGAGTTTACATTCAAATGGACCAATGGACAGCAAGGACACAGGAAAACCTCTCAAGCCTCTCAAAGGTCTTTAAGCTTCAGGAGCTTATAATTGCATTTGTAATTTTGGGACACCCTCTGTGCAGCATAAATATGAAATTGATGAGCACATGTACCTGGACACACCTGTGCCCACACACACTCACTGGACGGGCCACCAGACAATCCTGACGTCGGTGTTTTCTGCCTGCTGTGACTCTAGGCATGTCATTTCTTCTGGCACAGCCTCAGTTTCCTCCTCTATAAAATAAGGCTAAAATACCAGCACCTAGACTATCGGGCTACTGTGAGGATAAAATGTGAAGGGGGAGGGGGAGAGAGGGTCACTTTGTAAAAATAAATAAAAATTCCAGTTGTTCTTAATCATCTGACCGAACAGCAGCATGGTCATGACAGGGAAGCTGAGCTTGGAGCAAAGGCCTGGGTTTGAATGCTGTCTACAACCCTCTAGTTGTTTGACAGCAGGCAAATCATTTAATCCCTCTGAGCCTCAGTTTTCCCTTCTGTAAAATGGGTCTAAGCACAGCACTTACTTCACAAAGCACAGAAGGAAGACCAAAGAAGACGATGTGTGTGAAGCACTTTGTAAAGTTTGAAGCGTCAGCGTTAGTTATTATTGTCTGAAACAAGACATCCCGGTCAGACCCTCGCTGCTGGGCTTGAAAGTCAGCAGATTCGAATTCTGGAGTCCTGCACACTTCCTAGCTGTGTGACCTTAGCTCAGTCCCCAGCACTCTCTAGACCTCTGTTTCCTCACCTTCAGGATGAGAATGATGAGAGACGCTCCAAGATCTCTCCAGCTCTGACCTGCTGGGCTCCTCCAGTCTTGACTCAGTTGCTGTCAGTTGGTGGAGTAGATATCTGTAGCTGGAGGGTTTGGGGGCACGGAGAACATCCGCACTGGTTCAGAGAAGTTCTTTCCCCCACCTCTGACCCCTAGCTGTCCAAATATTAAAAATCAGGCCTTGTTTCAGAAGCAGGAGCTTGCAAAGTGTTTACCCAGGATCTAGCAGCAAGGAGCTAAGGGCTCCTCTGTCTGTTGTGTGGGCTAGTTAGAGTAGGCCCCCATCACAGCACCAGGTAAAGCAGGCCCCCATCACAGTGTGAGTTAAAGCAGGCCCCATCACAGCACCAGTTAAAGCAGGCCCCCATCACAGCACCAGTTAAAGCAGGCCCCTATCACAGCACCAGATAGAGAAGGCCCCCATCACAGCACCAGTTAAAGCAGGCCCCCATCACAGCACCAGTTAAAGCAGGCCCCCATCACAGCACCAGTTAAAGCAGGCCCCTATCACAGCACCAGATAGAGAAGGCCCCCATCACAGCACCAGTTAAAGCAGGCCCCCATCACAGCACCAGTTAGAGCAGGCCCCCATCACAGCACCAGTTAAAGCAGGCCTTATAGACTCAGACGGACTTATGATCTCAACAAGCCTGGTTTTCCTTCCATCAAGGCAAAGTACAATCCCATGACGCTTTCTCATCTTGGGCAAATCTTACGTAGGCATTTCTACTAGTCCTCCACGGAAGGGCCATCCAGTAATGGAAGCCATCCTTGGGTTGTCAGCTGGTTGGACCTCAGACAAACATCTCACAAGCTGAGCAGTGAATATGATGTTTGCAGATATTCTGAGAACTGCGTAATTCTTAGCCTCTTCCCCTTTTCCACCCCTCACTCACCAGCTCTGATGGCAAAAAATGGAAGGGGAATGAGCAGTATTCCAAGTTATTTTAAATCTGCTATCATTTTATGGCTCACTCTCTAACCCTCCTACCTGACCCTGCAAAAAAAAAAAATCACAAGACCATAGGTCATAGGCTAGAAAGGACAATTGGAGGTTTTCTGAATAGGTGAACATTGGATTCAATGTTCTGATTTTACAGATGAGGAAACTGGGCACATATGGTCCTCCTCATTTAGTGATGGGCTTTAAAGAATCAGGGTAACCTTCTAAATGAGGGCTTTTGTGAAGGATAGGAGGTTTAAGGTTGGAAGGGACTTTGTGAATCATAATCCATCCCCTTCATTTTACAGATGAAGAAACTGAAGCTCAGAGATGTTGAAAGGACTTGCCCAATGTCACACGGCTACTAAATGGCAGAGCCAATATTTGAACCCAGAACTCCTGTACCTCGTGGCCACTTATATGGCTAAAGACTCAAGAAAGGACCACATTAGACAGGCACACACAATACAGGGTCACTTCAGTGTAAGTCATTGTAAAGTTGGGGTGCATATCACCAGCACACGTAACCAAAGCCCACCTCACATCACAGAAAGCCAAAGCACAGCCACCCACTCATTTATAGTTATATACAACTAAGGAAAAATCTTGGGATATAAATCAGAGGACCTGGGTTCAAATCCTCCCTCTCATTAAGCTACTGGTTTGGTTTAGGAACATATCTCTGGTTTGGGCCTCAGTTTCCTCCTCAGCAAAATTAGGTGATTGACTTAGATGAGATCTAAAGGGCTTCCAAGCCCTAAAAACCCAAAAACTAAGAATCCTGTGATCCTACCTGTTACTGTTTTCATGGAACCAATCATTGACTTTAAGTGGGGGTCTCCCTGTATAGAAATACCAGATAGGTTGTATTGTTTTTGCATCCTCATCTCTAAAACCTTCCCCAAAATATGTACTTACGATAATAGCTAACATTTATGTAGCGCCTACGATGTGCCAGGCACTTCACAATTATTATACCATTTGATCTTCACATGCTATTGTTATCCTCATTTTACAGATAAGGAAACTGAGGCAAACAGAGATTAAGTGACTTGCCCAGGTTCACACAGCTGGTAAGTGTCTGAGGCTGAATTTGAACTCAAGTCTTTCTGTCTCTAGGCCCAGCACTCTATCCACAGCACCACCTAGCTACCCCTAATCATTAAGCTGATGTAGCATGAGTGGACCAAGTTTGCACCTCACATCAGTGGAGATCTGGATTAAAAACCCAAAACAAAACCAAATATAATAAAATTAAATTAATCCAATCCCTCAGATTGGCAGAGATCGCCAAATGAGGAAAATGACAATTGTTGGAGGGGTTGTGGAAAAACAGGCGCATTCATGCACCATTGGTGGAGAAATGAATTGGTCCATCCATTAAGGAAAGCTATTTGGAATTATGCCCAAAGTTGCTAAGCTAGGCATGCCTTTTGATCCCCCAATACTTAGGCCTATTTACACAAGAGATCAACAGATGGGGGAAAGAATTTATAGGTACAAAATATTGGTAACGGTGCTTTTTGTTATAGCAAAGAATTGGAAACAAGTTGGATGCCATCTTTTACCATGTTGTGGTAAAAGAAATAAAACGGAATATTATTGTGATATGGAAAAAAATGACAAAAAGAATAAATTCAGAGAAACCTGGGAAGACTTACATGAACTGACGCCTTGTGAAGTGAACAGAACCAGGAGAATAATGTGTACAATGACTACATTAATGGGAAGGAGAGCAACTGGGAAAAACTAGCAAGCTTTTTTTTTTCCTTTTTAGGCAATTGGGCTTAAGTGACTTGCCCAGGGTCACACAGCTAGAAAGTGTCAAGGTTTGGTCAGAGGCCAGATTTGAACCCAGATCTTCCTGACTTCCAGGCCAGTGCTCCATCCACTGCATCATCTAGCTGTCCCTCAAGTCTAGGAAGCTTTGATCAATGCAATGACCAGATGTGGCTCCAGAAGATTGAGGAAGCCTGTTTCCCATTTCTTGGCAGAGAGGGAATGAATTACAGGTTCATGAAATTTTGGACATAGCCAATGGGAGAATCTATTTTACTTGATACACTCATTTGTTACCAGGGAGAGCTTTTGGCTTGAGGGGGAAAGGATTTTGGGGGAAGAGTTCAAGAAGGAAGCAGGTGTGTAGTAATAGTAATACAAAAGAAGAAAAAAGAATGAGGTAAAACATTTTAAAAATATCAAGTGTAGAGCATAAGGAAATTCAGAAGAAGACCCAGACAAGAGCATAGTGTCGGCATTATCATGTTAAATTTAATATACATTTGGGGAGAAAATGTTGTACAACTGGAGATTCCTAGTTCCTGTTATTCTCTGTATATGAAAATGTTGATGTTTGTTACTTTCATAATTTTTTTTAAAAAAACTTTTTAAAATCCCTCCTCTGATGTTTGCTACTTCTGTTTCCCTATGCAAGTCAGTTCATCTTCCTCGACTTTAGTCTACTCGTTCATTAAATGAAGGGTGTTGGGCTAGAAGACTTCAGGAAGTCCATTGAACTCTATGATTTTATGGTCTTGCCTATTGGTAGGACAATGAGCCAGTCAATTAACCTCTCTGAGCCTCAGCTTCTTCATCCGTAAAATAGGGGAAAATAATAATGTCCGTTGCATATGGCAATATTTGAGATGATTTCTTTAGGTTATTACTTAGAGGTAGCTGGCTAGATGATGCACTGCATAGACACCCAGCCTGAGATCAATAAAACTGGAAAATCAAATCCTGACTCTGACACTAATTGTATAATCCTGGGCATGTTACTTAAACTCTGTCTTCCTCAGTTCTGATGTGCAAAATGCACCCACATTCTAGGATTGTTATGAGGATAAAATGAGATATTTGCAAAGCCCTCATTTAAATGCTAGCTATTGCTATGATTATGATTATGTCATTGGTATAAGGAACACCCAGGTGAGGAAAATCCCTCTCCACAACTTCTGGTGGTTGTTGTTTTTGAGCCTTCCATTTCAAAGAGGACCAATGACATCATGACGGCAATGTCTTGACTTGTCTTAGAGAGTTGCCTGGGGTAATGAGAAGTGACTTGAAGGGACTGGACCACAGTCACCCAGCCATTGTGTGGCTGACAAAAGTCTAACTCAGGTTCTCCTGACTCCCAGATCAGGCTATTGTGTCACCACTGCTCAGTAATATTAATGTTGAGCTGCCATCGCTAGCATGTATAAATCACTTCCAGGTTTACGAAGCCTATTCGGTTTATGACTTCTTTTGATTCTCAGTGGAGCCAAGTGAGGTGAGGGGTATTGTCCCTCCCAAGGTTGCTGAGCAGGGCTTAGATGAAATAACATCCATAACATTCTTGACAAGCTTTGGATCCATAGAGATATATTATTGTATGATGGTGAGAATGATGATGGTGAGGATGAGGATGATGAGGATGAGGATGGTAGGGATGAAGATGAGGATGGTGAGGGGCAGCTAGATGGCGCAGTGGATAGAGCACCGGCCCTGGATTCAGGAGGACCTGAGTTCAAATCCGGCCTCAGACACATAACACATACTAGCTGTGTGACCCTGGACAAGTCACTTAACCCCATTGCCTAGCCAAAAAGAAAAAAAAAAGATGAAGATGGTGATACTAAGGATGATGATTATGGTAGTGAGGATGATGGTGGTGGTGGTGGTGGTGATGAGGATGATGATGGTGATGAGAATGAGGAGGAGGAGGAGGGTGGTGATGAGGATTATGATGATGGCGATGGTGAGGATGGTGATGAGGATGATGATGGTGATGATGAGAATGGTGAGAATGAGGAGGAGGAGGAGGGTTGGTGAGAAGGAGGATGAGGATGAAGATGGGGATGGTGATAATCAGGATGCTGATGGTAATGGTGCTATGGTCGAGAGGCAGCTGATATGGGAGAAAACACATTTGCCTGAGAATCAGGATATCTGGGTTTGAGCTCTGTCTTGGATACTAACTTGCTGCGTGACCTTGGTCTTTAATCTCACCTGCAAATTGAAGAAACTAATCTACAACCTTATTCTAGTGTCAAAGTTCTATGTTCTCTCTCCTGGGTAAGGGGTGTGTGTGTGTGTGTGTGTGTGTGTGTGTGTGTGTGTGTGTGTGTGTGTGTGTGAGAGAGAGAGAGAGAGAGAGAGAGAGAGAGAGAGAGAGAGAGAGAGAGAGAGAGAGAGAGAAGCCACCCACATCAGGATAGCCAGGCAGTTTCAGAGAACAGAGAAATAAGACCAGATTAAAGCCAGTCCAGCATCAGGGCACATTTTGTACATTTCTTGTTGGTGATCTGATCCAAGGAGTTGATCGTTTCTCCAAGATAAAGATGTTTCCTCAAAGGGTCAACAGACGGGTTTGGAAATGAACTCCCTGGAGCTGAGGCTCTGAAAGCTAAGGTCCTGAGAGGCTGTGGATGGTAACTTGGGGGAAGGAAGATAGAAAAAGGCGACATTCCCTACCCGCCATGCTGTCACAGCTCCCAGTCCATATTCTCAGGTCCCTTCCAGCTCTAAAATTCTGGGGATGAAATTCCCTTCTGGTTTTAACAACCTTCAGTACTAACATGCTAAAGTCATCTGATCTTCCCTGTTCTAGGGCCCCTCCCAGCCCTGACATCTCCTGTTCTAAGGCCCCTTCCCAGACCTGCCATTCTGGGATTCTGTGACAGTGACTAGGGGAGGAGCTCCTTTGCAGGGTTTAGAAGGGTAGAAAGTTGACCTCCTCCATTGGTACCAATGACCAGATGCTTCTGGTGATAATGGTCAGCACACCTATCATTCCCACACGTTGTGCTTTTCCAAGAGCTCTCCCCCCAACCGACACATGTGACCTTCCCACTAGCTCATAGGAGGGAGAAAGGGCAGAGGTCACTGTTCCCCTCCCTCCGCATTTTAAAGAAACTGAGGCTCAGAGAAAGGCAGGGATTTGGCTGAGGTCACAGGTCAGGCCAGGGCACTTCATAGCCTGGGATGGGTGGGGGAGCCCAGCCACCTGCAGGGTGTGGTATCGAGCCACAGAACAGTTTCAGAGGCAGCTTCAGGGGACAGGAAGCAGTGGACCCTGCTGGGCGGAAACCACCAGGGATTTGCAAACAGTCTGGAAACCAAAGCCTGGTGAGTGGCCCCAGAGGAAGAGCTCAGCCTCTGGGAATCAGCCCACGGGGCTGAGGCCAGTATATCCTGTAAGGAGGGGCCAGGCCAAGCTGAGGCCAAACAGAGAGTGCAGAGTTGTCTTTGGCACCCGACCCTGCCCCTTGAGGGGCCCCAGCTGCCCACTTGGTGTCTTCATATTGTCCACTAGCTTCCCAGGGTCCCTGGAGGCCAAATGAGAGGGGCATCATGATATGGTGGAGTGAACCCAGGCCTGGCGCCCGGCTGTATGACCTTGGACAAGGCACTGCCCTGCCTGTCACTCAGTTTCCTTATTTGTGAAATGATGAAGGTGGACAAGACGATTTCTAATATTGTCTTTGGCTCAAATATTCCATAACCTAAGATCCTTCCTAGTTCTAAAGTCTTCTATTCTAAGGCCCCTCCCAACCTTGACATCCCCTGTTCTAAGGCCCCCCTCAGCTCTGACATCCCCTGTTCTAGGTCTCTCCCAGCTCTGACATTCTAGGCTACAAGATTCCTACCAACTCTGACATTCTTTGATCTTCTCCATAATCCCTCCTTTCCACCATTAAACTTCCCTCCAAAGTGTGTTCTAATTATACAGCCACAATTCCAATAAATTAAAATGTGCCGTGGCTGCTCCTCAGTTAATGTGCTCCTCTTCCAGGTAGAATCATTGTGCCTTACCCCACTGAGTCACCAAGGCAGAGAAGTGGAACTTTCTTCAAGGATGGCCATTCCTTCTGGAAACATGATGGCTCACCTGTATAGAGTACTTTTGTAAACCATATTTTGTTCAGATCTTACAATGACCATGAAAGGCAGGTAGAAAAGTTATTATTGCCAGTACTGATTCACTGGTTTAACCTTAGAACACCTACTTCCCCTTTGTAAGCTTCAATTTTCTCTTCTGTCAAATGAAGTTGTCCTAGCTGAGTTCTGAGATCCCTCCTTGAATAAAGGACTGTGAGTCTAGAACTCTAAGATTCCTCTCAGCTCCGACATTCTATATTCCAGGATCACTCCCACCTCTGTTCTAAGGCCCCTCTCAGCCCTAATACTCTTTATTTAGGGGCCCTTCTAGCTCTGACAATCTATGTTCTACTTTCTGAGGTTCCTTCCAGTTCATGAATTCCAAGTACTAAACCCTTCCAGTTCTGGCATTATGTGCTCAGCAAGTGGCAATACCATTAAAAAAAAAAAAAAACTAGGCTGTTCTTAAAGTTAACAGAGACTTGAGTTCAA
The DNA here is from genome assembly GCF_003287225.1 of Phascolarctos cinereus. Lineage (NCBI taxonomy): Eukaryota > Metazoa > Chordata > Mammalia > Diprotodontia > Phascolarctidae > Phascolarctos > Phascolarctos cinereus. The sequence continues at coordinate 715,734,944 of NW_027555847.1, forward strand.
AAACCACCTCAAATACTTACTAGCTGTGTGGTCGTGGGCAAGTAATTGCCTCCTCTGACTCTGAGTTTTCTCATCTTTAAAACTTAGGTGTCAGTGGCAGTTAGGTGGCACAGTGAATAGAGTACCCGCCCTGACGTCATGAGGACCTGAGTTCAAATCCAGCCTCAGACCAAACACTTAACACTTACCAGCTGTGTGACCCTGGGCAAGTCACTTAACCCCAATTGCCTAGAAAAAAAAAACTTAGGTGTCGGTAGCTGGAGGACCCAACTCCAAGGGTCGTGATGAACGTCAGTTTATATGAAGTGATTTGTAAACCATAAATCTGGATGCTGTCATTGAGTTAGAGTTGGGAGGGAACTTAGAAGTCACTGAGTCCCACCCCCCATTGTTGGACAGAGGAGCAAAGGGAGGCCTGGAGAGATGAAGCAGTGACTTGCCCAGGGTCACACAAGCAGTGAGTGTTAGAGGCAGGACATGAAATCAGGTCTTCCTGGTTCCATTTCTAGCACTCAGTGCACTACTTGCCTTTGCATTCTTCCCTTTCCAATAAAAATGTAACTGTTTATTTTATGGTCTTGGGGACCCATCCAGCTCAAATATCCCAGTTCCAAAGGACCTTCTGGTCTTGACTGTGTGTTCTATGACTTCATGTGCCAGGCCTGCCACTGAGTGGATGGCAGTGCCCAGGTGAGGACCAGGTTAGGGCCAACAGGGCCAAAGACCTCCACTTTTCCCAGGCCCAGGATCACTGAGCAGACAACATTTAGCACTGACATTGTTCTATTATGTCTTTTCTATTAAAAGAGAATTCTTCCTTCAAGCCCTCCCAAGTCCACTCTGACCCCCATGGCACAAGCTTATGGCAAGGTCAGACTTTTTCTTTTTCTGCAGGAAAAAAAAAAAAGGATGTGAAGTCACAACTGTTTGTTGCTTTAAATTTTACAAAGGTTTTTCTCCAAAATGTCGAATTAGGATGGTAGCACCCTCAGAGGATCTGAAAAGTTGCCTCTTGCCCAGGGGCACAGACTTAACGAGGGTCTGATGGAGAATTCAAGCCTCCTGAGTCTAGATTCATCTCTCTCCCTACTGCCTCACAGGAGCTTTCCTAAAATGGAGTTGGGAGGGGCCTTAGGACAGGGGATGTCAAAGCTGGGAGGGGCCTTAGAACAGGGAATGCCAGACCTGTCAGGGGCTTAGAACAGAGAATATCAGGGCTGGGAGGGGCCTTAGAACAGGGGATGTGACCTTCAAATACAGTACTGAGAATGATAGACCTGGACAGGACCTTAGAATTTCAGACCCATAAAAGGACTTGAATAAAGAGTAAACAAGGCTCTTTCAGGGGCAGATTTTAGAGGAACACATACATCAGATGACTTTGAGGGCCATGTCCTTCCTCTTCAGAAGCTTCCCCAGGTCTCTCAAGAGCACCGGATTTTCCCCCAGATCTTTAGCTGGTCTCCTGGTACTCAATCTCTAGGCCCCAAGAACCAGCCATTGCCCAGTAAGGGGCCTGTGAACTCAGTCTTTTTTTAACCTCTCACGTCCTTTCGGAAAGCATTCAGAGCATGTGTCGAGAGGACAGCAGGCATTTTTATTAGTGGGATTTACATGAGTATTTTCATACTGGGGGTGGGGGAAGCTCAGGCCGTCTGCCAGACCAAGACAGCTGACAGGCCCAGGGGTTGGGATATGAAACCACCAAGGGGTGGCTCTCCCTGCCCAGGGCTCCGGTAGAAGGCAATCAGGGATCAGGCAAGGGGTCCCCTCAGAACCAGGCTGGGCTGGACGATAAGGCAGGGCCCCGATTCCACTGTGTTACTAAGGAGAAAACTGCAGCCAGGGCCAGGGGAGGGGAAATGACTTCTCCATGATTATCCAACCAGTTTAGGCCAAGGAGCCCTATTCATGGCCCTCTCCTCCCAATATTTGATGTGGTCTTCAGTCTCTCTCTTCAGCTCCCCCACCTCCAATAATCTACTGAAGAGATAGAACACAGAATGAGAAAATTGGAAGGCAGTTTAGGACATAGAATGTCAGGGCAGGGAGGGACCTTATAACAGGGAATGTCAGAGCTGGGAAGGGTCTAGAACAGGGAATGTCAGAGCTGGGAGGGGTCTAGAACAGGGAATGTCAGAGCTGGGAGGGGCCACAGAACAGGGAATGTCAGAGCTGGACATTCTTTGGCAAATGAAACCAGAGGCCAAAGAAGAAATTCTAAAGCCCGGAGCAAATTCAGCTGCGGAGCATTAGATTTATCCATTAAGGGATCATTGGTAGCTTAGCAGAGGAAAGTTTCAGCTGAATGATGAAATCACAAGGCAGACTATGGAGAGAAAAGCGGGTGAAGGTATCTATTGCAGCATGGTTTTTCAAGGAGTTCAGCCCCCAAAAAGAGGAGAGATAAAGGATCATGGCTCCTGGGGATGACCAGATCCACTGAAGGTTAGGGTTTTGGGGCGTTAAGGATGAGAGAGACAAAATTGTGTCTGAAGGCTGGGGGGAAGGAGCCAGTAGGCAAAGAGAGATTGATCGTAAGTGGGGGTGATACAGGGACAACCTGGAAAAGACAGAACGAAAGGTGTCACTTGTACCGATACAAGGGTTTGACAAGGGCTGCCTCGTCATATGAGACAGAGATGAAAGAGGAGATAGTGAGAGGAAACATCTGAGTGACATGAGATGAGGATCTGGGGAGAAGAAGGAGCTTATGGCAAATGGCCTGAGCGGAATATGGCACAAGGTTCTCAGCTGAGAGAGTGGGGGACAGGGCAACCATGGGAGATGTGAAGAGGGATGAAGAGGTTTGGAAGAACCTCTGGAGAGCGGAGGAGTGGATCCATCAGGGAGGTGTAAAAAGATTGTCTTGCTACAGGAAGGGCCCAGTGGAAACATTATAACAAATTTGTAATGAATCCAGTCATCACAATATCCTGTGTTCATATCAGTATCATTCATTCACTAGCAAAGAGCTAACTGCGGGAGTAATTCAAGGTTGGTGAAGGAGGGGGTGATTAGTAAGGAAGGATCAGGAAAAGAGCAGTGGCCCTGAGTGTAGAAGATAGCATATGGTTGAATTGATTCACCAAGGAGTCAAGATGGGGAAGGGAAGAGAGTGTAACCAGGGTAGAGCTGATGATCACTGGGGAAAACATTGAGAGGTCAAGCAGTTAGAAATTATAACGTGGACCAGAGCTATCAAACAGCCTTGTTCAGTTATGTCCAGCGACTCTTCATGACCCCATTTGGGGCTTTCTTGGCAAAGATACTGGAGTGGTTTGCCATTTCCTTCTCCAGTTAGAGAGCTGGGCTTGGAATCAGGAAGACTCATCTTCATGAGTTCAGTTCCAGCCTTAGATACTTACTAGCTGTGTGACCCTGGGCAAGTCACTCAACCCTGTCAAAAACACAGCTCCCAGCCAAAAGCAGATAGCAAAAATCCTGAGTACGAACCAGATTGAAATGTGATTGGGAAATGTTTAACAAAAATTAATAAAAATACAATACAACATAGATAACATTCATTTGTTATTTCCTAAGCTGTTTACATGGCCTGTATATTGATCCTTTTCTATGTGAATTGGTTACCACTGATGTGAACAAAGAACATGGTCAGAGGTTGCAAGGCAGAGAAGAAGACAGAATGATAAGAGAGTATGACCCAGTAAAGGAATTTCAGAGTTAATGAACGTGGAAGAGGAGCAATTGTGGGTGACGGCAAGATCAGGGGTGTGTCTGTCTCTGTGTGTGGCTGAAATGGATTGGAAGAGGAGGTTGTAGGAAATGAGTGAATGAAACTCAGAGAGGTCATAGGACTTTCCCAAAATCATACAGGCCACAGATTCCAGAGTTGAGATTTAAACCCAGGTCCTCTGGATTCTAAATCCTCTACATCATAATACTGCTTTCCTTACCTTTATAGTTTAGATCTAGCACTGGAAGGGACCTCAGGGACCCTCTAATCCAGTCTCTTCATTTTTTAGATGAAGAGACTGAGGGCCAGAAAAGTCATATGATTTTCTCACAATCACATAACTAATAAGTAGCTGGGTCTGGATTTAAACTCAGTTCTAAATCTATGGTTATAAATGTCCAAGTCAGGACTTGAACTCAGGTCTTTCTGATTCCACATCTGGGGCATTTTCCATGATGCTACCAAGAGCCAGTACTCCTTTGCCACAAATGGAGTTTGCCCATTTTCCTCATCATCATTATACTCTTGAATTTGAATCCACTCTTTCCGTGGACCTGTGTGTATTTGTGGGAGATTGTTGACAACATGCAATCCAGTCAGAGGAGAAATCTGAAGCCCAGAGAGGTTGTGACTTGCCCAAGAAAATCACAGAAAGGGGTAAGGCTCTTTCCATTACACCACATTGATTCCTGAATCTATTACCTCTAACTCAACTATAAGAGCTTCTCAGGTCCCTGACTCATCCCTTCCTGAAGTCATCAGTTATGAAATTCATCATCTATGTCCCCAGCTCTCAGTCTGTCGTTACTCATGGTAATAGTTGGAAGAAAGGAGCAAGTGAGAGGTATGGGCATGAGGGACCATGGGAGCCACAGTCCCCCAGGGGAGCAATATTCTCACTAGCACCATGTTTTTTTCCATACATCATTACAATGTACTGAGGGTTGGAAGCCATGGTTCTTGGCAGCCCTGGGAGCCCCCACAGTTTCTAGGTAAGATGAAGGGAGACAGGTCAAAGAAATATCTGGGGCAGGGGCTTGAGGAGAAAGGAAGTAACTGAGGTTTATGTTGGTTGATTGATTAATTAATGAATTCCTTCCACCTCCAGGGGTAGTCGATAGAATGTTTGACTTGTCTGTCAGGAAGACGTGGGTTCAAATCCCACTTCTGATATTTACTGTGTGACCCTGGGCCTCAGTTTTCTCATCTATAAAATGGGCTCATAATATCTGCAATGCTTACATCACAGGGTTTTTGTCAGGTTCCAATGAGAGGCAACATGGGCCAGGAAGAGAGGAACTGAGTTTACACTGAGAAGGCTGGACTCTGCCAGGACCTTGGAAGGGACCAAGTCACTTCTTCTCTCACACATGGGGTCATGGATTTGGAACTTCAGCTTCGTCAGCTGTAAAATGAGACAGCTGGAGTAGAGGGCCTTTGAGGTCCCTTCCAGCTCCAAATCTAGGGTCATGGCATCCTGCTTTGTGAACGAGAGGGCTCTGTGAAGGCCAGCTCTCCCTAGCACGGGTGGATGCAAAAACACCCAGACCCCTTTGGGGGTGGCCAATTGTATATCTAAGGGGGAATGCAGAGCTGTCTTCACACAGGCCATATTGAATCCCCATTACTGGCGCTCGTTAGAGATTCTTGAGGAACACTTGTGAATGGAAAGGAAGAGCATAACGTTTTGCTTCCTTTAGTACCAATTTCCTTGATTTCATCATTTCACTGAGGGCTTAGATGTTTCCACTCTCAACTTGCCCCTAGGATAGGATGGGGCCCTGGCCATCTGCAGCCTCGCTGTGCCAATGCCCCAAACAGCAATCACCCTATGCAAAAGCTCTGGTCCCCAGGAAAAAAAAAACCCGGATGGGGCAGTGAAAACCGGCCCTCTCTGCAGGAGCCGCTGAGGCCCGGGCCTGTCTGATTACACGGCCACCTCCGCTTCCCCGCCACTCAAGAAGAAGCAAGTCAAAATTAGAACCACTAATTGTACCTCCTTTGGAAACAATGAATGTGACAGATCTGGGAGTACTGCTGAAGTTCCTGGTGATAATGATCGGGGCCAACGCTGGGCATGACGAATCCATCCCAGATTTCATCAGTGGGCCTGGGAAAGAGGCCCGGCTTCTTCTCACCACTCTCAGAACCAGCTAAGTGTGGAGGAGGTGGGGGTTGGTGTCAGGATTCTCCCTGACGACTGACAGGGACACCTTCCCATGGCCTCCATCACAGGCCCCTCAGCAGGCTTGGCAAGTTGGCAGAAGAGCTTGGGGTTCAGGGGCCCAAGGAACCCCAGATAGGGCTGGCCCAGATCTATATCCACTGCCTGGGCAGAGGTCACTGTATCAAAGGTCACACTAGGTAATTGACTGATGAGCAGACCACCAGACTTCCTGGCCAGCAGGGCCAACCTTGACCAAAATGGTAACCTGGCCAAAGTTGGCTTCATCCAGCCACTGACCTCAGAGTGATGCTTTGGGCATCCTTCACCCTGATCGCCAGCCTTCCCTAGTTCATCAGCTAGAATGATGCATCTGGTCCAACCAACGTGCACAATTTATTGCCCAAGTGAAAAACTACAAAAGCAAACATGAAATAGGCCCAGCCCTCAAGGAGAGCGCATTCCATTGGTGGGGTCAGCATGTGAGAATGTAAGGTCACAGAAGACCCAAATGAAGAGAACACGTAGATTTAGAGCCAGAGGGAGGTAAAGGGTCATGCAAACCAGCTCCCTTATTTAACAGGAGCGGGAGGGAGGGACTAAGCGTCAGAGACAGGGTTTGAACCAAGGTTTTCTGAGCCCAAATCCATGGCTCTTTCCAGGCTCTTCTATGTACATCACACTCTGCTTAGCATTATGGTCATTCCTACACATAGCTTCTCTCTGCCTGCTCCATGCTATTGCTCCAAGAGAGAGTGTGATGTGAGTGAAGAAAGGTCTGGACATGGGCTTACATGTCCAGGGTTCAAAGGACTCTGGACAAGCCCCCTCTTTATCGAAGCCTCATTTTCCTCATGTGAAATGAGAGAGTTGAGATAACTGAATTCTAAGGCTTCTCCTAGCCCTGACATTCCCTGTTCTGAGATCTCTCTCAGCTCTGACATTCTTTGTTCTAAGGTCAATGTTCTAATGTCCCTTCAAGAGCTGACTTTTTCTGTTCTATGATTCTAGGCCATCACACATCAGCTGGCTGGGTGCTCCATGGGTGGAGCCCCTAGCAATCAGATATTTACAGACTTTTGGTCCCATATCCGGCAGCTCTGAAAGGAGGGTCTATGAAGAAGTGCTTTGGGGCAGGTCAGCACAGGCAGCCTTTTCCCACTGCCCACTCCAGTGCCCCCCCGCCCTCATCTTTTCCCTCAGAACAAAGGGCCTTGAGGATCAAGGCAAAGGACTCATGGAGGAATATCCCCCTCCCCCCATCTTGGAGGTCTGAGCATGTCGGGACCCTGAAAGGTGACCACCGGGCAAGCTGCTGAGAGTGATTGGAATGAGACTGGAAGTTGTCCATATCAATCAATCAAAGGCTGGCAGATCACTGGGGACCCCCCGCCAGGACAGTGGACAGCCGACCAGCCCCGGGCTGCAGTGGCTGCCTGTCGGCGGCCTGTGTGTAGGTGGCTTCGGCATCATAACTTTAATCGTCAATCAATCTTGGGCCCGGGGCTGGGCCTGACAGATACATTAATTATCCATACGATTCATCCAGTGTGAAGCTTTGTCATCTGAAACTCTCTGTCACTTAGGTAGGGATAACAGAGATCAGAGCATGCACACACACACACACACACACACACACACACACACACACACATATTCACATGCAAGACGTCATTGTTCCAAATGCAGGTTGGGCTTCCTATTTCCAGAAAATTCTCTGGCAGCCTATGACCAGCATCCTTCACCAGGGTGGACGTACATATCTGTATCATTTCCAAGAGATTAGACAGGCTCAGACTCGGTGTTCTTGAGGGCTCTGTCTAATCTCGGACGTTCCATGATTCTGTGATTCCATCCTGGCTGGAGAGACAATGTCCGGGCCTTTCTTTGCGCTGGAACCATAGGATTCAGAGCTGGAGGAGACTTGGGGGGGTCAGCCAGCCCAACCCCTGTCATTTTACAAAGGAGAAGATCAAGCAGTGGACCCAATGTCAACCAGGGAGTAAGCAGCCTGTCAGGGGTTTGAATCCCATTTCCATGCATAAAAATACAGCTATGTCAATGGCCACACGTGCCACTAGTATGATACAGAGAAAGATCATGCCAGAGAGAGAAGGGATGTGGGAGGCCATCTAAACCACTCTCTTCGTTTTGCAAATCAGAAAAAAGGTTGGAGAGAAAGGAAAGGACTTTCCTTAGGTCCCCCCATGAGTTTGGGGCAAGGCTGACCAAGACCTCAGGCCCCCAATCTGAGGTCAAATGGGAATCCTAGCAGAGTCTGAACTGGCAGGGAGCGAGCACTCCCAACATGAGAAGGATGCAATCATGTTTTAATGAGGCTTTGATGTTCACAAAGCTCTTTGACAAACACGATCTCATCTGAGCCCCACAGTGACCTCCTGAGGCAGGTACTGTTTATCAACCCCATTACAGAGATGGGGAAACAGAGGCTGAAAAAGAGTCTTAGGGCCTATCACAAAGCTGAAAAGAGGCTGAGGCAGGATTTGAACCCAGGCCTTCCTAGCTACCAGTACCGAATTCCATTCACTCTGCCAATCTGTCTCTCAAAATATGCTGCTCCAGGACAAGGACGATTTTGTTTCAGTCTTTGCATCAAGAGCACTTAGCACGGTGCTTTCTTCAATTTAGTGGGAGACTAAAAATGTTTGTTGAAGAGTATTGAATCATGTTTATACGTCAATAGACCTGGGTTCAAATCCAGCTTTGTGTTCTCTTCAGCCTTCCCCTTCTGCTCTCTAAAACTGCTTTCTTCTCTGTAAAATCATAGGGGTCTGGATAAAATTATCTTTGAAGTCTAACATTCTAAGTTCTATTTTCTCGGGCCCCTCCCAGCCCTGATATTCTATATTTTATGGCCCCTCCTAGCTATGACATCCATCCTGTGCTCTGAAACCCCTTCCAACTTTGCCATCCCAGTTCTGCCATCCCCTGTTCTAAGGCCCCTCCCAGCTCTGCCATCCCCTGTTCTAAGGCCCCTCCCAGCTCTGCCATCCCCTGTTCTAAGGCCCTTCCCAGCTCTAATATTCCATGTTCTAAGGCTCCTCCCAGCCCATCTATTCTCTTGTCTCAAAGGCTGTCTCTTCTGGGAGAAAGGGTACATCGGGATTAGGTCCCAGAAGTGCGACCCTGATCAGGATTGTGGGGAGAAGGATTTCCCCTCTCCTCCAGCTATGGCCATTGTCCTCTCAGCCAGTAGAAGGGCAAGCCTGCCCAAAGCCCCGAAGGCTTCCACTCCTTGGAGAAATTGCCCCAGGAAGCATTTCTGAGGCTTCCCATGCACTTCCCCCCTTTCATTGAGACCCTCCAACATTCAGGAGGGCTGTTTCTTTTGCAGGGAATAAAGATAGAAGGAGTTTATAGCCTGTATAGCGCTCTGGGTCCACACTGGCGTGTAGTTCCACTGCCAGATAAAGTGGTGCATTATATAGCTGATATAACTACATTAAAATTCCCTTTGGTGGAATTTACCTACAGGAAAATGGCCGGACTGTAAATCTAGAGGGTACATGAAATACAGGCAGGAGGCAGCGAGAGCTGAGCTGCACCACTCAGGGTGGGGGAAACAGGAGTGCAGAGCTCATAAATTCTCTGGGAACTGCTACCTGAGGGGGCTGCTGGCTACGGAGCCTCCTGTGGCAGCTGCTCCAGGGAGGAGGCAGAGAGGAAGCGGAGGACCTGCCCGAGGGCAGGAGGCACTCCCAAAGTGCCAGTCACCCTGGCCATAAGTGGGCCAAAGGTGGCTCAGCAAGATGGGATCTCCCCTTCAGTGTGGCTCAGAACATGGGACACTGCTGGGGTCCAGTGAATCAGGAGGGATGGTTCCCCATGCCCAATCTGAGAGAAGAGGAGGAGAAGATGGGTCTGTCATGGCAGAGGGCACTGAGAGAGGCAGCCAGTGGGAGAAGACAAGAGATCTCTGCCAGGTGGTGCTCTGAGGGATCTGACCCTCATACATAGAGTTACTTTAGAGCAGGAAGGGATCTCAGAGGCCTGCATTGTATAGAGAGGGAAACTGAGGCCCAGAGACTCTTCAGAAGTAGTGTAAGTTTCATAGGATCATAGCTCCAGAGTTGAGGAAACCTTTGGGGCCACCTAACCTAATACTTTCCAGAAAGGTTAAACCTTAAGACCTGGACTTGCTCAAAATACACCACTTAGAACATTTATTTTTTATTTTTATTGGTTCATTCACAGAAATCTGTAATAAATTCCCAGTAAAAATTTGAGCTGAGTACATTACAGAGGTACAAATAAAGTTCTATATGAGGTCCAAGGGTTCTTGTTGATAACAACAAGAAGAATCAGGAAAGGCTTCCTAGAGAATATGCCATTTGGTTTGAATTATGAAGAATGGGTAGGAATGCACAGTGGAGACGAGGGAAGGCTTTCCAGGCATAGCACCCCTTCTGGGTTACTCCCTTAATTCCCACGTCCATTCTTGGATTAGATCTCTGAGGGGTGGCTTATACCTCAAATTCTAGAGGAAAGCATGAGAGTTGCTATTCCCACTGCTCTAGCTCACAAGCCCCCACCAGTATGCTTCTTACTACAATCAGCCAGTAGATAAAATTAGCTCTTAGCAAAGGCATTTATTTACTCAAATGGTATAGCAAAGAGAGTAGTTACCAAGCATTCTCCCCATAAACTTGGATGCATCCTCCCACCAACATACAGGACATCCATGGGAAAGAGTGGACACGGATCTGGAGCACAATGGTAATGAGGTACATGTGTTGGATAAACATATGTCTGAGGCAACTCACAACTCCTGGTACTGCAAGGTCAACAAATCCATTCTCTCTTCATAGAGCCCTCACAAGACTTTCTTTGAATGCAAAATCTCTTCCGGACCAGTTCCTCAGGCTGGGCTGCCAGGATCTAATTGTCTCCTCTTTACTATCTATTGACAGAGGTTTCATTCCTTGACTATCTCTTTGTGTCTGACTGGACTATGTGTCTCTGATCCTCATTGGATACAGTGGCTCCTACTGGGTCAAATACACTCAAACTCTTGAATTGCATGGGCTCAGATCTGGGGCCAAAGAAAAGGGCCAGAGTAACCCAGATTGTCAGAGTTGGACAAGACCACAGAGGTCCAGTCTATACCAGAACAAGATTCCCATCTAAAACACACATGGAGAGAGGCCATGAAGTCTTTGCTCAGAGACCTCTACAGAGGGAGGAGCTACTATCCAACAAAGCAGGTTGTTGTATTTATACATAGGACTCATTGTTAGGAACTTTTCCCTTATATCAAGCCTAAATCTTCAATTTTTCAACTTCTGCCAACATTCCCAATTCTGTCCTGTGGGGCCAAACACAACATCTACCAACCCCCTTTGCCATAAGACAGCCCTTCAAACACTGATAGACAACTACCCCGTCCCCTGGATCCCCTGAGTCTTCTCATCTCTCACCCAAACACTCCCAGTTCCTTCAACCAATCTTCATGTAGCCTTTCACCATCCTGGTTGCCCTCACCTGGACGCTCTTTAATTTATCAGTGTGCTTCCTAAAATGTGCCAACCAGAACTGAAATCTAGACATGGTCTAACCAGGGCAGAGAGCACAATGAGATATAACCACACCACCTTGAATGTGCCAGGTCTCATCTGATCCCAGAAGCTAGAGTTGGCCCTGGTTAATACTTATATGGGAGACTACCCCAGAATACTAGGCACTGTAGGCTTAGGAAGCAGTGCAGTGTAAAGAATGTTTAGCTACAGATTCAAGGGGCCTTAGTTCAAATCCCAGCTCTACCATTTTACTACCTGTGTGACCTCCATTTAATCTTTGTGATACATTGTCTCTTCCCTGAAATGAAGGGTTGCACTGAATGGACATAGTAGGAAGGAAAGAAGCATTTATTAAGCACCTCCTTAGCCAGGCACTGTGCTAAGCACTTTACAGATATGATCTCACTAGATCAAGGGTTCTCGGCCTTTTTGGTCCCAGGGTCCCCTTTGGTAAATCTAGTGAAGCCTATGGAGTCATCTCCAGAATAATGGTTTTAAGTAATCGAAGGATATGCCACGTTTCAGTTAAAAATTAATAAAAATTAAGATGCGATTTTTCCCTTCTCAAGTTGAGACTAATCCTAAATTAAGAACTCCATGCACGAGATGAACTCCAAAGTCTTATTTAGGTCTAAACCCATGATACCATGATTCTTTTCCTGAGAGCTCTGTTGTTGTTGTTATGTTATTACTGCTACTGCTGCTGGTGCTCAGTCATTTCACTCATGTCCAACTCTCCATGACCCCATTTGGGGTTTTCTTGGCAAAGATCCTGGAAGTGGTCTGCCATCACCTTCCTCAGCTCATTTTACAGATGAGGAAACTGAGGCAAACAGAATGAAGTGACTTGTCCAGGGCCACACAGTTAGTATGTTTCTTAATAAAAACCAAAGTTTGCCTCAGCTTTTGTTGGCTTCCATATCCCATTGTTGATTCATTGAACTACAGTCTACTCGTACCGCCAGACCTTTTATACATAGGCACCAGTCTAGCCACATCTACTCCCATTATATGTTTCTGCAGTTGATTGTTTGAACCCAAGTGTAAGACTTTATATTTATCTCTATTGCTCAATGACATGTTCTTCCACATTCCATTCCTAGGCACCATTTTCTTAACCAACTGTTTCATTTAAGTCTGCTTTTCTCCTCTGTCATTGATAAAAACACCATCTGTGCCCCAAAGGGCTTCCATATCTTGTTCAAATCTTCATCCCCTTAGTGATGCCTTCTAGATTCATTCTGGAAGTAGCACAATGCTCAACTTGGTAGCACAGTCATCTGGCCTGACAAGTCTTGGGATGCTCTCTATCATGTCTTGGATACATAACCCCAGAAAAACAGCAGGTGTCTGTCCTGTCACCATCGGGATGACAGCAGGAAGGTGCTTCAGTGGCTACCAGCAGGGAGTCACCAATACCCACTATTGGTCTTCTTACTCCTACCTTTGATAAATGGTCTATCACCTCACAGAACCTATGGCTCCCCACTGGCAACATTCCTTGGAGAATAAGGTGCCATTGCCTCCTTAGGTGACCTTCAGACAGAGCCCCACATCCAGTACTTAGCCTCATGTCTGCAGTGGTCTTTCTTTTGGTTTTTTTTTTTCCTTTCAGTCACATTCTTCCCATCTCTGGTCATAGGTCAAGAACCCTCTCTACTTCTTAAGACCCTATTTCTCCAGACTATAAATTACAGTTCTCCTTACACAGCCTTCCCAACAAACACTTGGATTTGGAACTGGAAGGACTTTCAGAGGTCGTCTAGTTATTAGGTCATAGGTCTAGAACCAGTAGACCTCATCTAATCCAGTCATTTCAAACTCACATAGAAGTAGGGGCCACTCAATGGTATATAAGTTTCCCTACAAGCCACATATTGGAAAACTGCATGTTAATATTGCCTGTGTTCTGTTGTATTTTTATTTATTTGGTTAAATATTTTCCAATTATATTTTAATCTGGTTCTGGCTGCTGCAATGAGGCCATGGGCCTTGTGTTCAACACTTTTCAAAAATGAGGAAGCCGAGGTCCAGAAAGCCAAGAGGTTTGCTTAACACAGATAGAAAGACTCAAAGGTGAGATGTGAACCATTCTGATTCCAGAGCCAGAATTCTTTCTCCTTCTATATAACATGATTGCCCAAAGTCACATGGAATAATAATAATAGTAACAGCAATAATGGGGCAGTTAGGAGGCCCCCATAATGCACAGAGCACTGGGCCTGGAGTCGGAAAGGCTCATCTTCATGAATTCAAATCCAGTTTCAGACACTTACTAGCTGGGTGATCCAGGACAAGTCACTTACCCCTGTATGTCTCAGTTTCCTCATCTGTAAAATGAACTGGAGAAGGAAGTGGCCAACCACTCCAGTATCTCTACCAAGAAAATCCCAAATGGGGTGGCAGAAAATCAGACATGATCGAACAACGAAACAATCATAATTAACGTTTACATAGTGATTGAAGCTATGCACAGTACTCTGCAAATACTTCCTCATTTGATCCTCACCACAGCTGATTCTGGGAAGTAAATGTTACCCCCTTTTTACAGATAAGAAAACTAAGGCAGACGAGGGTCTTGACCAGGATTGAGCAGCTGAAGCGTCCGAAGCCAGAAGTGCACCTCCGTGTCATCAGGAAGGAAGTTACAGAATCAAGGTCATGGGATGACCCGACGTCTCAAGGTGGAAAGGACCTTAGAGGTCATCTAGCCCCACTCTGCATTTTACAGAAGAGGAAACTGAGACCTCCCAGTACAAAACTGCCTCACTACAGGGCTCAGGCACTTAAAATTTCCTTTGGGAAACTGGGACCTAGGGAACAGGGGACACCTAAAAAGTAGTTGTGGGTAGCCTTCTGGATGCCACGTCAACATGTCCTTCTAAACCCTCAATTTTATCATCTGTGAAATGGGTAGTATAATAATTATGCTACCTACACTGTGGAGTGTTGTGAGGATTGTGAGAAAATATATATACAACATGTTTTAAGTGTAAAACAAGACACAGATGGTAACCATCATTTTACTGTTATCTCATCCTTTTTGTTCACCATGTCTTACCTCTCTTTTTTGTTATCTCCAGTTTTCATAGGATTATGTAAGAGCTGGAAAGACCTTTAAAACAGAGAATGTCAGAGCTGGGAGGGGCCTTAGAACAGGGGTGTCAGAACTGGGAGTGACCTTAGAACAGGGGATGTCAGAGCTGGGAGGGGCCTTAGAACAGGGGATGTCAGAGCAGAAAGGAATCCTAGAGAGCAAATTCTTCATCTTACATGAAGTGAAACTGAAATCCGGGGAGGCCTTATAGTTTACATAAGGTCACATAGGCAGTAAGTAGGAGAGTCCATATTCCAATGCAGTCCTTTCTACTTCCTCATTAGGCCACCTGTCTGCCCCTTACCTCTTCCTATTTCCTTGCCTCTACTTCTTAGCTTCGCTGAGAACTCTCTAACCTTAAGAAGTCACTGACTCCTGCCTTGAGCCATCCATCAATGAGTCATTCTTACTGGGCAGCTAACCCTGTGTGCAGCCCAGGACTAGGTGCTGGGCAAGATACACACACACATACACACACACACACACACACACACAGAGAGAGAGAGAGAGAGAGAGAGAGAGAGAGAGAGAGAGAGAGAGAGAGACATAGAGAGAGATGGAAAGACAGAGATACAGAAAGAAGAAAAGAGGAGAGGAGAACAGAAGAGAAGAGAGATGCAGACAGAGCACAGTCCATACCCTCAGCAAACTGTGCCCAATATGCTCTTAATGATGGATGGATGGATGGATGGATGGATGAATAGATGGATGGAGTTTACAAGCCAGCTGGGAGAGAGCCCTAACCCACATTTTGAAAACTGAAGACATGAGGGCTGAGCCTATCGGAAGCCATTTATTTCCCACAGAGAGTGAGACTCAAGGTGAGCTTCCCTTCCTGCAGTGGTCACCCAGAGCCCAAGGTCTAGAGAAGCTGCCTCCCTTGGGGCAGTCAGAAGGCTGGAGCTCTGGGGGGAAGAGTCTGCCCAGAGCACGTGGTGTTTGAGGCAGAACCGAGACTTGGAGCAACAGGAAGAAGCCAAGCAGACTTTCTAAGCAGGCTGAACAATAGGAGCAAATACTCAGAAGCTGAAACAAGCTTGTTCCACAGGACACAGAGCCATAGGACGACTTAAGAGGCTTCTGTCCAACCTGCTCATCTTCCAGATGAGGAACAAGAAAAGTCCATGAAGGTTTAGTGAGTTGGACAAGGTCAGGATATTCATGTGTGTTTCATACTCAGCCAAGTGGCTAAATGATATAAGTAAACAGTTCTTAAAAGAAAAATTGCAAATTATGAACCACACTATGAATGCATCCCCCAAATCACTAATAATGTAATATGACTGAAAAGGAGGCTGGAAGAAACAGCTCTAGGGTCTCCTCCCCTCATCCTTCTCCAAGACAGACTTTAATTCCTGCCAGTAAGGGAAGCAGGACTTTGGAGCCAGAAGCTCCACCACTAGGCTCCTCTCAGAGAGAGGGGATATCAGGCTAGAATTACATCTATCTGCTCCCTTAAATATTGTTAGTCTACAGGATATCATTTTTAGGTTCAAGATGATAAACTCCTGGTTTCTGTTTCTGAATGGGGATGAGGAGGCCTCATGCTTTATATCCAAGGCTTGATCCCTTCCCACCAAATATTATTTCCACAACAAATACACATAGTAAATAAATCCACTGATCCAAGTCAGTAGCAAAACAGAAATCAGAGAAACTATACATAGGAATATGTATGCCAGATAATACACAGTAAATAAGCACTCCATCTGGGAGTGAGATAACCCAGCTCATCCAAGAAAGATAATCCCAGATCTTGCCCAAAAGGGAAATTCCCAGAAATCTCTAGTGTAATGAGTTGTGGGTAGATACATGATAGAGACTACTGGTTACTCTCATATTAGCTTCTCACAGTCTCTCTCTCCCTTCAGTGATCTGAAGAGAAGTTGGCATTGTATGTCTTCTCTGTTGAACATGGAAGTCAGAAAAACCCTGAGGCCCACATATTTCTTCTCTTACACTCTCACTAACTCCACTTGCCCCCACCCAGGTTCCAGGCATTGAATACTCAATCTACACTGATGAGGAAAGAGTCCCCCATCAATGGGCTTCAGGGCTTACGTTACAATAATAAGAAAAATGTACATTTGCAAAAAACAAGTTTTCACATCACACTCAGTAAATTGTCAAAGATGATAAAAGATGGGAATAGCCAATGCTGGAGGGGTTGTGAAAAGATGGAAAAATTACTGCATTAATTTGGAACTATGCCCAAAAAAGCTATTTAACTCTGCATGCTCTGACCTAGCAATACTGTCACAAGGTCTATATCCCAAAGAGATCAAAGGAGGAGGAAAAGGACCCACATGTACAAAAATATTTATAGTAGCTCCTTTTGTTGTGGTGAAGAATTGGAAGGTGAGGGGGTTACCATCAATTGAGGAATGGCTGAACAAGTATGGTATATGAAAATGACATGATACAGGGAGTGGTTTCAGAAAAACCTGGGAAAATTTGCATGAACTGATGAAAACTGAAGTGAGAAGAACCAGGAGAACAATTTATACAATTATAACAACATTTTAAGGACAATCAACTGTGAAAGCTTTAGTAATTCTTATCAGTACAATGCCTAATCACAACTCCAAAGGATTCATGATGAAACATGCTATCCACCTCCAAAGAGGAAACTGATGGACTCAGAGTGCAGCTTGAAGCATATTTCCTTTTCTTCCTTTCTCATTTTTGATTGGGAGTGTGGGGCATAGCTAATGTAGGAATTTGTTGTATATGACTATATATATATAATATATATGTTTTATATATATATATATATATATATATATATATATATATATATATATATATATATATACACATATATGTTCTTAGTGGGTTTTGCTTTTTTTGCCTTCTCAATGGGTCAGGGAAGGGGAGTGAATTCAAACTGAAAATAAAATTAATTTTGAATTGTTCGTGGAAGCCATGAACTGGTAAAAAAAAAAAATCATTCTAGAGAGCAATTTGCAATTATGCAAAGAGGGTGATTAAAATCTCCAACTCTGTGATGCACTGATCCCGCTGCTAACCATAACCCAGCAAGTGCCACTGACAAGAAGAAAAGCCGAGATACACCACAATATTTATAGCAGCAGTTTTTATAGAAACAAAGATAGCAACAAAGAGGCATCCATCAGTTGGGGCGGTACGTAAATGTAACAGAATATCACTGCACTATAAGAAATAATGGATAGGATAAGCATAGAGAAACACAAGGAAGACTTGTGTGAACTGATGCAAAACAAAGTAAGGAGAACCAGGAAAACAGTGTTCTCAACACCTGTATAACGGTGTCAATGGAAAGAATAAAACCATAAAACAACCACCATTGAATGCTGGGAAATTCTACCAAGCAAGTTTGGCCCACAAAAGATGTGCTCCATGCTTTATTTCACAGGTGGGGAACCATGAGTGTGGAATATAGATGTTTTTTCCACATGCTAGGTTGTTTCTGCCCTTTTTTGTATTCTTATTTTTTATTTTATCCTTAGTTTCCTATCTGTATTTTGTATTTTTGGTATTGTATTGTATTTGCATAAGGACTAACTTTCTGGGAAGGGGCACAGGGAAGAATATAGTTTGAAATATAGGTGATGTTAAAAGCAAAAGATGTGCTTTTTTGAAAGGAGAAAAACTTCACAGCATCCTTCAAAGCTCCCTACCCCTAAATCTTAGTAATGTCTAGACTTTCACTTGAGGAAGCCTTGATATAGTGAGAAAAGTACTGTATTTGGGGTCAGAGGAGCTGAATTCAAATTTCAGCTCTACCACTCAGTACCTTGTGACCTTGGCGGAGTCCCTTGGGGCCCCAAATAAGAGCTGGCACCTCTATTAAGTGAGAGGACTAGACTGAATGCCTTCCTAAGTCTCTTCCAGTCCTCAGCTGGGAGTGATTCTGCTCTGACCTCTGGATGGAGCTGTCCCCACAGGGAGGATGGTGGGGGAGCTCAGCCCAGAGGCCTCTCCCTGTCCTGTATGGGTGGTGCCATCCCCCTGTGTCATGGGCTGTATGGGACAGATTCCCCACCCCACCCCCTCCACGGCCTCCCTAGGAGTGATGTGGGGCCAAGTGTAGCTCGGTTTCAGATTTACCTCCCTCCCTGTCCTCCCCCTAACCTGGAGGTCAGCTGGTGCTGGAACCAGGAGGCCCAGCTCCCCGCCCCACCCCACCCCCACACTGTGCTCCTGATGTCTCAGCAACTGCAAACCTCCAGCTGCTGAGATTGTTGTCCACACACCCAGCAAGGCCTGAGTGCACAGCCCATACCATGTGCTAGGTTCTTCCCAGCTCTGTTCTAAGATCCCTCCCAAGCTCTGACATTCCATGTTTTTGATTACTATTATTTCAATAATAGCAATAACAAAATCTCCCATTGACATCAAACATTAAAGCTACAGGACACTTTACATAAAGAATCCCATTTATCCTATGAGTCTAAGTAAGTGTTATCCTCAATTCTCAGATAAATAAGCTGATCTTCAAGCATTAAAATACTCATTAGTTAAATAAATACTCGTTAAACTCAACACTCACTAAAATTGCTCATGGTCACAGAGCTAAGTGGTAGCAGGTTGTCTCTAACATAGGTAACAAATAGAGGTCCCTGGGCAAGAGAAAGGAAGACTGGCCTAGCAGGTATGAGCCAGGGGGATCTGAGAGGGAGAGAGCAGAGTCTCGGAAACCAGCAAGAAGTCTACTGCCATAATCTAAGCTCTGGATCACTATAAGTATTTCACTGACAGGATCCCTAATCTAGACACATGATTCTCAAAGCTATATGTCCATCCCTAATCTCTCTCTTGAGCCCAAGTTTCTCTTGCTATGTTACTGAGAAGCAAGATGGTAGTGGTCAGAGCATTGGACCTGTAGTCAAGAAGACCTGGGTTCAAATCCTGCCTTATATATACTTACTACCTGAGTGACCTAGGGGAAATCACTTGTAGACCCTGGGCCTCAGTTTCCCCATCAGTAAAATGAGAGGGTTGGATGGGATGATCTCTAAGGTCCCAGTCAGCTCTAAATCTGTGTTTGATCCCATAACCTCTGCCCAAATGTAAGGTCCTAAATTCAACACCTTTCAAATAGGATTCACTATTTTCACTCTAAATCTGTTCCCCCTCCAGACTCTGTCAATCTTTTTGCTATTCCCTGATGGTCACTCTTACACTCCAGATATCTGTTCCAAAATTTATCACTCTTCTCAAGCCTCCTCCCATCTCAGGGAAAGATCTTGACTCTTTTTTTTCTGAAAAATATTGAGGTGATTTGGCCAAGTCTACACCTTTCCACAAGTGTACACTTCAAACTCCCTCAACTTCACCCTTTATTCTTTTATCCTTTGCTCCAGTATCTAATGAAAAGGTCATCCTTCTGGCCAAAGGAAGCACTCCACTCATGCCCTTTATCTTATCCCCTACCACCTCCACTGGGAACTTACCCCATTTACCATCTTCTTTTCCTACCTTTCAGTCTTTCCTTATCCATTGCATTTTCCCAACTGCCTACAAACACTCCCAGCTCTCTCCTCCTCCCAATGTCCTTTTTTTTAGGGTACCACCATCCTCCCAGTCACCCAAGTTCACTATCTCAGCATCATCCTCAATTCCTCCCTCCCCTTTGACAGTGAGCCCTCTTTCCTGTTTCCAATCAGTTGATGTCTTGACTGTTCCAACTCCATACCAGCTCCCCCATCTGTCCCCTCTTCTCCACTCCTATAAGCATCACCCTGATACAGACCCTCATCACCTCCCTACTGGAAAATTGTAATCCCCTCCTAAATGGGCTCCCTGCATTTGGCCTCTCCCCATCTCCACTCCATCTTCCACAGAGCTGCCAAATGAATACTCCCAAAACAAGGTTTGACCATGCCACTCCCCTTCTCAAGAGTAATAAATAGCTAATATGTAAACATATATATGCATATATATATATACATACACACACATACATACATGTATATGAGAAAGGGGAAGGGGGGGAAGGAGGGAGGGAGGGAGGGAGGGAGGGAGGAAGGAAGGAAGGAAGGAAGGAAGGAAGGAAGGAAGGAAGGAAGGAAGGAAGGAAGGAAGGAAGGAAGGAAAAGTAAAGAAAAGAAAGAGAAGAGAGACAGAGAGAAACAGAGAGGGGGGGAGGAAGGGAGAGAGAGAGGGAGTTTATAATTTGTGAAGCACGTCACATATATTATCTCATTTGATTATCTCATAACAGCCTTGCAGGGTGGACACTGCCTCAGTGGTTTTCTCCTGCCACTAGGATAAAATACAGTCTTTTCTGTTTAGCTTTTAAAGCTCTTCACGAGGCAAGAGTCCAAGCCAGCCAACGCTAACCTCAGTTAGGAGATCCAAACAGGAGCACTGGCCTGGAAGGCAGGAAGGTGGGGAGAGAGGGCGAGAGGGCCCTACCAGGGTTTTCGTTGAGATCAAGGCAGCCCATAGGACAACTTCTCTGGGCCTCAGTCTCTTCACAGATCCAATGAGGAAAATGGACTTAGATCATCCCTAAGTTCTCCCCCAGCTTTAATTAGATCCAGTGGGGTGTGCAGTCATCCCAAGGCCAAATCCATATTTCAATCAGGCTTTTCCTGCCCATCAGAGGTTTTAGCAAACTTTGCTCCGCCATAGACCCTGAGGTGGGGGCTGGGGGTGGGGATGGCGGGTAGAGAAGGGAAAAGGAAGAGGGGAGAGGAGCCATGGATTTATCAATAAAGCCCAAGGCTAGTGCCCCCTTCATTGTCTCTGCTCTGTACGTACATCTGTGTGTATATATCACATACACATATATATGTATTTACACACATACATACACATATACGTATATATCACATACACATATATATGTATTTACACACATACATACACATATACATATATAATACCTATATCTATACATCTGCATCAATCAATCAGTAAGCATTTGTTAAAATTCCATCTTCTCAGTGCCAGGTATCATCCTAAACTCTTAAAGATACAAAGGAGAAAAAAAACCTTCCCTGCCTTCAAGGAGCCTGCATGCTAATGGGGCAGAAAATTCTTCTGCAAGTAAGTAATACAAAATTCAAACAAGGTAATGGGTAGGGGTGGGGGAGTAGCAGTATTAGCATCTGGAGGATTGAGAAAGGCCTCCTAAGGAAGGGGAGATGGGAGCTGAATTCTGAAGCAAGGCAGAGAAACCAAATGGTGGAAGTGAAGAGGGAGGGCATCCCAAGCAGGGAGAGCAACCAGTGCAAAGGCATGGAGTCTGGAGATAGACCATTCTCTGTGAAAAACAGCTGGTAAGATGGCCAATATGGCCGGATTGTATGTAGAGTTTGGGGAGGAGAGAAATATGGCATGGTGGTGGTGGTGGCTGCTGCTGCTACTACTGCTGCTGCTAATCCTTCTTCTTCTTCTTCTTCTTCTTCTTCTTCTTCTTCTTCTTCTTCTTCTTCTTCTTCTTCTTCTTCTTGTTCTTCTTCTTCTTCTTCCTCTTCCTCCTCCTCCTCCTCCTCCTCCTCCTTTTTCCTTGTTTTTGTAGAGGATCAATGGCATCACAAGGTGATGTCTTGACTTTTGGGTGAACTGGAATGAAGTGAGGCAGAGTTGCTAAAGAGATTGGAAAGGTGGGAAGGGGTCAGGTTGTGAAGACAGTTAAGTACCAGATAAAGTTTATATTTCATCCTGGAGCAATAGGCAGCCAATGGGGTATTGAGTGGGAGGGAAGGGGGACAGTGACATAGTTAAATTTTCACTTTAGGAAAGTCCCCCAAATCTTGCCTTCTACAAGAAGCCTATCCCAATCCCCACCAATGCTCATGCCTTCCTATGCAATTGCTTCCCATTTATTATGTATATATCTTGTCTGTATACATGTTGCCTCACCTTACATTAGAATGTGAGCTCCTTGAGGGCAAGAATTCTTTTGGTTTTTCTTTGTAACCTTAGCACGGAGCTTGACACATGTTAGGCATTTAGTAAATGTTTGTTGACTAGCTGGGGATGAAACTGAGTGGGAATGTTGGGTCTCCCTTTAGATTCTAAGTTCTTTGAGGATGTGTACTGTGTCATTTTAGTTCTACACCACCCTCCCCCCCAACCCAGAGCCTCACACAGTGCCATTCAGCTAAGTGCTTAGTAAGTCTTTGTTGATGAATTGTCTTGGGCCCTGCTGTTCCCTGGGGAGACGGGAATCCAGACTGGATCCCATGAAAGGAAATAGAAAGAAGAGACTGGTGAGGGAAAAGCCCCCATAACACAGCACTCTGGGGCTGAGGAGTAAAGGTCCTTGACTCCACAGTGGCCCAGTAGGGGTAGGGACTGGTCAGCCTTCCCTCCTTCTTCCACCTTCTCATGCCCTCCCCAAGCCCACAGCCACCATAGCCACAAGCAAAGAAACACCAAGGCAAAGACCCCAGGAAGTCAGAGACACAAAGCAGGGCTGTAACTTGCCCAGGGTCATAGAGCACAGAGCCAAGACTCCTGCCTCCCAACTCTTTGCCCATCCTGACCCACCCCACATTCCGTGTTCTGTGAGTCCCAAACTGGTTCCAGAGGGCAGAGAAGCAGGTGACCCTGCTGAAGAGGTGAAGCTGCCAGGGTTACATAAGCTGCTGCCTGAGGTTAAAATTAAAGCAGTTACTCATGCCCCACTGGGGTAGGGTAAAGTTATTTTGGAGTAGACCGAAGCCAGCTCAAGGTTCCCTGAGAGGGCAATCAGGTCCCTCGTGAATTTCCTCACTCTTTCCAAGAGGGACGGAAGGGTGATGTTACCCATTTTGTCAAGGAGAGAGATCCAAGCCTAAAACAGTGTCCCATAGAGTACCCAGCAGTCCTGACATTTAGTAACCTGGCCTTGCAGATACTTGTAAGCCAACAACCAGACCACAGAGGGCTCTGACCAGCCTGTCTGAATGAGTACTGCTATGGCCCCACTTGCACAAGGTCACACAGTTCTGCTAGAGCCAGCGGTAAAAAGATTAGATAATGAGAAACACAGTTTACAAAGTGTTTTTCTCACTATTGTCTCATGCAATAAGAAAGGGAGAAAATCATAACCCAGGTCAGAAAAATGAATAAACAGAGGCCTAAAACATTGCAAATGTCAGAGATAAAACTTAAGGCAAAGTATAGAGCTCTGTCCACTGTAGATACATGTGCAATACATAAAACACAGAGAAAGAATTAGAAGGGATTTACAAGGCATGGAGGCCAAGGGTTCTGGGGTCCACAAATTTGTTCTTTAAAATATTTTATAATTCCATTTCTATGTAGTTGGTTTCCTCTGTAATCCTATGTATTTCATTTTATTCTTCCAACAACAATATTCTCAGAAGAGATCCACAGGCTTTACAGACCACCAGAAGAATCCAAAATAATATCAGAACCCCAATCTAGGCCAAAATTATATTGGAACACTGATCTAGGCCAGAATAATATCAGAACCTCAATCTAGGCCAAGGCCATAATTTTATTATGAGCTCCTTGACAGCAAATACCATCTTTTGCCTTTCTTTGTATCCCCATCACTTAGCAAAGTGCCTGGCACATAGTAGGTACTTAATAAGTGCTTATTGACTTAGCTTATGGAGTGGAGCTCCCAGGCTGGCACATAATAAGTATTTTATACATATTTGTTGACTGATTTATTGATGACTACAGAGGAGGAATCTGGGGCCAGAGAGGGCCAACTAACCTGCTTAAGGCTCCATACGTAGTAAATGGCACAAACAGGATTCAAACCCAGGTGATGGAATCATTAATCTCAAGATTATCTGGTCCACACCCCTCTTTTACAAGAGAGGAAACTGAGGTCCAGAAAGATTATAGGACTCTAGAGCTGGAACTATAAGAAATCTTTAACATCATCTATTTAACCCCTGAACTTTGTAGATGAAGAAAATCATAAATCCAGAAAAAGAAGAAACTTGGAGTTATTTTACAGTGGGGGAAACTGAGGCCTAGGTTGAGCCCCTTGTCCAAGATCATACAGGTACTAAATGTCAGAGGGAATAGCTAAAGCTAGAGACTGTGACCACTGCACCAGACTGCCTCTGTCTGATCATGCACAGAACCACATATCCCAGCAAGATCAGACCACATTAATCAAAACAGGCAGGGGCACACCCCAGGGAAATGAAGACCTAGCAGCCTGGGTCTCTAGCTTTCCTCGTCAACAGATGAAGCCAAGTCCTCATGGCCAAGGTAATCTTAGCAACACAAAAGAAGGAAACCCAAGGGGCCATCCCTAAGATCTTCAGTTGACAGGGCTGATGTCTCCTGACCGCCTCCACAAGTTACGCCATCAAGAAAGGCCAAGGGTGGGGGCAGAAATCAGAAAAAGTCATATCCAGCCTGGAGAGTCAGTGCCAAGGCCCTCGATTTCCCTTCTACCAGAATCTCTACCTACAGGGAGTAGGGGAGCGCCCCAATTCAACTGCATGTGTTTACGTTGATTGTGAGCATGTGGGTGGAGTGCCTATGTATGCACACGTGTCATGTGTTTATAGAATGCATGAACACATATGCATGTATACAACTCATGTGTATGTGTTGTATGTGTAAAGGTGTGTTTTTATTATGAATATGCCCCACCTCTGATTCCTCCAGCTGTTAGCAGAATGTTGCTTCCTGCCAGTAGAATGTAGACTCTTTGAAGACATGAACTGTTTCTTTCTTTCTTTCTTTTTCTTTTTCTTTCTTTCTTTCTTTCTTTTTTTGTCTTAGTTTATTGAATTGAATTGAATTGGGGTTGCTACTATTTAGTTGTTTTTCTGTCCTATCTGACTCTTCATGGCCCCTTTTGGGGTTTCTTGGCAAAGATTCTAGAATGGTTTGCCATTTTCTTCTCCAGTTTATTTTACAGGTAAGGAAACTGAGGCCCAGGGTCACACAGCTACTAAGTGTTTAAAGCCAGTTTTGAACTCAGGTTTTCCTGGGTTCCATGTCCAGCTTTCTATCCACTGTGACACCTAGCTGCCCTGAATTGTCATGAAAGAAATGTAATCAGAGGACCCGGGTTCAAATTTAGAATCTATCACTTACTTCCTACGTGACCTTGAGCAAAACTTTTCCCCTCTTGGAGGCTCAATTTCCTCATCTAGAAAATGGGAGGACTACATCAGGTAACCCCCCCCCCAAAGGTTTCTTCTAAGCATAAGTCTGTGATTCTATGGTCCTAAGGCCATAGAATTAGGGTGAGGGGAGGGTGATAGAGTGAAAGGAGGAGGAGAGAAAAACCAGCTAACTCCCACCAAGCCCCTGAATCCAATCATCTCTTTAAAGATATGTCCAGAGGTCCTGTTTCCTCTGCCTTCAAGTGCTGGGGGCCCAGAGCTATGACCTCATCTCCCCTTCAGGGTGAGTAACCAGCAGCTGGTATCAGGTGGCAATGCCCTGACTCCTGACCTTGATAGAATGTTCTGCTGAGAGGCAGGCAGGGGTTGGGAGAGGCAGGGAAGCCTGTCCATGATGTCTGCAGACCAGGCACTTGGTTAGCAAAGCCAGAAGCTGCAAGGTGAGACCCTGGTTGGTTTTGCCTCACTGGTCACGGCGGTCAATAGGAGCTTCTGCAGAAAGCTTCCACTGTTGAACAAAGAATAAAACCCAATGGGGGCAAGGGGAGAAGGGGAACGGAGAAAAATTTAAAGAAATCATCCAGGCCTGGGGCCCTATCCATCTCTGAAATCATAACTCCATCCTTTTGAGAATCCATGATTTTATCAATCTTTCCCTTTCTTGGAGGATTGTCTTCAAGAGATACTGTGGCTGAAAAACCCATCTTCCTATAGGCCAGCTGGAGAAGAAGCTCTCTGAACTTAGCCAGGCTGGTCCAGGGCAGTAAATTGTGCATTACTAGATTCCCACTCGAAGCCTTGCCAGTTTGGTCAGACACCAGAGTCTGTGCTCTGCTAATACAGTCATCAAGAGCCCAGGGTCACCTGCATGACATGTTGAGGGCTTTGGCGGAGTCATATTGAAGCCAGGTGGATCCCCCTCCTCCATCCAGGGTACAGGTTAGGTGCAGTGTTGGCTGTGTGCTGCGTGCAAGGAGGCTACCTAAATGGACCTTGGCCTCTACCTCTCAGTGCTAATGGTTCTTTTCCTTCTTAGGAATCTCTCCTGGGTTCACAAGTGGTCCAGGTGTGATTTAGCTCAGAAATTATTAATGTTGATACTCTAATTACCTCTATCCTCACTCAGCCTAAGCTAAGGGAAAAGGTTTGGGCATAAATCACAGTAAATGACAGTGTCCTTTGATAAGCATTTAAAATAAGATATAGTAGGCTCTAGGGCCGCTGGATGGTGCAGTGGATATAAATGCAAAAGCAGAGATATTCCCTGCCCTTGAGAAACTTACATTCTAATAATGGGAAACAATGCAGATGGAGAAGTGGTCTCCTGGTAGGGTGTTTTTTGAAAAATCACAAGGACAGTGAGTAAAGCCCCAAACTCTTTAAGGAATAATGACAGAACTTGAAATAAACAGGGCTGTGGGTGACAGGGAATACAAACAAGGCAGCATGACCTCTGGCAAGGAGATGTCTGGGGAGGGGGATAAAGAAGAAAACTCCCTCTGGGCTATTTTCCAACTCCTAATTGCATTGCCAGCCTGGATCCCCAGAGAGCAGCTTACTTCTTCTCCCCTTAAGGTTCTAGGCATAATCCTAAGGGGCTAGGGATTCAAGTACCATTGCTTATGAGCCCCCATCAGGTGTGCTCCCCATTAATTATTGGTCAGACTTAAATAGCTATTCAAAAGAGTATTTACTAGTGGTATAATTGATATAAACAGTTGTTATAAAAACATCCACCCCTCCAAAGTCAGGGATACGCTCTTCTGCAAGTACACATAGGTTTGTGGGAAGAGCAGGTTCAAACTTAAGAGAATAATGTTAGAAGGAGCAGCTAGAATAGAGCTCCAGCCTTGGAGTCAGGAGAACCTGAGTTCAAATCCAGCCTCAGACACTTGACACTTACTAGCTGTGTGACCTTGGGCAAGTCACTTAACCCTGATTGCCTCATCAAAAAAAAGGAAAAAAAAGAGTATAATGTTAGTAAGGCATATATGTAGAATACAAAAGGTACTCTAGGTTACTGGTAGTCCTTTTCTTCCTTTGTGAAGTCCTTGTAGAGTTCCCCTCAGATGTAACTCTCTCCTAGGCCCTGAGAGTCATTAACCATGTAGAATCCTGAAGCTTCCTGGCCTTAATGCATCTACTTTGTCATTACTGTGTCTCTCAGCTCCCAGTTGGGACCATTGTCACCCTGGCCCAGTCACTTCCTTGATTTGGTCACTGTAACATTCCTTCCCTCTGGGATCACTCTGCACTCTCTCTCTTCTATAACAGATCCCAGGGTCTACTTCCTCAAGACCACCTCCCTCTCCAGCCTGGAAGTCCCTAAAGCTTGCTTGCTTCACTGCTAGGCTGCTTCCTTCTGAACTCTTTTATACACAGGTCCAGAGGTGTGATTGATTTTTTTAGTCATTCACAAATTAGTTCCTGCTTGTCACCTCATCTGGTTTTGTCCAGTGAAGGCAAGTACTTTCCTCCTCCAGACTGATTAAGGACTTGTTCACACTTTTGCTTGACTGATTTATCCAAGAAGCTTGGGAATTCTGTGTTCATATTAATTGGGTTTATAGAATCAGAGCTGAATCCCAGGCCTAGAAGTAGTTAGACAACAGAGACAACCAACAATCAGCTCAGAGGGGCTGTTCTTTTTCCAGTGAGGAGGAGCCCGCCCCCTCCCAACACAGTTCCAATCTACATCTGAAGGTTGTCAGGAAGTCATTTTCTTACATCAAACCAAAGGCTGTCTCCTTACAGCTTCCGCCTATCATGCCCAGTTCTACCTTCTGTGTCCACACAGAATGAGCCTGATATATGCACATGGCTTTCCCACTCTCCCAACATCTTCCCTTGTCCAGGCTAAAAACATCACCACTTCCTTCAATCGGTCTTTACATGACCCTTCTGGTTGCCCTGTTTAGATTTCTCTTCCATATGACAGCCCTTCAAACATTTGAAGACAGCTATCATACTCTTCTAATGAATGAATGAATGTATGCATGTATTAATTAATTAATGAGTTAAACAGCATTTACTAAACATATATTATATGCCAAGCACCACATAAAGAACTAGGAATACAAAAACAAAAATGGGGATAGCCCCTGCCTTCAATGAGCTTATATTCTAATAGCAGCTCCATATAAGGGAATGGTAGCCAGGAAAGGGTATTTTGGTTTGGACAGTTGGGATGGTGAGTGGAGCCATAGCATATTAGACTGACACCCTTTTCAGCCTCAAATAGCTATATTTACACAAGCTATTTAATATTTTATAATATATTATATAAAATATATAATCATCATATTATAATACATATAAGCTACTTATATAACAGATATATAAATGCATATCTATATATGTATATATATTTATATTGATACATCTATATCAATAGATGAATAGATAGATGGATGGATGGACAGACAAATAGACAGACAGACAGACAGATAGATAGTTGATAGACAGATAGATGATAGATAGATAGATAGATAGATAGATAGATAGATAGATAGATAGATGAAGGATTAGGTTGCTAGAGTGAAAAGTGAGGGAGGTGGGGAAGGGGAATGTGTGAAGCAGCAAAGTGTCTAGTGGGCAGATATCCAGGAGGGAACTTGCCTGGGTCGGCCTGAAATGGTGGGCCCAACAATCAGGACAGTGACCCCCACCCCCACCCTTCAGGGTGAGAGTTCTAGGGCTGAAAGGGTTAAGCTCTCCAGGGCTGAGTCTCTAGTCCAGGTAGCAAGGCAGCTGGAGAGAAGATGCCTGGGCAGTAGGGACAAAAATAAAACATGGTTAGGGCCAAGCCAAAGATCCCAAGGTTTTTCAGCCAGTCTTTGTGTATCATGGACTCAAGATCTGGACCTCTGTCTCTTGCCCCTCATTCCTGGTCCCATCCCTTCCAAGCTCTGTTAATTAAAACCACTTCTCATCCAACACCAAGCACTAAAATAAAAAGAAATGCCTCACTTAAATATTTGTTTCTGCTTTTATTTAATAATGACTAATAACTCAAGGAGACTACTGCCCACCTTTCAGTCTTACTATGAAAAAAGGCACCTTGTACACTTGAAAACTTAGATAAGAGTATCGAAGAACTTTTCGGGGTCTAGCCCCATGGTTTCATTAGGATTGGGAGGTCCCAGTGAGGAAATTCCCTCCACCAATTCAGGTCTCCAATTTATAAACTTAGAGAATTGCCTGAGGGCATGAGAGATGAAGTGGCTCCTGGGATCTCATAGCCAGTATGTGTCAATGAGGAGACTTAAACCCATTTTCTTAACTGAAGGGCAGCTCTTTACTCACTACATCCCATCTTTCTGTATGTGTTTGCAATTAAAAGTGCTTTTCTAGCAATCAGGCTTTGAGACAGGTAGACACATCAGTATATCCATTTTGCAGATTAGGAAACTGAAGCCCTAAGAGATCAAGGCAGCATTGTTATTAGATTGTAAGCTCCCTGTGGGCAGGGACTATTTTTTTCTTATTTGTATCTTCTGTGCTTAGCACAATGCCTGGCAAACTGCAGGCCCTTGATAAATATTTATTGACCATCGTTGACTCAGCCTCAGTGGTAGCTAGGGTACTGAATGTGAAATGGGAAAAGCTGGGTTCAGATGACAACTCTGATGTCTGTGGCCTGTAAAGTACTATATAAATATGATCTAAAGATAAAACCAAAATGGAGGAATGGAAAGAGGACAGAACCAGGAAGTAACTGGCATAGGCCAACCAAAACTGTGCTGTGTGACCTTGGGCAAGTCACGTAACCTCCAGACCTCAGTCCCTCATCTGCAAAATGAGAGGATGGGATCAGAAAACTTTGGAGGTCCCTTCCAGCTCTAGATCTCCAATTTATGGTATTTGCCCAGTTTCGCAAAGCTCTAAGTATATTAGAATTGGGGGTTCAAACTCAGGTCTCCTGACTGAGGGATGAGCACTTTCTTCCAGCCCATGTTAATAATGTTAATAAACTGTTAATAAACCAAAGTGCATTTAATTTTGGTCTTTCACTATTTTTATGTATGTTTTCTGCTAAAACTGTCCAAATTTGTTACTGGGAAGGACCTTAGAAGTCATTGGGTCCAAAACCTTCATTTTACAGAGAAGAAAACTGAGGCCCAGAGAGGTCAGACGACCTTGCTAAAGTGACATAGCCAGGTTTTAGGCAGGCCTGGGTCTAAGACCAGCTTCTGTTGACTCCTGGCTCTGTGCCTTTCACTCCATTTGGGTTTCATTTATTAGACCATATTTATACACCCCTTTACGGATACTAAGTGCCTTACATCCATTATCTCATAAAAAGTGACTCTACACTATTGCTTTTACTATTTCTACAGAGATTGTACAATATTTCAGTTACTCCGTGGACTAAATAGAGCCTTCTGGGTTGGCCTAGGAACTCAACTCTGTCGTGTCAAGCCAAGGCAACAAGCATTTGTTAATCACCTACTGTGTGCCAGGCACTGTGCTAAACTCTAGGAATACTAAGAAAGGCAAAAGATAATTCCTGCCCTCAAGGAGCTCACAGTCTAATGATGGAGGGAGCAATACGCAAACGACTGTATACAAAGAAGATATATACAGGACAAATTGGAGGGGGGGAATTAGCATTAAAGTGGATCCAGAAACTCTTCTTGTAGAAAGTGGACCAATGCGTTTGTCCTTCATTTTCGAGCAGGACCAATGACACCACGGCTGATGTCTTGACTTGTGTGGGAATTGGATTTCAGTCAGGCGGAGCAGCACAAAGTCACCAGCCTCACTCTCTCTTCCAGAGTCATCGAGTCCAGCGGCAGGACGGAAGTCAGGATGACCAGAGATGGCCCAGGATGCAGCTCTATTCGTCAGTGATTATGAAAAATTGTATTTATCTCATTAGTTTGCCTTAATTCCTTTGAGAGTCCAACTCTACCGTGTCTGCCAGACAGGGGGAGTCTCCACACATGAGCCTGTGAGGGTTTCCTTCTCTGCACTCTTCTGCTCCCACACTATGTTTTCATTCTTCTTGCCCTTCTGCTGGGGGAGTAGGAGACCATCCCCCCATGTCATATGGAAACAAAAGAGCTGCATTTGTCAGCCTGACTGTGGCAGGGAAAGCTGAGAAACCTGGGAAATATGGAAATGAGATGTTGAATATGCAAACGAGGTCCCCGCTGATTTACATACAAAGTAGCAGTCCAGGCAGGGCCCACTGAGCAGGTAGGGGAAGCCGCTCGGATTTCAACCCTGGTAAATCCACCTTTCAACGGGGCTTCTCCTCCCTTTGCCAGGCAGACAGCTTCTCCAGGACACCCAGTGCCCACCCTCTGTGGGAAGCCTTCCCTAAATGTAGATGTCCAGGCATGTCTCTCTTCTCTGATTACCCATCAAATCTACTCTTAGGATCACATAGGAAAGTCATAGAGATAGGACCAGAAGGCACCTCCAAGGCCATCTCATTCCACTCCCCTCATTTTACAAAAGATGAAACTGAAACCAGAAAGTTTGTTATTTACCCAAGATTCTAGAATACCAGATCTGGAGCAGAAGGAACCTCAAAGACCATCTACTGCAACCTGGTCATTTTGTCAAGGAGGAAACTGAGGCCCAAAGGGGGTCAAAGGACTTGCCTAAGGTCATACAGCTAATGTCAGAGGTCTTAGCTCTAACTTCAGGGAGGGCTCTGTCAATACCTTCTTCCTACACCTAATCATTGCTTGCCTTGTTTTTGTTTCTGCAGAGTTCCACACGTGTATCATCTTCCCAGGGATATCTCTAAGCTCAGAGAGCAGGGACTATACCCTCCACCAGCCTTAGTGCAAGAATGATGGAATTAAAATGTAAGAGGTTTCTGACCTGCAACTTCCCAAGATTCTTCTACGTCCCAAGGCTCTCACCTATCACCTGCTCTCCTTCCCCAGGTAGGCTGTATTCTTGAGAATGGATCCATGACACTTACTCATAAGAAGATATTAATGGCTGATTCCACCTCCCTCTGAATGAAATCCAAAAAACCAACACTCTAATGGTGAAATTTAACACAATCACTGAATCTGAGAGTTGGAAGGGACCTCAAAGGTCATCAACTGCAACACATACACAAAAGGATGTACGTTATAATATAACTAACAAATGATCAGTGTCTACTTGAAGGAGGAAGAACTCACCCTCAGACATCATCGAATTGGTGTGTGTCCAGCCCCAGGTATTGGCAGGATTCGAGTGAAAGTATTTGAGAACATTTCATGTGTCCCTGAATCCCAAATATGCTGCTAGTGGTACAGAGAAAAGAGTACCAGCTCCAGATTCAGAAGACCTGGGTTCAAATCCCAATTCTGATGCTACCTTTCAGACCTTGGGGAAGTTTTTTCTTTTTTTTTTTTTTTAGTTTCTGGGCCTCAGTTTCCTGATCTGTCAAATGCAATGATTATATTAGATGGTCTCTGAGGACCTTTCCAACTTTACTTCCATAATCTGAGATGCTAAGTTACTTCCCCTCTTTGGGCCTCAGTTTCCTCCTTCATAAGAAAGAGGAGTTTGAACTAGGAGATCTCAAAGGCTCCTTCTTGCCTTAAAATTCCATCCTATCTACTTGTATGAGGTGGAAAGTCAGAATTTGCCATTATTCTCAGATCTGACTGCCACTCCCAGATCTGGCCACCATTCTCAGGTCTGGCTGCTACTCCCAGATCTAGCCACCATTCTCAGATCTGGCTGCCACTCCCAGATCTGGCCACCATTCGATCTGGCTGCCATTTCCAGATCTAGCTGCCATTCTCAGATCCAGCTGCTGTTCCCAGATTATGCCAATCTCAGCAAAGGCTCTGAACAATTATCTCCAATGAGGATTGTGCCCCTCCACCCAGGGAGTCCACTGAGCCACTGACCAGGGGACAGTCTATCTCTCCTTTCCATCTTATACTTGGCCTCTTCCATAGTGAGTCTATTTCTGGATTTTAAGATCAGAGATTTAGAGCTGGAAGGGGCCTTCTGAAATCAAGGCCAACCCCTTCCTTTTACAGATAAGGAAAATGGCACCCAAGAAGTTAAAGAACTTGCCTAAGACCACATGAGTGGCAAAGACATGACTTGAAGCCAGGCACTCAATTTCTAATCCAGTGGTCCTTCTACTCTGTACCTGGACAATGGAGGCCATTTGGTCCAACCTACCTCCACCCCCCACCCCTTATTCAGCCAAAGAACCCCAGACCCAGAATGATTTGCCTAAGACCTCCCAGGTAAGAAGTAACAAAGGTAATCTTTAAAACCAGGTCCTCCGATGCAAAAATTTCATGTTCTTTCCACTGTACCAAGTCTTGGTTTCTCTCTGCCTTTTATGACTGACCCTCCTGGGGCCCCAGCTCCTCAGATCTCCTCTCCAAATGAAGGAGCTGTTCTCTGCCCCCAGCCCCCCTTCCTCGTTAGCCTGGCTTACACTTGAACCTGACATGTGGCCAGTAGTCCATGGAGAATGTTCTGAATTAAAGGGGCTAAGATAGAAGCCTGCCCCCAGCTTGAGGCCTAATGAGTCGAGGCTTCAGGCCCCAGAGGAGCAAGGCCAGGCCAGGCTAGCATTCAGGCATACCGACTTATTGAATTTTATCTATTGTAAGGCCAGCAGTGCCCAGAGCTAACAGCTAGTTTACTTATCTACCCATCCCCATATCTATCTGGAGTCCTCAAGTCTCAGACATTTGTGCTAGGAACCTGCCCTCTATTATGCTCAGCACCTACAAACTTACTACAGCCTTCCCATTCACCGGGCATGAATTCCCAACCCACACAGAGTGAGGCCTGGGCATCTAGAAGAAGAAAAAAGCACAGAACTTGGAGTAACAGATGTGGATTCAAATTCTGACTGCCTTTTGCTAACCTGGGATGACAAGAAAATTCCTTCTCCTTCCAAGGCCTTGGTTTCTTCCTCTATAAAATCTGTAAAATGAAACGTTTTGTCTATAACCATACAAGCCTTAAAGTGACTGATCTTGGTTTGAGTTGGATTACTGCTTGAATGGGAGATTGTCTGGAGAGAGAGAGAGAGAGAGAGAGAGAGAGAGAGAGAGAGAGAGAGACAGAGACAGAGAGAGAGACAGAGAGAGAGAGAGAGAGAGAGAGAGAGAGAGAGAGAGAGAAGGAAGAGGAGGAGAGAGAGCAGACAGAGAATGAGAGAATAAAAGAGAGGAGGAGAGAGTGAAAGGGAGAAGGAAGAGAGAGAAAGAAAGAGGAGAGAGAAGGAGGGAAGAGAGAGAAGAAAGAGAAAAAGAAGGGAAGAAAAAGAAGGAAAGGAGAGAGAAGAAGAAGAAGAAGAAGAAGAAGAAGAAGAAAAGAAGAAGAAGAAGAAGAGAAAGAGAGAAAAGGAAGAGAAAGAGGAGAGAAGAAAGGGGGGGTATAGTACGGTGGATAGAGAACTAAAATTAGACAGGAAGACCTGAGTCTAAATCCTCTCTTGCCCTCTTGTACTTAATAATGGTATAACCCTGGGAGTGTGCCACAATGAGAAGAGCACAGGATTTGGAATAAGGAAGACCTGAGTTCAAATCCTGCCTCTGATACACCCCATGTGATCTTAGGCACATAACCTCACTTCTCAAGCCTCAGTTTCTCCCTCTGTAATATGAGGAGGCTGGACTACTAGGCAGCCTCTGAGATCCCTTCAAGCTCTCTGAAAGGGATACCTAAACACTAAACTCTATGTATCAAGGAACTGAAATCAAAGGCAATGTTTAGGGAATAACTAAACCAGTAGTGATATTTGGACGTACTAGAATATTACTGCACTATAAGAAATGACAAATGTGAAGAAGATAGAGAAAACAGGAAGACCCATGTGAACTGATGCAGAGTGACATATGCAGAACCAAGACCAACACACACAACAGCCGCACCAATGAAAATGGAAAGATTTAAAAAAAAAAAAAGGAGCTAAGTGCTATGTTGTTGCAATGACAAAGCTTAGTCTAAGAGAAGAGGTGATAAAATGTACCTCTTTCCCTTCTTAGCCAAAGAGGGGGTGCCCTAGGGGTGTGATACAGTGCAAACTCTGTTCAAGGGTTCATTGGTTTGCTAAACTGATTTTTATTTTTGTCTTTCAATTGCGTTCTTGGTTACAAGGGCAAGCTAGCTAGGGACGGATGCATTCAGAAATAAAGGGTGTTAAAAATTAGACATTCTTTTTTGATAGGATAGGATAGTTGATAGGATCTCTAAGAAAACTTTCAGGCTAACAGTCTACGAATCTGTCCAGTGCTACCCTTCCACCCACTCACAATGTTCAGATTGCCTTGCTGGTCTCCAACCCTAATGGGCTTGTCCTCCAGCTCCCCAGAAGGGAGCTTCCCAAAGGCTTCTGGGCAGACCTAGTGCTGGGGTCTAGGCCATGCTCTTCCACTTACCCTGTGACTGCAAAGCAAGACACCTTGCCAATGGGGCACCTCGGGTTCCTCATCTGTGAAGGTGAGTGAACTCCTTGCCCTGCTCTGTCCTTTTGACCTCCAAGGGCCGTTGTGAAAATGGAATGAGGTGATGGGTATAATAGGGATTCTGGGAACTCTAATATGTCCCAACAAATGAAGTCTCTGAATGAAGGAATAAGGGAATATTAGAGTAAGAAAGATCTGAGACTACCAGTGCTAGAAGGGACCTTAGAACATAGAACATAGAATGTCGGCGGTGGAAGGGACATTAGAACATAGAATCAAAGCTGGAAGGAACCCTAGAATATAGAATGTCAGAGCTGGTAGGAGCTCTAGAACACAGAGTATCAGAGCTGGGAAGGGCCGTAGAACATAAAGTCAGAGCAATAAGAAAACTTAGAATGTATATTCAGAACTGGAAGGGAGCTTAGAACATGGATTCAGAACTGGAAGGGAGCTTAGAACATGGATTCAGAACTGGAAGGGAGCTTAGAACATGGATTCAGAACTGGAAGGGAGCTTAGAACATGGATTCAGAACTGGAAGGGAGCTTAGAACAAGACTTAAAACACAGAGTGTCACAGTTGGAAGGGAGCTTAGAACAAGACTTAAAACACAGAGTGTCACAGTTGGAAGGGACCTCGGACCTTGAGCTGGTAGGGAGTTTAGGATGCGGAATGACAGAAATGACCCTAGACACTGTATAGCCTCCCCCCATTTTAAAGGTGTGGTCAAGGAAGGAGAAACCAGTTGCCTGAAGTCAGTTCAATCAAAGTTTATCCATCAATTACAAGAGTGCATCCAGCGTCCTGTGCTGGACACTTGAGGTCAAAGGTGATGGGTCTGGCAAGCATAGCCCTTGCCCTCAGGAAGCTTACAGTCTCCTATGGAGCTGACACCTGTACCTTCATCAGTATGATACAAGAGAGAATGGCTGTGAGCAAGGTTGTGAAACTCTGTGGGAATGAGAGCTTGCCCAGTGGTTTGCAGGATCAAGCTAGACCTGGACCCCAGATCCTTCTATACAATGAGGGGGTGGGGTAAGATGATCTCTAAGCTGCCTTCTATCACTGACATGCTTTATGCCCATGATTCTGGCTCCCAGGCTGCCTCCTTTGACAGGCTGTCTCCCCCTGACAGCCTTGGCTCTTGGAATTCAGTCAGAGGTGTTCCCTCCCCCCAGGTATGTTCACCCTGTGCACAGCCCCTTCCTCCCCTCACCCCACAACCACACACACACACATGCAAGCAGCCATCCCTGTGGACAGTTCCTCTGGGGTCTGGGAGGAGATGGGGCAGGAGGACCCTGGCACCAGCCCTGTTCACCCAGACAGCTGG
Source organism: Phascolarctos cinereus (assembly GCF_003287225.1). Classification (NCBI taxonomy): domain Eukaryota; kingdom Metazoa; phylum Chordata; class Mammalia; order Diprotodontia; family Phascolarctidae; genus Phascolarctos; species Phascolarctos cinereus. The sequence continues at coordinate 715,772,219 of NW_027555847.1, forward strand.
TGACTATCCCATCACCTTCCCAGGAGGTGGGAGTCATTGGGGGTGGGGGGCTCAATGAAGCATAAGGATCCCCCTCCCCAATGTTAGAGGCAATCTAAGGAGACCTGGGGGAGGTACTAGAAGGAAAGCAGCCAAGGCCAGGGAGGAGAAGCAGAAGGAGGAGGTGAGGGAGATACCGAGACGGGTCATTTGTTATGTCTGCCCTGGGCAGGGACTGGGGGCCTCCAGTGACTGATGTTTTCTAATGGACTCCTGTGGGTGGGAGGGGGCAAGTCCAGACTGAGTGCAGGAGGGAAGCCTGCCCCAACCCTGCCTCCATTAATCTGAACCCGTCAGCCCCTTCCAGACAGAAAAACCAAAGTCTTCAGAGGCCCAGGCAGAGACTGGGGTGCCTCCCCAGTCACAGCTGTTTTCTCCCAATCAGAGCTTTGAAGAATGTGAAAGGGGGACCTTAAAGGCTGGCTAATCTCTGCCCCTCATTTTGGGGAAATGACACACCCAACATCATCCATAAAGGAAATGGTAAGCCAAGGAATCGGGGTTCTTGACTTGGGGTGCATGGATAGATTTTAGGGGGGCTATGAGCTCTACAAAAGGAGGGACCATAGATTCCTAAGTCTAGAGCTGAAAAAAGACCTCAGAGGCCATGAGGTTTAACCCCTTCCCTTTTACAAATGAGGAAACTGATGGAGGGTAAATCATTTCCCCAAAGTCATACACCCGCAACAGTCAGCATCAGAGCTGGGATCTGAACCAAGATAATGGACCACGGACCTAGAGCTGTGGTCTTCTCATATGACAGGTGGGGAAACTGAGGCCCAGGGAAGTCAAGTGATTTGTCCATTGTGACCCAGCCAGTAAGGATCCGAGATAGGATTTGAACCTGGCCCTTTGCTGAGACCCCAGGCCCACAAATGCCACCTTCCCGCCCCCAACTGCAGAGGAAACAGGAGCCGCACCAGGGGGTGAGAGGCTCTCATCTTCCAACTGAAACAGCATCTTGTAGATGATTCCTTGACTTATCATTCTCTCTTCTCCAGTGCTCTTGAATATCAAATGTTGTATTAATAGCTCACTCTTAATTATCCATGAGTAATGTAGTACAGCAGGGAAATTAATGAGGGGAAGCATTCAAACGAGACAATCTCCCCCTCTCCCAATTGGGGTCTTCTTGCAACTGCGCTGGCGTGTGCTGGGTATATTTGCATAAGATTTGCATGAAAGGCAGCCTGGTCGCCATGGAAAGAGTATTGACCCTGGGTCAGGACCAGACACCTGGGGTGGAATTCTGGCTCTCCCTCCAATTCCTAGCGAGTCAAGGGAGCTGGAAGAACACGGGGAGTGAGCGGTAGAACTGGGAGCCAGAAAGACCTGCTTTCCGACCTCCATGTTGGGCAAGCTACTTCCTGGCTGGTGCCTCAGTTTCTTCATCCATAAAATAAAAGGGTTGGGCTAGCTGAGCTCTCTTCCAGCTCTCAGTCTCCTGGGGAAAGAGCCAACCAAGTCCCATAGGTAGAAAACTGGTCTTGGAATCAGGATTTATGTGGACTTAACTCAGGGTGAGCCCTGGGTAAGTGGCCCGACCTGAGCCCCCAAAGTAAATATAATAGGCTTAGAAGGCACTGAGCCAGCCTTGGGGTCAGGAAGATGTGTGACCAAGTTGCATCTCATGACCCTGGGCAAGTCCCTTCTTTTTAAGCCTCTGTTTTCTCATCTGTAAAATGGGGCTCAGAATAGCTCCCATCTCACAGATCGATCAGGAGAAATGAGGAAGTACATGTACAGAGCTTTGCAAGCCTTAGTAATAATAACAGCCACTAAAGCAATACTTGAAGCTTTGCAGACCCTTGATATAATAAAGAAGAAGCTGTTTTTATGGGATTTCTGGGCTAGCCTTGCCTCGCCTTAAGAAGCCATCTGTGCCCCAATTACAGCCCTTCTCCATACTTGGTTCCGGCTCTTTTCTGATTCCCCTTCTCTGGAAACCCCATCTATCAGATCTTCACTTCCGGCCTCTTTCTTCATTTCTATTTTTCTCATACTTTACCCCCCTCTACTACCCCTACAACACAGCAATTTGGCTTGCTTGCTGCTCTTTGAACCCAATACTATATTTCCCACCTCCAAGCTTTTGCATTGGCTGTGCCTCATGCCTAGAATATCCTGGCCCCTCATCTCTACTTCATGGGCTCCTTGGAGACTTAGCTAAAATCTTACCTTCTGCGGCGGGTCTTTTCTGGTTCCCCCATCCTCCCCCGCCCAGCTGCTAATGTCTTTCTTCCTGACTCTGTGGATGGCCCTTTCTCTACCCCACCATGGAACCTCTCCGCCTCATTTTACGAAATCTAGAGGAAGAGGTTATTTTTTAAGAACACACAGGGATGCTCATCTCTCATACGTTCTAGTCCTGGCTCATTATGTGACCTTCCCCTCTCTGGGTCTGAGTTTTCTCATGTATAAAATAAGTACATTAGATTTGGTGACCTCTAAGGTCCATCAAAACTCTGAAGGTCAATGACTCTGTATGACCTTGACCTTGACCTCAATTTTCGAAGACATCTAGTTATTCACACATGTCAGGCACCCTGATAATGGCAGTATGGGGTCACAGGTAGAATGTTAGACCTGGAGGCAGAAACAGAGGGATCTGGTCCAAGGGACTACAATGATGATTTCATCTCTATAGGAGCTCCCGGGTGAGGCAATCCCCTCCACCGATGCAGGTTGACATCCATCACCTCTCGTTTTAGAGACTTATTCATAGAGTTTCAGTGACTTGTCCAAGGTCACACTGGCAGCATGAGTCAGCATCAAGACAGGAACCCAGGTCTTCCTGGCTCCCCAGGCCTATTCTCGTCCATGACACCAAGTCTGCCTTATCAACATCTGAGTTTAAATCTCACCCCCGACACTTAAAAACTGTATGACTGTGGTCAAGTCAGCTCTCAGAGCCTTATTTACTGTCGTGGTAGCTAATCGCCATCATCATCGTCACATTTATACGGGGCTTGTAAAGTGGGAGAAATGCAAGCTATAATTCCTGCTACCGGGCTCACTGTGGAGCTCAAATGGCGTATTTTGGTAAAGTGCTTTGGAGAAGATAAACACTTGTTGACTGAAACAATTCAGTTTAAAATGCTTTTAATAAAGTGCTTCGCAACGTTCAAAACACTCTGGAAGTGCCGGGTTCTGGGCTTAGCAGGCTTGTTGTTAACAAGGCCCTGGAATTGTGCTGGCTCCATAATACGAACAGAGAAGTCGCCCGGCACCTGCCCGGCCACCAGGAAATGCCGTGTGCCTGGCAAACCCTTTCCAGACCGGGCCTCAGAGACTGATGGTGCCTATGGCTTCCGAGGGCCTGCTAGCACAGAGGCTGAAAGCAGCTTATTGACGTGTACTGGGCTCAAAAATCATTAGAGTTCGACAGTCACGAGAACGTGACTCGCCCTGGGAGACCATCTCACACACAAAAAGCCCCAGCCAAAGGCAGGTACCCACCCCGGAGAGGACCCCAGCACACCCAGGGGCCCACCTCTCAGCCAGGGAGCCCTGCTGGCTGGGGACCAAGGCAAGAACCACAGGACTGTGTCTACGGCAGAAAGGGGAGAGGGACATCGAAGGGAGGGAAGAGGAAGACAGAAACAAAGAGGGAGGGAGGGAAGGAGAGAGAAGGGAAGGAGGAGAGAAGGAGGGAGGGAGGGAGAGAAGGGAGGGAGGGAGGAGGGAGGGAAGGAAGGAGGGAGAAAAGGAGGGAGGGAGGAAGGGAGGGAGGGAAGGAGGAGGGAGGAAGGAAGAGAGGGAGGGAAGGAGAGAGGAAGGGAAGGAGGGAGAGAAGGAGGAGGGAGGGAGGAAGAAGGAAGGGAGGGAGGGAGAGAAGGGAGGGAGGGAGAAAGGGAGGGAGAGAAGCAGGGAGGAAGAGAGGGAGGGAAGGAAGGAAGGAAGGAAGGAAGGAAGGAAGGAAGGAAGGAAGGAAGGAAGGAGGAGGGAGGGAGGGAGGGAGGGAGGGAAGAAGGAAGGGAGGGAGGGAGAGAAGGGAGGGAGGAAGAGAGAAAGGGAGGGAGGGAAGGAGGGAGGGAGGGAGGGAGGAAGGAAGGGAGGGAGGGAGGAAGGGAGGGAGGGAGGGAAGGAGGAAGGGAGGGAGGGAGGAAGGGAGGGAGGGAGGGAAGGAGGAAGGGAGGGAAGGAGGAAGGGAGGGAGAAGAAAAAAGAACAAAAAGAAGGAGAGATAAAAAAGAGAGAAAGGGAGAAGGAGCAAGGAAGGGGGGAGAGAGACAGATTCAGAGAGAGTGAGAGAGAGAGAGAAGCAGAGGAGATATGTCCCTAATGACCGTCCCCTCCCCTCAGTAAATGAAGGCAGGCTGGGCGGGGCAGGGAGGAGACAGGGCACTGGCGGGCCAGGGAAGCCCCTCTGCTTCTGGAAAGGGTACATGACGTGACAGCAGCAAGCCCAGGCCCAGACCCTGGCCCAGCTTGGTTGTGTCTGGGTTGGCCTGAATTCATCTGCGGGAAATGAGGTATTTCCTTGTGGCTGCGGGTGTCTGAGGCCTGACATGAGGGTGTCTGGGAATGGGTGACCTTCGGGGGCCCCAGGGATGTCACCAGCTGCTCATCCTCGTCTGGCTGGATCGGTGAGAGGCAGCAGAGACGCTTCTGCTTCACTCTGGGAAGGCAGGCCCGCAGCAGATCATGGGACCCGGGCTCAGAACTTCAAAGGCTCTTGGAGTATGAGTCTACCCAACCCCCCTTGCCTCATTTTACAAACCAGGAACCCCGAAGCCCAGAGAGGTTGTGACTCATCCAAGGACACAGAGCTAGAGAGCAGCATCAGCACCAGGATGATTACTTTGTTTGGGCCTCATGATACCATCTGGGGGGAGGCTATTATCCCCACTCCACAGATAAAGAAACTGGGGGAAAGTACCTTGTCCAAAGTAACAAATTTTTAAAATTTTAAAAAGGTCCTCAGTCTGTAAATCCAGTCCTCTTTCCAGTAGAACAAACACTTCTATCCTGGGCAGCTAGCTAGGTGGTGCTGCAGACAGAGTAGTGGACCTGGAGTCAGGAAGACCCGAGTTCAGATCCAGCCTCAGACACTTAGTTGTGTGACAGTGAGCAAGTCACTTACCCTCTGCCTGCCTCAGTTTCCCCAACTGTAAAATAGGGACAATAACAGCCTATCTCCCAGGTTGTTGTGAGGATCAAATGAGATGATATTTATAAAGCACTTGACAGAGTGCCTGGCACATAGTAGATGCTGTAGAAATGCTTATTTCCTTCCCTCAACAACCCTAGAAAGTAGGGATTGGAAATACCATCCCCCATTTTAAAGCCAAAAAAGTTGAGGATCAAAGGGAGGAAATAGCTTGTCCAATGGTCACATAATTGGAGTCTGTTCCCTCATATTACATCCAGCAGAATGTAAGAGCCTTAAGGGAAGGCATCATTTTCATTTTTTGTCACTGTATCCCAAGTGCCTAGTGCAATACTTGGAACTTTTTTCCTTCTTTCTCTTTTTTCCTTCCTTCCTTTCTTCTCTCCCTCCCTCCCTTCCCTCTCCCTCTCCCTCTCTCTCTGTCTCTCTGTCTCTGCCTGTCTCTGTCTCTCTGTCACTATGTCTCTGTCTGTCTCTATGTCTCTGTCTCTGTCTCTCTCTCTCTCAAAAAACTAATTTCCCTAATATTAGGAACTCCCAGTGAGTAATTCCCTCAAGCAATAAAGATTACAGCCCGTGGACTACAACTTGTAGTTTTAGAGAGGAAGACCCATATTCAATTCTTCCTTTGACTCATAATGGCTCAGACCTAGACAAGTAACTTCATCTCTCGTGTCCAGGAAGTCCTCTGAGTCCCAGCACATAGTAGGCACTTTAATAAGTCCTTGTTGAGTTGACTATGACCCCTTCCTGGAGGTGATGTGCTGAGAAGAAAGAGCTACAGTCTCTGGGGCTAGCATAGGGCTTGCATCTCAGCTCGCCCAGCCTCCATCCCATTCACAAGTCCCTTCATGGAGTTGTCCATTCAACAAATGGTTTTTAAGTGCTATCCGCATCTGCAGCTCTGGGCTCACGCCGAGGGAGATATAAAGTTTATGAGACACTATCCCCATTGGCAAACAGTCTAGTCGAGGAATAAAACCCAAATACAGATAACTCTAATCTGCACCTTCCTGACAGGTCCTCCAATTTCTCCTTAAATATCCCCAGCCATGGGGAGCTCCCGAGGTCTCCGACGCAGACAATTCCATTTGTATTGGACAGTTCGAATTGTTAGAAAGTTCCCTCTCGGATGGAGGCCTCCCTGGGCCATCCATGCCTCAATCCTCGTTCTGAATCTGGAGCATCACAGAATAAGTCTGTAAAGTGGTGGGAAGAGTGCTGCGTTTACAAAGCGGAGAGCACGGGTTCAAATCCTGGGCAAGCCAAGGGCATGGAGCTAGATGACTTTGAAGGCCTTCTACGCTCCTTCTTCTCTACAACAGCCCCTCATTTCATCTTCTCTTCTCCTGATTAAACGCTCCTGATTCCTCAATCCAATCCTCACAGGGCGTGGCCTCCATTCTGCATCTTGGCCGATGTCCTCTGGCCATGCTCCAGCTCCTCACTATTCCTCCTCCAACGTGACATCTGGAACCCAATGCTCCAGAAGGGAAGTGTCTGAGAGGACTGAGAACCTCTTGGGACTTTTGTGGATGCCACCCAAGCCTACCCTAAACTTCGTGACTCTCCTGTGGAATTTTTTCATTGTTGAGTAGCTTGTCCAACTCTTTGTTGACCCCATTTGGGGGTGTTCTTGGCAAAGACACTGGAGTGGTTCCAGTAAAATGCCCTGGCCATCCCACCTGATCCCCTGTATAAACTGCAATATGACCACCCTTTTCACATCTTTGTTGTTGAGTCATTTCAGGCATGTCTGACTCTTCATCACCCCATTTGGGGTTTCCTTGTCAGAAACACTGGAGTGGTTTGCTATTTCCTTCTTCAGCTCATTTTACATATAAGGAAACTGAGGCAAACAGGGTGAAGTGACTTGCCCAGGGTCACACAACTAGTAAGTGTCTGAGGCCAGATTTGAACTCAGGTCTTTCTGACTCTAGGCTCTATCCGCTGCATTCCAGGTCCCCTTTCCCATCTTGCAACTTTAGCAATTGATTTTTTGAACCCAAGTTCAGTATTTTACATTTATCCCCACGTCCTACCTGGCTGATTTTGCCCCATGCTTCTAGCCCGTCTCTGTGAGACTTCTTAGACCTTGATTCTTTCTTCTAACACGGTAGCCTTCCTTCCCATCTGAAGAATAGCTCCAAAAGGCAGCAAGAGAGAGAAAAATGCCAGTCAGACTTGCTCCACTCCATTCCAGGGAGGCCCTGCCGATGACATCATTCATCACCCCTTCAGAGCTGGGGTGCTCCAGGCTCAGTGTGAGGCTCGCTGGAGCCCTGAATGATTATGTCAAATGGCAAGCTATTTGTTCGTCTGTTTAACTGAAGAAAAGAAAAGAAAAGAAAAGAAAAGAAAAGAAAAGAAAAGAAAAGAAAAGAAAAGAAAAGAAAAGAAAAGAAAAAGAAAGAAAAGAAAGAAAAGAAAAGAAAAGAAAAAGAAAAGGAAAGGAAAGGAAAGGAAAGAAAGAAAAGAAAAGAAAGAAAAGAAAGAAAAGAAAAGAAAAAGAAAAGAAAAGAAAAGAAAAGAAAAGAAAAGAAAAGAAAAGAAAAGAAAAGAAAAGAAAAGAAAAGAAAAGAAAAGAAAAGAAAAGAAAAAAGAAAAGAAAAAAGAAAAGAAAAAAGAAAAGAAAAGAAGGTCTGAACAGACAGGAAGACTGTTTTCTTTGGATGACTCCTAGGGCTCTTCTATCTCTCTGGCACTGAGAGAAAGGAGTGGGGCTGTATTATAGAGGAGAGTGCAGGGCCAGGTATCAGAAGAAGCCGGCTCCACACCTGATTCTGACCCTAGCTCACTGGGTGAACCTGGGAGCGTCACTTCCTCCCTCAGTGAGCATCAGTCTCCTCAATTATAAGATGCAAATAATAAGACCTGCTCTACTGCACGGGGAGGGCATTCCAAGATGCAGACAAGATAAGTGCACATGAAGATTGCATGTGGTGTGCTCAGGATCACCCAACTCATGTGTTTGTCTATGCATGATTAAATTATAAATTCCTCAAGAACATGGGCTGTGTCATATATTCATCTCCACTTGCTAGCATAGGCTCTGATACACAGTAGGCCCTTTTAAAAAAGCTGATTGATTTATTATTAATTGACCTGCATATCCCCAGCACCTGGCATAGTGTCCGACACATAGTAGGTACTTTAAAACGTTTATTGATTTATCTGTGTGTCCCCAGCACCTAACATAGTATCTGCACATGATAGGTATTTTTAAATGTTGGTTGACTAATCAATGTATTTCCAGTGCCCACCATAGTGCCCAGCATATAGTAGGTACCTGATAAATGTTAGCTGTCTAGAGACAGGTAAGTGAGCACAATGGATATAAATGCTGAACCTGAAGTCAGAAAGATCTCAGTTCAAATCTTGCCTCAGCTACTTAGTAAGTATCTTGACCCTTTGGGCAAGTCATTTTCTCTCTCCTGGCCTCAGTTTCCTCATATGTAAAACAAGGTTCATAATAGCATCTACCCCACAGTGTTGTTGTGAGGGTCAAATGGAAAAACGATTTTTACAGTTCCTTGCAAACCTTAAAGGGCAATACAAACGTCAGCTATTATTATGGACTGATCTAAGTATCCTCAACCCCTAACCAAGTGTCCTACACATAGTAGGTGCTTGTTAAAAGGTTGTCGACTGACCTTTGTCCCCGCAGCACCCACCGCAATGCCTGGCATGCAATAAGCACTTAATAAACGCTTACTGGATTGGCAGCAGGAGACTACATTATTAGTCATTGATCAATTAGCATTTATGAAGCACCTGCTATATACCAGGTATTGTTCTGGGGAGAAAACGTGCATGTTTAAGGATATGGGCAGCTAGGTGGTACCACAGTACACAGAGCACTGGGCCCGGAGTCAGGAAGACTCATCTTCAAGACTTCAAATCCAGCCTCAGACACTCTAGCTGTGTGACCCTGGGCAAGTCACTTTACCCTGTTTGCCCCAGTTTCCACATTTATAAAATGAGCTGGAGAAGGAAACAGCAAACCACTCAGTAGTTCTGCCCAGAAAACCCCAAATGGAGTCATAGAGAGTCAGACGTGACTGAACAACAATTTAAAGAGATACAGATATTGCTATAGATACAGGCGCACAATACTTTCAAAATACCAAGTAATGAGATGGGGAGAGAGACATGCGGATCTGGGGTAGGGGGTATCAGGAAATGCCTTCTGTGGAAGGGAAGCGACTCATTTGATAGGCCTGGCAGCATCTGTGCTTGGCCTTATGGGGGAGAGGGATTGGGTAGAGGAGAATTAGAATACATATCATGGTGGGGATGGGTGTCCCCTAAGACCTTCGTGCTCTTCTGCACGGCCTCCCCTGTGGCCAATGATGGAAATTTGCACCATTTCTGATGGGGTTTGATGGAGGGGATCTATGACCCCAGAGCAAAGCCAACAGGCCCAGGCCCTGTGAACAGCACTCTAACTTCCAGGCCCAGCTCCCCAAAGAAGGTCCTAAGCCTTCCAAAGAGAGAAGCCAATAGGACAAGGGGGCTGCGCAGGGGTGCCCCCAGGAGCCAAGACCTGCCTCAGCTTTAGGACCCCCAGGGAAGCCAGGCCCAGTCCTGCCTCCCCACGTTTTGGTGGATATCCCTAGAAAGCTATCAGGCAGACAGAAAGCAGGAACCCGTAGTCAGCGCTGTGTCATCCGCAGCCACTGGGGTCCCAGGGCCCGAAGCTGTCTGCTGATAAGCAGACACAGGAAGGACGGATAGCCAAGGGTGTCAGGGTTTAACCAAAAGCCTCGACCCTCTGAAGCAAGTGCCCAGATCCAGGTGCCCTGTGGGCCACAGCTGGCCAATCAGCATTCATCAGGTCCTGTTCTGTGGCCAGCGACGTTGGTGTTAGGGAAGCAGGTTGGCATGCACGCATGTGGACACGTGTGTGCAACCACGTGTCATGTATGCGTATCACGTGCATGAAGGTCTTCTACGTTTGGGCATATACATGCAAGGGGATTCTGTCTGAAGGCATGTAGATATATGTGTGCATCCTCAAGAACATACATGCACGCGGCCATAGTCCTTGATCCTCCCAGATTTGTAACTGGGGGGGGGGGTTCAAGTGCCCAGGGAAATTTCAGGCAAACAGTGCAGAGTTAGCCCCGCCCCAGATAATACCCCCCCTAAGACATGCCAACAAGCCCCCAGACTCCAAGGTAACCCAAGGGGATGGTGACAGGCAGAGACACGGAAGTGGAAAAAGCCAGGAGAAGGGCAGGGCGACGGCACGGTGAACATGGCAAAAGGCTTACAGGCCACAGGACCACTTGGGGCCAGAGGGGCTCCCCTGAATGTCAGCGCCCTGGTGCACAGCCCTGCTGGGCCTATCCTAGTGAGAGCTCTGGGCCTCTCACATGTGCATAAGTGTTGCTATGTGTTTAAATGTATGCACATGGGTTATCCATTTATGTGTATGTTTGTGAGAGATGAAGGGAGGTTCGTATTTAAGAGAAGGTGCTGGCTGGTGGCTGCGTATATATGGGGGGAGGGGAGTATGCGTGCATGCGTCTCGGTGAGTGAGTGCCTATGTTCATGGGTGGGTGGATGATTGTGCACCATGTCAGCAGTGGAAGGCAAAGACATATTTGGGGGTGGAGGGGAGGTAGAGCAAACACACTCCAGTCCAGCCTTATTCAAATTCCTCCTGCCAAACAGCGCATTAATCTGAACACACCGATTCCACTCACTCTGCTTATTTATTTTTCAATTTTCTTGACTCTATCAGCTCTGAGCCGGTAGAAGATGCTTCGGAGAGAAGGGGGCCAGGGTCAAATTCACAGGATGCGGAGCTAACGCCAGAAGGGACCCCAGAGACCGTCTCATAAAACCCCTCACTTAACACAGGGGAAACTGAAGCCCAGAGAGGGAAAAGAGGCTTCATTTAAGTCCCAACTAAAATCCCTCCTTCTACAGGATTCTACGGGGGTTAGGATTCCCTGACTCCTCTTCATTCCAGTGCCTTCCCTGCGTTCATGTTTTCCTGTTTCTCCTGTCTGTAGCTGGCTCTGTATGTATCGTGTACACATTGTCTACCCTTTAGATGGTAAGCTCCCTGAGGGAGCTGTTAAGCTATCATGGAACCTGTGATCACAAGTTGGAAGGGACTTCACAGGTCACTTGACCCAAGACCTTCATTTTAGAAACTGAGGCACACGGAGGTCATAAGTTCACACAGGTAGGAAATATCAGAAGTGGGCACTCTCTCCCACTTACCTCCTCACCACCAATGGCTCAGCATTGCCCAATATTATTGTTTTCCCTATCCTGACCACAAAACACTGGTTATGGCTCTCCTAGCACTAGCTGGGCCAATCATTTACCAAAATCCCAAGAAGCATAAAAGCAAGAAGGGGAAGGAGGGAAGGAAGGAATTCCCACTTGTCTCTATTCTCTGCTGAGTGATAAATATTGGTAGAAGGGTAGATGGGCCCGCACAACCACTAAGTCTCAGCCTACAAGGAATTTGTGTGCGATTCTTATTAAGGTCACTTCATCAGAAAATATATTGGGCTGCTGGGATTTTAATTCTCTTTCCTTGTTATTCCAAGTTGGCCGGGTAATGAATTTGCATAAATAAACTCCATAGGCCCTAATTTCTCTGGCCCACCTGAGTCCTGTAATTATAGCCTGGATGGCCTGGTGGGCTCAAGTGGTCAGCATCAGCCGGGGGGAGAGAGGATTGGCTCAGGCCAGGGTTGCCTGGGAGAAAGCCCAGAGAAACTAGGGTGGAGGTCTCAGGAACAGTGCGAGGAAGAAGGGAGAGGAGGCCGAGGAGAAGAACAAATTTAATTCGGCAAGAATTGATTATGCACTTCGCTATGTGCCGACCGCTGTGCTAGAAGATGGGGTTACAGAGGCAAAAATGTGACCATCCTTGCCTTGCCTTCAACAGGCTTCCATTCTGTGAGAGATACAGGCTATACACAGATAATTAAATAGGAAGTAATGGGGTCACGGAGTGGAGGCAGATGAAGGTCTATGCCAACAGCTGGGCACGTTGAGGTAGCACAAACTGAACCTTGAGTAGAACCAGTGATCCCTAGATGTAGAGATGAGGAGGCAGAGGGAACATTCTAAGGCAAGGGGCACAGCCTGGGCAAAGCCTTGGAGGTGTGAAATGAAGAAAACCAACTCTGATGGCAGGTAGAGTGAGTGAGGAAGAGTCAATGACTTTGATCTCCTCTTCCTCCTTAGACTAGCAAACAAGTCCCCAAACTTGCCTTCCTTTCACTATTAAACACTTCAGTCTCTTCACTATTGCTAGCCTAAGTCAGGCGTGTGGGTTCATTTCCTGCCTCCACAGCTTTGTTCACACCGTTAACCCTGCCTAGGACGCCTTCTACCTCTTCTACCAGGGAAGATGCCCTTCAACTGAGGCAAGTGGGTAGACTTCCACCAAGTCAAATAATCAGAGCGATTCCTAGATGTTGATCAAGTGATAATCAAAGACTAAGTGTGGAAAGTCCCAGATCAAATCTGAAGTCCTTGGAAGCCGCTGGAGGAAAGGATGATGGTGAATAGGAAGCATATTCTGATTGGTGGAAGGAACTTGGTCACAGCCGATGAGCTTTGTGTGAAATTCCAACAGCTCCAGACCCAGGCTGACCAGTGTCTGGCAGGCTAGTGGAGGGGAGGGGGCTGTGCCAGCCGAGCCTCTGAGAAGGAATCACTCGGAGATGGAGGGAGGAGCCTCAGCCCTCAGCCACAGCTTGAGCACAGGAAGACCTCATCAGGGCATCTTTACTCATCAGCACCCTGGCAGCATTGCAGGGACAAGAATAACAGCCAGCAGCACCTGCAGTAAGAGACAAGGATGAACCAGGCACACTGTGGAAAGGCAGCTTCACAACACCAAGAGAAGCTCAATTAAAGGAAAAAGGGCAGCTAGGTGGCAAAGTGGATAGAGCACTGGCCCTGGAGTCAGGAGGACTCAAGTTCAAATCCAGCCTCAGATACTTACTAGCTGTGTGACCCTGGGCAAGTCTCTTAACCTCTGCCTGCCTCCATTTCCCCATTTGTAAAATCAGAAAAATAACATCACCTACCTCACAGGATTGCTGTGAGGATCAAACGGGAGAATATATACAATGCATTTAGCGCTGCTCCTGGCACGTAGCAAGTATTTAATCAATACGTATTCCTCCTCCCCTCCTCCCCTTCTTCCTAAGGAAAACTTCAGGAGTGCCTCCACAAAGAGTAAAGAGGGACTCCTAGCCACCAGGAACACAATCTCGAGCCCATTTTCTTCTGGACTCTGTATATACTTGGTGGGGGGGGGGAGTGTCATAGGCTTTTGGGGGGATATTTTCTACCAAATGTTCTTACTACATCACCTTAGCAAATACTCCTTTCTAAAAGCTAAGAAAGTTTTAAAAAAAAAAAGGAAAAGGAAAAAAGGCTAGGTGGTGCAGTGGAGAGAGCACCAGCTCTGGAGTGAGGAGGACCTGAGTTCTAATCTGGCCTCAGACATTTGACACTTCCTAGCTGTGTGACCCTGGGACCCTGTCACTTAACCCCAATTGCCTCATCAAAAAGAAAAAAAAAAGCTAAGGAAGTCTAGCTGACTAGTTGACACTAACTGATAATTGTGCAGTGGAGCACACCAGCGGGGGCTCAAAGGCTGCATCATTAGAAAAACAGCCCCAGCTCCTAAGGGTTTGCTAGGACAGTAGGGGGAGGAGTAGCAGCCAGCCTCCGGGGGTCTAGACTGCAAGTTGGGGTTGGAAGAGTTCGCCCCAGAGCATGTTCTATGCATATTGATCAAACTCTTTGCCATTGGCATGGTGTGATAGGATTGGGAGCCAAAAGATTTGGGCTTTGCCACCTACAACTGCCGTGTAGCCTTGGGCCAATAGCCTTCGCTCTCTTGGCCTCATTTTCCTCCTCTGTAAAAGTGATACATCAGGCTAGATCATGTCTGCCATCCCTCCGATTCTGCTTCTTGCCAGGAGCCTCCTCTGCCCTTCCCAGGCTGCAGCGACCTCTGCCTCTTCCAACCACATGGCTCTCCGATCCCACACCCAACACCTGCACTTAACCTCCACCACCACCACCCGTGGGATCTCATACGGGCAAAGGTTGCACCCCAGACCAACCACTGTGCTTTGTCTTAGTAGGAGTTACTAGGACTAGGTGCTGGGGTTTAATAAACACTGGCTAGAAGCAGAGAATGTCAGAGCTGTGAGGGGCCTTAGAACAGGGGATGTCAGAGCTGGGAGGGACCTTAGAACAGGGGGTGTCAGAGCTGAGAGGGGCCTTAGAACAGGGGATGTCAGAGCTGGGAGGGGCCTTAGAACAGGGAATATCAGAGCTGGGAGGGGCCTTAGAACAGGGGATGTCAGAGCTGAGAGGGGCCTTACAACAGGGGATGTCAGAGCTGAGAGGGGCCTTACAACAGGGGATGTCAGAGCTGAGAGGGGCCTTACAACAGGGGATGTCAGAGCTGCGAGGTGCCTTACAACAGGGGATGTCAGAGCTGGGAAGGACTTCAGAACAGGGAATGTCAAAGCTTCCAGAGGCCTTAGAGCAGGTGATGTCAGGGCTGGGAGGGGCCTTAGAACAGGAATGTCGGAGTTTAGAGAGGCCTTAGAGCAGAGGATGTCAGGGCTGGGAGGCCGTTAGAACAAGGAATAAGAGGGCTAGGGAGAGGGGACCTTAGAACACAGGACATAGAATGTGGGAGCTAGAAGGGAATTTAGAGCTCATTCTAAACCAACATGCTCATTTCACAGATGTGCAAGCTGAGGGCCAGAGAGGCACATTTCTGTCCCTAAGGTCACACAGCTAGTCACTGACAGGCAGGGCTGGAAGCCCCAGGTACCCTTCCGCTCAGTCCCTAACCCTCCTCCCTGTAGCATCCAGCAGCTCAGACATACCTGATGGTGTGACCTGATTTTTCAGACGCTATTTTTTACTTCCTTTGAATTCCTAGAGCTAACCTCCCTGGCCCCAGGTCCCTGCGGCAGCTGCCATTGTGCGCCTGGCTCCAGCCTTTCCAGGAAAAGGCACTTCCACGTGGAAAGCCCAGGGCAGCATGAAGTAATTGGCCAGAGTTGCAGGCAGATAGCGAGCCTGGTCCTGGCTATCAGGGCTTCCTGCCGCCTCCCTAGACCGGGGAGTGAGGGCACGGAGGAGAGGGGGATGTGCAGGGAAGCCCACATTAACCCCTTCCTGCACCTCCCCTCCTCTCCCCGGCCTGAGCCAGAGGAAACAAAGCATCCTTTATCCCAAAACTTATCAACATTCTTCAGTGACATGCAAGACAAAGAGAGGGAGCCCCCCCCCTCTACTGGGCAGGAAAAGGGGCCGGCCCCAAACCAGTTTATCACCTTCCCACGCCCCTCCAGCCCCTGCTGTGGTGGGGAGGAACTGGGCTCCTCCCAGCTGGGAAATCCACTCCATGGAACTGCTGGGCAGGGGAAGGGAGAGTGTATGTGTGAGTGTGTGTATGCGTGCTGGGGGGGATGCTGGGAGAGGGACCTCCCTCGGGAAAACAGGCCTCCGGTCCCTCTGAGAAGGAGGCCTGGCCGTATCTCTCCTCCCTTCCCCCATGTTGATGGACAGACCCTGTTGGTGAGGGGGGGAGGGACCCCCACAGGAGAAATTCTAATCCTCCCAGCACCGACAGTGGGCTACACCTAGGCCTGATAAATCACCATCCAGGGCCTATGCCTCTAGGAACAAAGACATTTCCTTTCTCTGCCAGGGAACAATAAAGACTTGTTCTTGTAGGTAACCTTAGGCCCAGGTTCTGGCCCTTTCATCCTCCACCCAGGTGAGAGCCGAGGAGCTCAGGGTGAAAAGCTCCCCTTCTCCTTGTCCACCCCCTCAGGAGCCACCCCCCAATTCTCTAGGGAGAAAAAGGGAGATCTCAAGCAAAGGGCACCACCCCCAGCCTTCAGGTTTGAGATTTCAAGCTGGAAGGCACGACAGAGGTCATCCAGAGAACTGGGCTGGAATCCTGGTCCCGGCCTGGGACTCTCTTGTCCTCTTGTCCTCATCTGGGGTCCTCACATATCAAAGGAGAGGATTGAACCGGATGACCAGGGAGGTTCTTTCCAACTCACAACCCCTGAACCTATCATCCCTCTGGATTTGCAAAATGAAGGGGTCAGACTAGAATGTTCCTGAGGGCCCTCTGTAGGGCTAGCCCTATGATCTCCTTCATTTTGCCCAAGAAGGGAAAGGGAGAAGGGATAAGCATTTATTAAATGCCCACTTTGTCCCAGGCACTGTGCCAAGCACTTTTTACAAATATTATCTCATTTGATTCTCAAAACAACACTGGGAGGCAGGTGTTATTATGATCCCTATTTCACAGTTGAGGAAACTGAGGCAAACAGAGGGTAAGTGACTTGCCCAGGGTCACACAGCTAGTAAGTAT
The DNA here is from genome assembly GCF_003287225.1 of Phascolarctos cinereus. Taxonomy (NCBI): domain Eukaryota; kingdom Metazoa; phylum Chordata; class Mammalia; order Diprotodontia; family Phascolarctidae; genus Phascolarctos; species Phascolarctos cinereus. Next base: position 715,788,777 of record NW_027555847.1, read on the forward strand.
ACAAGGCTCTGCACCACCTAGCCGCCACTAGGAGGAAGTCACATAAAGGTCACGCAGTAAGCAACAGAACCAGCATTAGAACCCAGGTCCTTGACGGTTCTTTAATACTGCATTGAGCTGCTGGCCTCCTAGAGCCTTCTGGGGAAATAATTCCCAGGCAATGCGTCCATAGCTTCTCCATGTAGGGCTCCCCCAACAGCTTAGGACCTGTGTGTTATTGTGGGACCCCAGCCTCTCAAGATCAAAGACACGAGCCCATCCTTGGAACCATGGATTTTGGAATTCCAAGTAACAGGATGACCACTTCGCAGGGATGTTGAAGAGAGAAGTTTCTGAAGTTTCTCCCTAATCTGAGATTCCTGGAATCTCAAAGCTGAAAAGGACCTAGAGGCCAGCTAGTACTACATGTCTTCTCCAGAATCCACAACAGATGATCTTCATGAATTTAACTAACAATTAAATTCAGCAAACTGCCTACTAGGTGTGAGGAAATATGTGAGTTGCTGGAGATAGGAAGTTTTGTTCGTTTCCGAGGCAATGGGGTTAAGTGACTTGCCCAGGGGCACACAGCTAGTAAGTGTCTAAGGCTGGATTTGAACTCAGGTCCTTCTGACTCCAGGGCCAATGCTCTATCCACAGTGCCATCTAGCTGCCCCTGAGATATGAAGATTTTTAAATGGTGCTGCCCTTGCCCCTGAGCAGCCTAATTTCTCCCTGAAGACTTTTAGTGGCAGGGGGCTCACTACCTTACAAGACAGAGCATTACATTGTTGGACAGCTCTGATCCTTGAGAGCGGACTTCCTTATATGGAGCCAGAACCCTACTATCCCCACCCCCCTCCCACTTTGCTCCTGGTTCTACACACAGTTCAGTTCATTATGGTTCTCTCTGCGTTGACTGGGTGCCATCTATGTGTCCAGCCCTGCAGGAGCAGCAGAAGACGAAGAACACACAGTACTTTCACTCCAGAGAAGGTAAATTTGAGTCCCTAATCAAACACTTCCTATGCATGTGACCTTGGGAAAGTCTGAGTCTCAGTTTTTTCATTTGTGAGATGGGTTTAAGGTCCTGCTTGGCTGCTTTCCAGTTGCCTGACCTAGTATGTCAGACTTCTCTGAGTTTTAGGCTTTGCATCTATAGGATGGGGTACCCGCGAGGTATCTACCTCACACAGTTGTTTGTAAGAAAAACGCCTTTGAAGCCGTAATGCGCTCTAGAAATGTGAGCTGTCAACATTATGGCCACCTCTGTGGGGAAGAGGAGGACTCATAGATACTGGTACAGAACTAGGAACTCGGTTTTAAGGTAAAGACTCTGGGTTACCAGCTGCCTTGACTTGACAACAGGGAAAGAAGTGAGGAAAGAGAGAGGATGCCAGACCCTCCCCCCAAAAAAAGGAAACAGGGGAGAGGGGAAGCTATATGTAGAGTCACGGACTTGGCTCCCTGCAAAGATGCCTGTGTGTCCTCCGCAGGAGAGAATAGCTGAGCCCTGGAGGAAAAGCAATCAAAATCCACCTAATTCAGTACTGTGAGTCATGTGGACTGTATAGACCCTAAGGGAAGGGCAGACTTCTTAGAAAGAAAGGTTGTTCAGCAACTCCAAGTTCTTTCCTCTCAAGGGGGTCCTTCAGAAAAGTGCTATAAGTCTGAGAGAGTCAGAAGCCTACGAGGGTGATAGCTTGACTAGTAACCCAAGTTCTTTCCCCACGTGAGAGGTCCTAATCCAGGGTAGTACTACAAGTCTGAAGGATATTACAGGTCCCTGAAGAAGTCACAGTCCCACTAGGTAGGAAAGGGGAGCTGTCTTGATTATTTAAGGCTGACTGGACTATTTATGTGCTTGGGTTTGAGCTCTTTGTGTTTTCTGTTGGATTAAATGATATCTGTCCTATATCTGGTGCTTTGTTAGCCCTGGAGGCTTGCATAGAAGCTTTAGGATCCTTTTAAATGCAAGTCAAATTCTGACAATTCAGGGGAAATCTTGGACAAGAAAAGCCAAATTCTAATGTTTTCAAAGGAAACCTGTGTTGGCGTTTCTGTGAGCCATAGGGAGTATATAGAGAGACACCCCCCCCCAAACCCAAACCCCAAGTTCACTGCCATGTAAACTAGACAAGTTTTCCATAAAAGCCAATAACATTAGCCTTGAGATGTAATTGGTTCAGGAAACTGAGGTTTAAACCATTAACATAGCTTCCTGTTTACATAAAAGCCCAATGCTGGAGAAGTTGGGTTCAACAGGCTTGACACACACTGTTTGCCAGGTGTGCTGCCATCATAATGGTGGAGGTAGGGGAGCTGTGTCCAACTGAAGTGATACTGTGTCCTTGCTGAATATCCTTTCCACGCTACTGTTAAGTCAACTTTTCGTTGCATGTTTGATGGTCTATGACAGGGGTGGGGAACCTGCAGCCTCGAGGCCACACATGGCCTTCTAGATCCTAGGATTTAGTCTTTTGACTGAGTCCAAGTCTTACAAAATACATCCTTTCATGAAGGGGATTTGCTCTGTGAAGTTTGGATTCAGTCAAAGGGCCACACTTGAGGACCTAGAGGGCCACGTGTGGCCTCAAGGCCACAGGTTCCCCACCTGTGGTCTATGAGGATCTCCTTTTGTTTCCATGCCAAGCCTGAACTCTCTGAGTCAGACATGGCCCAGAACACAAACCCAGAACACAGCAATGTAAGCCAAGGGCCAGGTGAAACCTCACCCAAGACTTAGAGCAGAGTCAGGATTTAAGTAGGTGAAGGACCCAACAGACCCAGACACTCTAATGAATTACTTAATGAGATGGTAAGATTATTTAATTAATGAGATCATGAAACTTGAAGTGGAAAGGATCTCAAGGGCCATCTATCCCAACCACCTCATTTTACATATGAGGAAACTGAGGCCCGAGAAGGGTGACATGGCTTCTCTAAAGTCCACATATATGAAGTGGCATTTGAACTCAGGTCCTCTGACTCCCAAACCAGTTCTCTTTCCACAATCCCAGATGTTTACTTGTGCTATTCATGTGCAGGGCAAAGATACAGATGAAGGCAAAATCACCTGAGATCATGAATTTGAAAGGTAAACCACTTCCAGAGGGTTCATCCTGGGCTCTGTACACTACACAGAGTCCCATATACTGTCTGCAGTCACAGCTAGTCCCCAAGAACCCAAAACCATAGCACTGAAAGGGATTTTGAAGGATAGAATGCTAGAACTGAGGAGACCCTTGGAACAAACTGTCAGGGACCTTCTGAATCATAGATAATAGAATATTAGAAGCTTGGGAGCTCACCTCATTTGATGCCTTTGGAGTAGTGATAAATAAAACTGAGGTTTAGAGGAAGGACATGATACATAGTAAGACGAGATGTTCAGAAGAGTGATCCAAAGATCCTTCAAGATCCTTGGAGAGCCAGAAGGAGAGCCAATCAGACTGGAGCTTACCAAAGTGGGAACACAGATTCCAGGCGTTCTAAAAGATCTTCACTCTTCAAAGGTTGGAAGTATAACAAGAGACTGGCCAACGAGCCCAGTCCTCATAGGCATGCACAGAGTGCCTCTGATGCAGTTCCCCAAGTGGAACACATGCAGATAATCTGTAATTGATTCTGGTCTGTTTATCCCACAACAAAGAGGAGCTCTTTTTTGGATTGGCTGGCATTCAAAGGGTACCAGAGGACTATAACTTTCCTTTTTTTCCCCTTTGGTCTCCCTCTTTCAGGGGACTTCTTGCTGCCTGCTGGCACTCCAATGAGAGAAAAGATAATGCTGTAAGGAGGGAATCCTTGGGTCTTCCTCATCCAAAGGAAACATGTTACCGATGAACATGGGCTTCCTTTCTTTTCCTCAATGTCGGTTCTTTTATTCTAGGTGAAGGCAATTGAAGGCTGACCTTGTAAGTTTCAAAAGGTCAGGAACATAAACCAGCAGGAGGTCCAGGAGTGGAGTCCATGCCAGGGTTGTGCAGCCAGTCCAGCAATGATGCCCCCAAAAAAGTGAGGAGCAGCCTTCTGGACCCAGCCAAGACAAGAATTCATCCAGCAATCATGCTGCATTCAGATATGACCATGCATGGTGGGACAAACTTCATTAAGCCTGAACCCACTCTCCCAGGTAGAATAGGTAAGTGCTGAGAATAATAAAGTGCTGAGAAAGGGGGATGTTTGGATTTCTGTTCTTGCTGTATTTTCAAATCTTTTGTAAAAGCTAATTGATGTTTATTGGTTAACTGGAACTGGGGCATTAATCATTGGCAGCTAACAGTGAAGGGGGAATACCAGAATGGGTGCTCAAGCCTAAAGCGTTAGAGAAAGACACCCCCAACCCTTCAAGAATAACCCCCCCCAGAATTCTACCAGGGGAGAGGTAGACAGCCTTGCTCTGGGATAGTGAAGACAGAGTACTTGCTAGAAGAAGAACATTTCCCACCCACCCCCCAACACAGGAAGTCACTAGCTGACCTTCAACTAGAACCCAAGTCTCCTCATTCCCAAGCCATTCTTCTTTTCACTACACCAGGGCAGCCAATAGAATTTAAGCTCCTTGAGGGCAGGGACTTCCTTACTTTTGTCTTTGTATAACCAGTGCCTAGCACACAGTAGGTGCTGAACAAATGCTTTTTGGATAGGATTGTGTCCCCTCTCATTTTCCCCAGTGGAATAGAAAGCACCCCAACATAGAAATGCCAGGTAGTCACAATAGTACTCAAAGCAGAAAGAGAATAAATAGCCTGTCCCCATTCTGGAGGGCACAGGGGGAAGAGGGGAAGGAGATGGGAAGCTGTGGTTTCATCAGTGAGATCTGTCCAAGGTCACCCAGGTAGTAGCTAGCATTAACATAATACTTTAAAGTTTGCAGAGTGCTTTACAAATATTGTTCCTCCCAATAGTACCAGGAGGTAGGTCCTCTTCTTATCCCTATTTTATAGTTGAAGAAACTGAGGCAGAGTTTAAGTGGTTTACCTAGAGTCACCCAGCTATTAAGTGTCTGAGATGGGATTTGAATTCAGGACCTCCTGACTCTGAGTACAGCACTCTATGCACAGCATCACCTAGATACCTAAGCCCTGGTCCTCTGACTCCAAGTATAGTGCTCTTCTCACTAAACCTCCCTGCCTTAGTGAGTGGATTCTATCAAATAATCAGGGAGTTTGGAATCCAGTGATTGGATTTAACTGAACAATGACGTCCTTTGAAAACAGCTGGTTGAGTATGGAAAACAACTGGCTAGATACAACCAAACAAGGAGGGTATTTTTTTTAAACTAATGGTTGAATTCACTCCAGCAGTAAAAAATATACATAAATAAAATAAAAAGTAAAATATTTATATAAAATTTAAAAAACAAATAAATAATAAAAACACTTGATTAATTAAAAAAAAAATTGATTGGATCCAACTGGACTATGGCCTGGGGGTCAGGGGGTGGAAGTTGGTTGAATTCACCGGAAAAATCAGATATTTCTAAAGCAGCTGGTTGGACTTTGAAAACAACTGGTTGGATTTAGCCAAACCAGTGGGTATTTTTAGACAAAAATAGCTGAATTCAGTCATCCAATAGGGTGTTTGAAAACAGCTGGGTGGATTTTGAAAACAGCTGGTTGGACTCACACAAACAAGAGGCCAGTTCTTAAAACAACTGGTTGGTTTCACTCAAACAATGGGGATTTTGAAAACAGCTGGTTGGATTTCAAAAACACCTAGCTCCACTCAGCTGTAGAGTGGGATCATTTGAAAACTGCTGCAGCTCAACAGGACAATGGTGTCTTTTAACAACAACAGGCTGAAGTCTGCAAAATGGGGGGTATTTACTGAAACAAATGCTGGAATTTACCAAAACAGGGTGTTTTGGAACCAGCTGATCAATTTTAGAAAACCACCAGCTGAATTCAGCAAAACACGAGTATTTGAAAGCAACTGGCTGAATTCACCCAAACAATGAGGTCTTTGGAAAAAGAGCTGGTAGAATTTTGGAAACTGGTTGAATTCAGCCAGACAATGGATTGTTTAAACAACAACAACAACCAGCTGAATTTTCTGAAAAAGATCTGGGGGTTTCAGTGAACTACAAGATCCATGTGAGTTGTTGATGTGATGGGACAGAGGAAAAAAGGCAGTATGATCTTGGATCATATTAAGAGACTCATGTCTCCCCCCAAAGAGGGGAGTGATCAATAATCCTGCTACACTCTGCCCTGGTCAGACCAAATCTATGGTATCACATCCATTTGTTGGCACCATGTTTTAGAAAGGATATTGATCATGTGGGAGCATCTAGAGGACACAAGTAGGGTGGGCCAAAAGTTCATGTCATCTGAGGACCAATTAACCTGGAGAAGAGAAGACTTGTGGATAATGGGGGGGGAGAAGAGGACATGATACCTGTCTTCAAGTATTTGAGAGGCAAGTCAAGAAAAGGGATTGGCTAGGTTCTACTTGACCCCAGAGGGCAATGGTGGGGAGGGGGGTCACAAAGAGGTCAGTTTAGGTGTGAGATCAGGTCATATTTTCAAACAATCAGAGCTGCTGTCCAAGAAGTGAAATGAGCTGCTCTGGAAGGTGGTGAGCTCCCTACAGATGCAGGGGTCTTCTAACAGAGGCTGGAGGACCACGTGTCTGGGATGTTGTGTGAGGGCTACTTCTTTAGGTATAGGTTGAACTAGATGGCCCGTGAAGTCCTTCCAACTGTGAGATTCTGTGGATTTTGTGATTTTTTTTACTGAGACAAGAAAGTCTTCAAAAACAGAAATTAGTTATGGTGCATGGGAAATTTGGCATCAGAGGATGTAAGTTTGAATCCCAGATCTGCCAGTTACTTCCAGAATGACCTTGGGCAAATTACTTTCCCTCTCAGGGACTCAGTTTACCCTTCTGTAAAATGAGGGATCTTATGAAAGGACCCCTTCCAACTGATATTGTTATTCCATTCTAAGCTACCTTCAATGCTTAGTTCCACTGCCACATCGGAGAAGACTTATCCTAATCCCTTCTAGCTGCTAGGTCCTCACCCTTCTCCCAAATAAATGACTTAGTGAATGGTGAATTAATGAATAAGTAGATGAATGAATGAATGAATAGATGAGTTACCCTGAATTTACACTATACACATTTTCTATGTGTAAATAGTTTCTCCTAAAGCCTTTATTGCTAAAGCCTCCAGCTACTAGTGCCCTCCCTAACCGCAAATACATTTATTTGGCACGTATTTGTATATGGGGCAGCTACATGACACAACGAATAGAACACTGCACTTAGAATCAAGAAGACATCTTTATGAGTTCAAATCCAGCCTCAGACACTTAGTATCTGTGTGACCCTGGACAAGTCACTTAACCCTGTTTGCCTCAGTTTCCTCATATGGAAAATGAACTGGAGAAGGAGATGGCAAACCACTCCGGTATCGTTGCCAAGAAAACCCCAAACGGGACCATGAAGAGTCTGAAACGATGGAACGGAACAGCATTTGTTTATATCTACATATTTCGTCTCCCCAGATAGAAGGTAAGCTCCTTGAGGGCAGGGACTTTCTTTTTTGTTGTTTTTGTCTTTGTATCCCCAGTACATAGTAGGTATTTAATGAATGCTTGTCAATCGAAGGAATGAAAGCTGCTTGAGGTCAGAAACTATATCACTTTTATCTCTGAATCTCCAGCCCTAGAAGGCTGCCAATCACAAGCAACAATGCTTGTGGTCAACTGTTTGTTTCCTCTCAATAAATTAAGTTCTGTCAGGCTAAGAATTGTTTCATTCATTGTATTTGTAACATCAGCCTTTAGCACAGTGCATGGTACAGAGTAGGTATGAAATAAAATGCTTGTTGATTCATGTGATTTTTTGAAAGAACTAATTGGATTTAGCCAAGGGGGGGGTTGAATCTTTAAAGAAAAAAAAGACTGAATTCATATAAACAATAGCGAATTTCTTAAACAGCTGGTTAAATTCTGAAAACCACCAGTTGAATTTGGCCAAGTAATAGGTGTTTTGAAAACAGCTGGCCAAATCCAATTGACTCACTGATGGCTTTAGAGACAGCCAGTTGAACTACAACATTTAATCCATTGTATCCTAAACATCTGGTTCATTGGCTGACTTTTTCTACTTGTTCTCTTCTTTTGCCTGATTTGTGTGGGTGTAGACACAGCTGACAACAATTCTCCAGACCCCAGGCACTTCAGCGGACTAGAGATGAGGGGAAGTAAGCCTAGCACCATTTCCCAGCCCCACCTGGGTGGACAGGCTCAGACACACCTGTGGGGGCCACTGTGATTTACGACCTCCATGAGGATGTTCAGCCAGACACCGGTAAGCTTGGGTTCCAAGCCTTCCTCCCTGAAAAATGACACCATGGGAATAAGAACGGAAAATGATGAAGTCCAATCCCTGGCACATCAGCAGAGCTAGACTTAGCAGAAAGAGATCAGAGGGTCCATCTCCCCCAATACAAAGCCATAGGAGAACAGCCAAACACTCTGACTGCCAATGAAGTGATGCACAGACATCTTTCATGAGCTCAATATATTGTTGGTTATAATAATAGTAATTTGTATTATTATTAATAATTATTGATTATAAATCATTATCGTGATTGGACAGAACACTGCCATCCCAACAACCCCCTGAGAGAGATGCTGTAACCAGTTATCTCAATTTTACAGAGAGGTGTTATGTTTTGCCCTGGATTACAGAACTTTCATAAATGCCAAATGGCATTCAGTTGCCCAAAGCTAGCCTCATGAAAAGGGCCTCTAAATCCACTTTTTAGGATAAATTCCAGTGCTTTGGGAGAGAAAGGGGCAAATTTAGATCTGGAAGGGACCTCAGAGGCCATGAGGTCCAACCTGCTCATTTTACAGATGAGGAAACTGAGGCTCAGAGAAATTAATGATTTACTCAAGGTCATACAACTAATTAGAATGACAGCAACTACTACTGGCATTTACATGGCATTTTAGGATTTCCAAAGCATTTTAATACGTTATTTCATTTTGTCCTGACAACAATCTTGAGGGGTAAGTACTACCAGTATTACCGTCCCATTTGCTAGGTGAGAAAGTGAAGCTCAGGGGAGGTTAGGTAGCTCCCAGTCAGTAACACAGAATTCAAATTCAGATCATCCTGACTCCTGTTCACTCTACCAAGCAGCTTCTGTAATCTCACAGACTAGAATATTTGTCATCTGGGCATGGCATTATTTTAAGCCATGGTGATTGAGTGCTATATTTGGGATCAGAGGGTGTGAATGCAAATCCTACCTCAACTATTTACCCCTTGAATAATTCTTGGCTAAGTAATTTAACCTATATTGGCCTCATTTGCTTCCTCCATATAAGGAGAATGTTGAACTAGATCATATCTAAAGTGTCTTTTAGGCAACTCACAGCATGACCTCAGAACATACTCCTTCCTGGGAGACACACCCAACACAGGGAAACACAAACACCAGTGCCTGGGCACAGCCATGCCAGTAACTACAGTACCCAAAGCTATACTGCTCTGTCAGAGAAAAGAACAAAACAAACAAACAAAAAAAAAAACTTGTCTGGCTTTTTTGTTCTCCATCCTCCCAAAATGTACCCCAGGATAATGGATGGCCTTGAAAGCAGCCCCAAAGCCCAGGCTCTCCCTTGCTTTGATCTGAAAGCCAGAGTCAGCTTCAGAGTAGGAAGAAGCTGGTGCCCTCATCACAGCTTTTGCCAGCAACTGCTGCCTTCCTGCCATCTCTGCTCTGGCAACATTGTGACGTTGCCCTGTGCTTCAGTCCTCTGCCTTCCCTTGTTCCCCATCAAAACTTATACAACCTGTAACAAAAACAGCCTGTTTCAACACAGTACTTTACAACTCACAAAGAATGTTTCTCACAACAATACTGTTAAATAGAAAGTATATTATTATCATCCCCATTTTCTAGATGAGGAAACTGAGGTCTGAAAGGCCTAGGTTTACAAAAGTATTAAGCGTTAGAGTCTCACCTTAAATCTGTTTACTAACCCCAAGTCCAGCACACTTTTGACTACACTATGCAGACCCTCTGAGCCCTTGTGGGTGAGTGGAGAATAAGGTACAGTATGGGCTAATTAATCAATTTGGGGCTTAGATCTGACCAAAGTTGCCAGGGATCCCTTAATTGTCAAAGCTAGTGGCCATTTTCAATTCTCATCCTTCTCATCCTTCTCATCCCCTCTGCAGCGTTCAGAACCATGCCCTGCCCCCCCAATACTCTTCTCCTCTCTGGATTTTGGGGACGTTTTTCACCTTGGTCGTCCTACTTGTTCCTTCCCAGTCTCCTTTTCTGGATCATTATCCAGATTACAGCCCCTAATTGTGGATGTGGGTGACTAAGTCATGCAGTGGATAGAGTGCCAGGCGTGGAGTCAGGAAAACTCTTCTTCCTGACTTCAAATCTGGCCTCAGACATTTACTAGCTAAGTAACTTAACTTCATTTGCCACTGTCTGCTCGTCGGCAAAATGAGCTGGAGGAGGAAATGGAAAACCACTCATTATCTTTGCCAAGAAAACCCCAAAGAGTCAATCATGACTGAAAAAAAAAAGACTGAACAACAGAAAAATTACATCCAGTAAGAATCTGGGTTCAAACCTTGTCTTCAACAAGTCTGTGGGACTATTCTAGGAACACATACATGAGACTCCCACAAGATGACCACAATTATAGGATGCCCTCCTTACTCCCATGTCTATTAGTTGGAATCTTATTTATTCATCAAGACCCAAAGTAAAGTTTTTTTCCTCTGATTCCCTGAGTCTTAGGTGTCATCTTTTCCCAGCACCCCATGGCACTCTCTCAGGTTCCTTGACCATGCCCTTTATTTGTACAGTAATTCTGAGAACCTCTTATCTTTTTCACTAGACTATGAATTCCTTGAGCTCAAAGACTTATTCTTCTTTACATCTCCCTAAGCAAGTACCACAGAACTCTGCACAATTACATATTAATTAATCAAACTGTTAATAAGGTCAGTTAAATAATTGTCTCCAACTTGCTCTGTGGCCTTGGAGAAGTCATAGGACTCATAGACTATCAGAGCTGAAAAGGACGTTAGAGATCAATTCTTTTGACCCGCTCGTTTTACAGATGAGCCCAGAGAAGGGACGTGATTTGCCCAAAGTCATACAGATGGTAAGCTGAGTCTTCTGATTGTTTTGTTTCACTATGCTGATTCATTTTCCCTCTTTGGGAGATTAAGCTAAAAGATCTCCTAAGACCTTTCCACATCTGACATTTATGACTTAATGATTCACAAGCCCCTTCCGGCTCTAACCATCTATGAACCCAAGACCTCCATAGGTCTCCAAGTCTCCAAGCATATGTGCTCCAAAGATTCTAAAATCCTCTAAGTCTCAAACTATGTAAGATTCTATGATTCTAAGATGTTGAAGTGCTTAAGGTCGAGATTCTGTGATTCTCAGAATGAGTCTAAGGTTTAAAATTAAATTATTCTAAGATCACAACAGTCTAAGTGAAAAACTCCAAGATTCTATGACTCTGAACCTGAGCTGAAGAGTCTCTATGGCTAAGCCTATGATCCTATGAGTCTATGATTCTCAAATTATGTAATTCAATGATTCTTTCCATAGGTTTAAGATCCCATGATCCTCTGTCTAAGAGTCCAAGATTCTATGATTCTAAGATTCCATGATCTTTTGTTTAAGATTCCATGATTCTATAAGAGTTTAAGATTCACTAATCCTAAGATTCCATGATTCTAAGTCTATGAGTTTGATTCTATGATTTTGAGATTCAAGGATTCTTGAATTTTGAATCTAAGAATTTAAGTCCATGGTTTTAAGATTCTGTGATCCATACCCCAGAAAAAAAAAAAAGATTCTTGGATCCTGAATCTAATAGTTTGAGTCTATGGGTCTAAGGAACTATGATTTTACAACTTGAAGATTGTGGAATTCTGAATCTAAGAATATAAGTCCATGGTTTTAAGACTCTATGGCCCTGAACCTAAGTGTTTTAAAAGTCTAAAATTCTAAAACTCTTTTCTGAGTCAGTATGAAGAGCCTATGCTTTCTAGATTCTATGATTCTCAGTCTGAGAATTGGAGCCGGTCATTCTAAGCATGCGTCGTCATGTGCTCCTAGGAGTTGGAGACTTTGATATTCTAAGATTCTGATTCCAAGGTTTGAGTTGATGATTACAATATGCTAAAAAGTTGATATCTGATATCTTATGATTTCAGGATGCTAAAATGCTATGATTCAGAATTCATGGGTTAAGAGTCCATGCCTTTTATTAAGGGAATTTGTTCTGTGAAGTTTGGATTCAGTCAAAGAGCCATACCTGAGGACCTAGAGGGTCACATGTGGCCTCGAGGCTCTAGGTTCCCCACCCCTGGTCCATGGTTTTAAGATTCCAGGTTTAAAGGATTAAGAGGTAGTGCTCTAAGCTGCTATGATTTTTGTCTAAGGCTTTAGAAGTCAATAGTTCTAAGACATTGTCATGTTCAGTATCTAAGCCCAGGATCCCCTGATTCAAAGATGCTCAGATTCTGATTGGGAGTCTAATAATCTTTGACTCTAAGAGTCTAGGATTATAAGATGCTGAGAGTCTGAGTCTCAATCTCTGTAATTCTCTGTAATTCAGATTCCATGGTTCCCCAAGTCTACAATCTCATATGTTGGGAGGGAGGTGAGGGGTTTGACTCCACCTGATGGGCCCCCCAGTTCTGTGTTCTCTTCCCCTGCCTTACACTATGCTGTCACTTTCCCTCGTGGAGAGTGGGAGTGGGGGGCTTGTACTAAAGGACCTCATAGTTATCTTCCACTTTTCAGCTCTTCCATAAATACAGGCAAAGTTGAGATTTCCCAGAGCAGACCCTGGCAGGGTTGCCAAGCAATGCCTCCATGGCCGCCCCCGCAGCCATGGCCGCAGTTGGCTGCTTTCGGGCTCTGATGAATTGCACACTTAACTTGATACCAAACGAGGCCGACCTGTCAGCGTGTCAGCATGGGGGGCCCCTAATCTGATTCCGTGTTGGGGACAGCCAACGGCCTCACTCTAATTGCAGGGAAGTTCACGGTCGTGTTCCAACAAGAAAGATACGGCCACTGATCGGAGGTGACACTAAGCGGGGCAGAGGGAGTGGGAGAAGCATCGTGCCCGCTCCCCGCCTGGAACCAGCTGCCAAGCCTAGGAGCTCACAGAGGGAAGGAGGGAGGGAGGGAAGGGGCACCCCGTACTGCCCCGGGGAAGGCTGCTTCTGTCTTGTCATGAAGGTCAGCGTCACTGAGGGGGAAGGCAGAAGGTTATCGCAGGCTTCGGGCAGGGACAGAAATGAAAGCCTGGGATTAGCTCAGAGAGCAGCGTCTGGGGTGAAGAGAACCTCGGGAGGCATCAGGCCTGGCCTCCACTTAGCCCCCAATTCCTTGGGTAACCTTGGCCAAGGCTGCCGCGCCTTCACCTCCCCCCCTCCCCCACACTAACAGAGTTTCAACTACAGGGCGCTTGGTCCCTGTTATCTCATTCAATCCTCAGAACAGCCCCTCTGGGATGAGTGCTACATAGAAAGAAACTAGGCTTAACTTTAGGTTGGACAGGGCCCAACCCAAAGTTTCACAGAAACGAGAGTTTAAAAGTGAGTATAAACCACTCTTCTAACTCCTATGTCCTTAGGGCCCTTCCAAAGAAGTGTAAAGGATGTGCACTGGCTTCTCAGTCAGGAAGAATGTGTTCAAGTCCTCTGCATGTATGTATGACCCTGGGCAAGGCACTTCAATTTTCAGCGACCCCCAACAACTCTCAGAATATGAGGCACAGAGGGGCAGCTAGGTGGCACAGTGGATAGAGCACTGGCCCTGAAGTCAGGAGGACCTGAATTCAAATCTGGCCTCCAACCACATACTTGACACTTACTAGCTGTGTGACCCTGGGCAAGTCACTTAACCCCAATTGCCAAAAAAAAAAAAGAAGAATATGAGGCACAGAACAGGTATGCGACGGCACTGGTAGGGAAAGTTCCTAATGGAGAGAGGGAGGGAGAGACAGAGAGACAGAGAGAGCCCACCCAACTCTAACATTCTGTGTTCTGAAGTCAGTCAAATCAATAACCATTTATTAAACAACTATGTGCTTGGCACTGTGCTAAATATCAGAGATATGTAAAAGTACCTGCCCTCAAGGGCACTTACATTCAAGGAATCATACAATATGTATAACTGGGACACAGTGGGATGGAGGGGATGGTATGCATATACGAATTCAGGATAATTGAGAGAGGAAGGAACCAGCCACAGGGCAGACAAAGAGAAGCTAATGTAGAAAGAAGGAGGTACTTGACCAGAGTCTTGAAGAAACATGGATTCCAGGAGTCAAAGGAACGAAGGGAGAAGATTCCAGAAAGATGGAACCACTGATACAAAGGCCTGGAGACAGGAACTGGACAACTGTGAGTAAGGAACACAATGACACCAGCATATATAGCTACTCCCCAGTCATCTCCATGCCACACTGCCTCCTCTCCAGCCTCCTCCCAGAACCGCGCCACGCCATACCCTTGCCTTCTACTTCTTGATGCCCTAAATGGATTTGCCTTCCTCTATTAAGCTGTATGCTCCTTGAAGGCAGGGGCTGATCAGCTCACTTGTGTCCATTTGCCCAGCTCTCAGCAGGGTGCCAGGCATACAGTAAGCATTTAATAAATGCTCAACCACTCATGCATCCATCATAGAGAGCATGGAGGGGGATAGTATGGAAAACAAATAAAAATATAAGAGGATCCAGGTTTTAAAGCTCTTTAAACATCAGAGAATTTTATATTTCATCCTGGAGGTGATGGGGAGCTTTTTGAGTAGGGGACTGACATGGTCCCAGCCCTTTAGAAAATCTATTTGGCAGCTGAATGAAGAACTGACTGGAGAGAGAGAGAGAGAGAGGGAGAGAGAGAGAGAAAGAGAGAGAGAGAGAGAGAGAGAGAGAGAGAGAGAGAGAGAGAGAGAGAGAGAGAGAGAGAGAGAGAGAGAGAGAGAGAGACACTGGAGGCAGGGAGATAAAAGTCAATTGTAAAAAAAAAAAAGGAGTCAATTGCAATAGTCCATATGAGTAGCAATGAGGGACTGAACTGGGGTAGTGACTGAGTGAGTGGAGAGAAGGAAACTATTCAAGGGGTAGGGTGGGGGCAGAAATGACCCTGGATCACTGTGTCATCAAGGCGGAGGGGCTTGTGTGGCTTAAAGCAGACCCAAGACTGACAGGTCAGAGTGGAGCGTTCTGAGAAAAGGTGATTCACTGGAGAAGGAAATGGCAAACCACTTCAGCATCTTTGACAAGAAAACAGCTGGACTCTAAGGAAAGCTGAGCACCACAGGAACAGTGCTGTGGAATCGTGGTGCTGGAGAAGACTTTTGAGAGGCCCTTAGACAGCAAGGAGATCAACTCAGTCAATACTTAAAGAAATCAATTCAGATTTCTCATTGGAAGGACAAATACTCAAGCTTACACTTAAATACTTTGGCCACATAGTGAGAAGACGGGACTTATTGGAAAAGACTCTGCTGTTGTGAAAGATTGATGGCAAAAGGAGAAGGGAACAGCAGAGGATGAGATGGAGAGATAGTGTCACGGAAGCAATGAACACGAGGTTGGACAAAGTTCCAGAGAGAGTGGAGGACAGAAGGGCCTGGCATGCTATGGTTACAAAGAGTCGGACATGACTGAACAACAATAAAGAAAGGAAAAGCTTTGGCAATTGAATGGTTATGGGGATGGGAGAGGGAGAGAGAGAGAGAGAGAGAGAGAGAGAGAGAGAGAGAGAGAGAGAGAGAGAGAGAGAGAGAGAGAGAGAGAGAGAGAGAGGGAAGGAGACAGGAGAGAGAGAGAGAGAGAGAGAGAGAGAGAGAGAGAGAGAGAGAGAGAGAGACAGGAGAGAAAGAGAGAGAGGGAGGGAGACAGGAGAGAGAGAGAGAGAGAGAGAGAGAGAGAGAGAGAGAGAGAGAGAGAGAGAGAGAGGGAGAGGGAGAGAGAGAGGGAGAGAGAGAGAGAGAGCACTGAGGCTGACACCAACATCAAAAATATTGTTAATCAAAAGGAGGGTAGTGCCAAAGAGGGGTCAGTTTGGGGGAAGGAAGGCGATGATGATCTCTGTTTGGACAAAGTCTCTTCCACTTTTGACGTCCTCTGTTCCAAAAGCCCTCCCAACTCTAAGATTACATTTTCTAAGGCTCCTCCCAGCTCTGACATTCTGTGACTTATATTTATCCTAAATTCAGCCTGATTACTGTCAAGTACATACAACAAATTGGAACCAGACGAACACAGTGTTACTTAGGAGAAGTCCTTAAGGTACCCACTTTAATGAACAGGCAAGCTTAGCTGACAATCAGCTTACCAAGTGGGCACTCCTCGAGTGCGAGAAATCAGTCTGTTCTCTGCTTTAGCAGCAGAGATGCTCCCTTTCCCATAGTGTTTACACTGACGTTCCACTCTGCCACTGCCCTGGGGGTGGCTTGCCAGGAGGATCTGCCTTACTCACCTTCAGATACCAAACTCTCCCACTCCCAGGTACCCACACCAACCCCTTTCATCCCTGTCACTCAATCTCCTTCTCTTAGTCAAGCTGCCCCTGCCTCACACTCATTCCTCTTAACCACTACCCCTAACAAGCGAGACAACATCCAGGATATGACTGTCCATTACAAGCACCCGAGAGCCCCATTCTAGCACGCCCCATTCTAGCACAGGGACATAATTCTGTAATATAGAAAAGAATGAGGCACCGGCCCTGGATTTAGAAGGACCTGAGTTCAAATCCAGCCTCAGACACATAACACTTACTAGCTGTGTGACCCTGGGCAAGTCACTTAACCCTATTGCCTAACCAAAAAAAAAAAAGCATAGTGCATTCTAGCATGGTGGAACAAAGAGAATCCTGGCTCAGATCACGTCATGAATGACTCTGATCAGGCAAGATGTCTGTCTTCTCTGAGCCTTGATTTCTTCATGTGTAAAATGAGAACAGGAAGTATCTGCCTCACCCTCTGCCCAGGACTGTAGTGAAGAAGGCTTTTTGTCACCATTGTGGCTGGTGAGTCATTTCAGCTGTGTCTGACTCTTCATGACCCCACTTGGGGTTTTCCTGGCAGAGACACTGGAGTGGTTTGCCATCTCCTTCTGAACTCATTGTACAGATGAGGAAACTGAGGCAAGCTGGGTGAAGAGACTCTCCCAGAGTCACAGAGCTAGTTAGTGTCTGAGGCCGGATTTGAACTCAGGAAGAGAAGTCTTCTTGACTCTATCCACCGCACAACCTAGCTGCCCTTAAACACCTCAGCTGAAAAGGGAAGTCATGACTGGAGGGTAACGACTAAGATGGTGATCATGGTGATGGTGAAGAGAGTGGTGACCATAATACTTGTGATGAGGACAAAAGTGGTAGAAGTGATGGTGACGATGGTGGAGCTGACAAGGAGGATGAAGATGATGATGACGGTGGTGAAAATGACAAGACAGTGATGGCACCAGCAGGACAATGCCTCAATGGTAGTGAAGCCAGTGACGATGGCGCTGGTGGGCCTCCTGCTTGCCCCACAGCAGTACACAGGTATGTGGCTTTGGCAGGTGGTACTGACAAGGGGTCAAGGCTTCCCACCAGCCAGCACCCATCATCCAAGGACCAGCCTGGCCCAGCTTGGAGATGTCTGACCACCTGATGGGGGAAGGGGAAGGACACAAAGCGGTAGCTTTTTATCCATAAGAGAAGTTGGAGAGGCAGTATGGCCTAATGGTAGTGGATGAACCACAGAAGCAGGAAAATCTGGGTTCGAGTCCTACCTCTGACACATATTAGTTTGTGAACCTGGCAGGTCACTTCACTCCAGTGTCCATGGCAGCTCCCCAGGACTCTCAGTTGCGGATGAATTGCTGTGAATTTGTAGAGAGAGCTTCTACACACACAGCTTTAGAACAGAGGATGTCAGAGCTGGGAGTGCCCTTAGAACAGGGAATATCAAGGTTGGGAAGGACCTTATAACAGGGGATGGCAGGCCTGGGAAAGGCCTTAGAACAGGGGATGTCAGGGCTGGGAGGGGCCTTAGAGCAGGGGATGTCAGGGCTGGGAGGGGCCTCAGAGCAGGGGATGTCAGAGTTGGGAGGGGCCTTAGAACAGGGGATGTCAAGGTTGGGAAGGACCTTAGAACAGAGGATGTCAGAGCTGGGAGTGCCCTTAGAACAGGGAATATCAAGGTTGGGAAGGACCTTATAACAGGGGATGGCAGGCCTGGGAAAGGCCTTAGAACAGGGGATGTCAGGGCTGGGAGGGGCCTTAGAGCAGGGGATGTCAGGGCTGGGAGGGGCTTCAGAGCAAGGGATGTCAGAGTTGGGAGGGGCCTTAGAACAGGGGATGTCAAGGTTGGGAAGGACCTTAGAACAGGGGATGGCAGGGCTGGGAGGGGCCTTAGAGCAGGGGATGTCAGGGCTGGGAGGGGCCTCAGAGCAGGGGATGTCAGAGTTGGGAGGGGCCTTAGAACAGGGGATGTCAAGGTTGGGAAGGACCTTAGAACAGGGGATGGCAGGGCTGGGAGGGGCCTTAGAACATGGAATATCAAGGTTGGGAGGGCTCTTAGAGCAGGGAATGTCTCAGGTGGAAGGCTGCTTTCCCTGTGTGTATCCACACTCCCCTTCACAAACTCCTCTGCCACTGCTTCGACCTCCATCCAAGGGGGTCATCATCACCCAGAGATGCGCTACCAGGTTTCAGCTACAGGTCTCCCGTGTCCAGAGGGAGGCAACCACTTCTTTCATCTTTACTGTCTGCTCCTGACCTCTTCATATTGTTTTCTTTCTCTGGCGCGATCTCTTCGGAGCCTTATGCTGATGATTTACAACAAAAGGATATATGTACAGCGGGAACCTCACAAGTGTGCGCCGCCCCCCCAGCCCCCTGCTGCTTTATAGTGATCTCCGCTCGCCTCATCCTCCAGTGGAGAAGGCCTCAGCCGCGGAGTCTCCCTCATATATCAAAAGGGAAATCCTTAAGCCCTGGCCATAAAGCAGCAGGGGAGCGCACCTGCCTGACTCATAAACTTGTAGGATGTGGTTTAGTCGGCCGGCCCATCTGCTTCCCAACCAGCCCCATATGGCCTCCGCTGTTTTGCTCCTGCCTTGCCGTTAGCTACCATGTGCCCCCCGCTCCATCCCTGTCCCATCTTCTCCCTTGCCCCGGTGCCCAGGAGCAACTCCAAAGGACAAGCTGAACGGGCACGTTCTGGAGGTGGGGTGGAGCATTCAGCTGCCTGGAGAGGATGCTGTGAAATGCTCAGGCCAGAATGTGTGGGCTGTGGCTCTCAACTGCTGTGTGACTCTGGGCCAAACATTCACCCTCTGTGGAACTCAGACTTATCCTCTTTCAAACAAGATAGTGGACCTGGTGATCTCTAAGGACCCTCCAGCCCTGACATCCCCTGTTCTGAGGCCTCTCCCAGCTCTGACATTCTCTCTCCTAGGACCCCCTCAGGCTCTGCTGTCTTGACCCGGATGTCCCTTCGGCATTTCTAACTCAGTATGACCAGAACAAACATCATTATTCTTTCCCTCAAAACCCATCTGTCCTCCCAAATCCCACAGCCCTCACAGTACTGAGGACACCACCATTCTGCCAGTCAGCCAGGCTCTTACATTCATAACCTTCTTCCTCACACTCATTCACCTCATTGAGCAAATATCATCATCACATCTAGTCATTTCCTGCCCCCTCACTTATCTGAGTTCTTCTCCCCACTCCCAGCTGCCACCCTAGTACACCCCCATGACCTGTGGACCCTTGCTCTTCCTGCCTCAGTTTCTCCTCATGCTGCCAAGGTGGTCATTCTAAAGCACAGGTCTGACCATGCCCACTCCTTGAGCAGTGAGTGCAAGTGTCTCCCTATTACCTCTAGGCTCAATTATGAACACCTCCATTTGGCATTTAAAGGTCTTCAGATCAGCTGCTTCTTTCCTCTCCAGTGTTCTTATCCACACATGCCCCATTCAGAGACCCAGCAATGCTATCCTTGCACTTCCTCAGACATGGCACGTTAGCAACCCTGCTTACCAAAGGGGAAGGGTTAGGAGGCCTGGCCCACTCCTCCAAATCTTCCAAGCCACAGTATTTCACGGGCACACAGATCCAGCTTCTGCCCTCCTCAGACACTCACATGCATAGACACTCACACGCACACACATTCACACTCACATCCATTCATATACATACTCTCATGCATACACACTCATATACACTCACACACATTCACACACACATACACTCACAATCACACAACTCACACACATTCACAAAACTCACACTCACACACATACACTCAAACT
The DNA here is from genome assembly GCF_003287225.1 of Phascolarctos cinereus. NCBI lineage: Eukaryota > Metazoa > Chordata > Mammalia > Diprotodontia > Phascolarctidae > Phascolarctos > Phascolarctos cinereus. Next base: position 715,809,092 of record NW_027555847.1, read on the forward strand.
CTCACACACTCACATACACACACAACCACACCTACACACTCACATTCACTAACACACACATTCACACACACTCACATGTACATACACTCACACACATGTTCACACACACATGCACACACACTCACAATGCATTCACTCACATGTTCACATACACACACACATACACACACACACACACACACACACACACACACACACACTCCATGGCCTGCCCTTCCTGGATGTGGCTTTCTCCCTGGAGGGCATCCCCCAGAAGCAGATGGGGGCTCTCTCCACTGGCAGGAACCCCAACCTGGATGAGATGAAGATCAGATCGGATCAGGGCATCAATACCTTGAGATGGCGAGTATTTAAGGTGCCCTGACCTCCAGAGTCACACGGAATCAGAAGATCAGCAGCTGCTGTGGCCTACGGAGAAGGAACCAGAGAACTGGACGTAATTGGTGTTGACAGGGCACTGTAAGATACACTTGTCATTTGTAGGACTTGACTGAGGAAAAAAAAATATTTTGATGATCCCAGTCAGGCAACAAGCATTGATTAAGCTCTTACTAATTACACAGTGAGCTTCTTGAGAGCAGAGACTGCTTTTTGCCTTTCTCTGTATCCCGAGGGCTTAGCCCGGAGCTTGGTACACAGCTGGTTCTCAAAGACAACCCAAATGGCATCACCGTATTTGAGCCAAGGTCCCGTGCCTCTGACTGGGATTGATCAGACCAGTACAGACTCAGAAGGTTCTACTGCAGGTCAGGCACCAAGAGTCCAGACAAACATTTGGAGCGGAGAGGTCTCTAAATTTGCACATCTCACTGGTACACAGGAGGTACTTAATGAATGCTTCTTGGCTTGACTGTATAATCTTTCTGACTCACTGGTTGACTGTGACCTTGAACAAGTCACTTCCCCTTCTTCCTTCTTCTACTATAAACCTTTCTCCTTCTGTCTCTCCTTTTTCTCTTCCCTCCTCCTTTCCCTGTCCCCTGCTTCTCTCTCTTTTCTCCCCATAATTGTATTCCCTTCTTCTCTTCTCTTCTCTTCTCTTCTCTTCTCTTCTCTTCTCTTCTCTTCTCTTCTCTTCTCTTCTCTCTCTTCTCTTCTCTTCTCTTCTCTCTGTCTCTGTCTCTGTCTCTCTCTGTCTCTCTGTCTCTGTCTCTCTCTGTCTCTCTCTGTCTCTCTCTCTCTCTCTCTCTCTCTCTCTCTCTCTCTCTCTCTCTCTCTCTCTCTCTCTCTCCTATTTGTTTCTCTTGAGAGGACTGTTCAGTCCCATCTGCCAATCTATGGCTTTGTCCCCTTGTCCACATAAATATGGTCTTCTCTGCACAGGGACTCACTGGTGGAACTCTACTTGCTGGTCCTCCAGAGGGACCCCTGAAGGACAAAGAGAACCTCTGACTTCCATCTCCAGGGGCCACCTGGAGCAATGGGTGAGAACCTGGTGAGAGATGTCAGGCAATGGCTCTTCTGCTCCCTCACTGAGGAGCCTTGCCTCAGAGATTCCCCCTGTTGGGACCTCAGCCAGCCTTAACGTTCTATGTTCATGGGATCATTAGGAGCTGGAAGGAACTGCAGAGGACCTCTGGTCCAAACCCTTCCTTTTACAAAGGAGGAAACTGAGGCCCAGAGAGAGGAGGCGATGTCATAGGATGATAGACCTAGAACTAGAAAGGACTATCTGGTCCAATCCCTTCATTTGATATATGGGGAAACTGAGGCTGGGAGAAAGGAAGTGACTTACCCAAGGTCAGGTTGGTAATAAGCAGCACGGATGGACTTTGAAGTCAATTCATCAATTCCAAATAGAGCAATCTTTCCACTATATCAAGCTGTTTTAGCAGTACTTGGTATTCTACATACTACAGTCTAGAGTTCCTTACTGGGAAGCCACTTGGTAGTAATGGCTAGAGGATCTGTCTAGAAGCCGGGGTGATCCAGGTTCAAGCTCCACCTCTGACACCGGCTGGCCATGGGACTCTGAGGAAGTCAGCCTCTTGGTGCACTAGGCAGCGTGTCACACAGAAGGTGCCATACTCCATTGGTAAAGGGAGTTTCCTCCCCTGGAAGTTGCCCATACAAATGGAACTACAGGTCTATTCTCCGCTTCTCCCACCTCTGCCATTTTATATTCTAAGATTTCTTCTAGTTCTAACATTTTGTGTTCTAATATTGTTCCCTCCTCCAGCTCTTAATCTATGTTCTAAGAGACATCTTCTAGCTCTAACATTCTCTGATTCTTGTCTCCCTAAAACAAATTCATTTTCCCTCCTTTCAAGCCCCAGGAACGTTCCATGACTCCCTACTGCCCACTCCTCAATTCTTACTTCTCAGTTCCAAAGGAGCCACTCCACCTTCCCTATCCAAACGTCTTTCCTGGTCTTCCTCTATCCCCTCCTTTGTCAAGTCCAGTGAGCCCCTTCAATGTTCACAGGTCAATTCAATTCACTTCCATCTCCTCACCTTTGTTCAAGATGTTCTGCCTACCTAGGAGATCCTTCCTCCTCCCCTCTGCCCATACTAATCCTTCTCTGCCCATCACTGGCTAAACCAGGTTGACAGTTACTGACAAGCCTCAAACCCATTAGAGATTTAGGGGAGTGTCTATCTCAAGCATGTGAAGACTTCCCCCGTGGAATGGGTGGATGAAAACAACCTGTTTCAATGGCCATGAAGGCAGCTGAAGCAGGTGCTGTGGGGCGCTTAGAGCTTAGTCAGACATGGAATATGCCGAAGCCATCCACTATATCCTGGGCTGTCACCAGCCATCCTGACTTTTGTCCTGCTATTGGATTTGAATGGAAAATTGTCTGGAAAAGACAGGGAGGCTGATGACTTTATGCAACTCTGCCTCACTTAAATCCAATTCACACATGAGTCAAGGCATTGCCCATGATATCATTGGTCCTCTTCAGAAAATACAGAACAAACAACACTAATTCTATTCCTCTGCAAGCACCGTTTGCTTTATGAAGTCTTCTTCAATTATCGCCACTCAAGATGACCTCGCTCTTTTCCCCTACTTGCAAAACTCCATGCTCAGCTCCCTGCCCCACTCCCCAGGCCCAGCTTAGTGTTCTGCTCACAGCAGGTGCCCACCAAATGTTCCCTGACTGACCAGCTAACACACCCCCTTCCTCTTGGAAGGATCCCACATTGGCCTAAGCCCTGGGAGCTGGAAACTCTATAATTCTCTCTGACTAGAGAGAGGACAGTGCTTCCAGGAAAAACGGATCAGGAAAACTTTGTTGAACAGGGCAGCAAGTAAAGGGTAGAACTTTGTATAACTGTTAGAGCACAATTAGACCAGAGCTGGGTGGAGGGAGGAGGAAAAGGAGGGGAGGGGACAGTAAGGAGGGAAGGGAGAAAGTAAGAGAAGGAAGAAAGGGGAGAGGCAGCAAGGAAGGGAATGAGAGAATGGAGAAAAAGACAGAAATAGGAGAGGGGGAAAGGAGAAGGGAAAGAGAGGAATGATAGGAGGAAGAACAGAGAGAGACAAAGGGAGGGAGACAGAGGGAGAGAGGCAGAGGGAGAAAGATAGAGAGACAGAGACAGATAGACAGAGATGGAGAGAGACCAAGGGAGAGAGACAGAGAGACAGAGGGAAAGAGACAGAGGGAGAGAGACAGAGGGAGAGAGGCAGAGGGAGAGAGACAGAGAGAGACAGAGGGAAAGAGACAGAGAGACAGAGACAGAGACAGAGGGAGAGAGACAGAGACTGAGGGAGAGAGACTAAGGGAGAGAGACAGAGAGACAGAGGGAGAGAGACAGAGGGAGAGAAAGGTATATAGTGAAAGGAAGAAAGATAGGTGACTGGCTTAAGGTCACATTAATAGTCAGCCAGCCAAGCAAAAACTGGAAGCCAGTTCTCCTGGTTATGGGTTCCATTCTCTAGAAGACCCACTGCCATCCAGCCACCACCACTTTTTTTTTAAACTGACAATTCCTATGGCATCCACAAAGCGGCTTTTAGAGAAAGTGAGGTGATGGGCTTCCCTGCTGTCCCCAACGAGCTACATGATAGCCCTCCAGGCTTTTGCAGGGTGACCGAGACTGGCCAAAAGCCCAGTGGGACCCGTAATGGTGTCAATCAATCCACCAGCATGTATCAGGAGCCTACTGTGGGCCGGCTGGGCTAAGTGAGCGCCCGGGATGCAAAAAGGTGAAAGACAGGCCTTGGTTTCCAGGTGCTCACAGTCTACTGGGAGGAGCAAGATGCGAACCACCGGGCCCATTGGAGATGCATACAGAGAAGGTAAGCCTAGCGAGCGAGGCGCTAGCAGCATGGGGACCAAGAAAGAAACTGGGGCGTGACTTCTGGAAGTCCCTCCCCGCCAACCAGCCAATCAACATTTATTAACCCCCTGCCACGTGACAGGCGCTGTCCTAAGCACCGGGATACCTGCCCTCGGCCAGCTTACTCTCATTTCATTTTCATAAAATCGTTTCAGAGCTGAAAGGGACCCAGAGGCATCTGATCCTACCCGTGTCTGAATAACGATGCCTTCCCTAACCTCGCTGGCAGGAGCCATCCAGCCTCTGCTGTGGGGCAGCTCTCATCAGTAGGAAGGTCATTCCAACATCAAGCTTACATCAACCTCTTTGCAACTTCTGCCCAGCGTTCTTCATCTGCTCTCGGGAGTCAAGCCCCATAGGGCCAATCTTACCTTCTCCACCTGAAAGCCTTTCAGATACATGAAGGCAACTATGATTCTCTACCCCTCCCCCCTCCCCAGTCATCTGTCCTTCAGACACCCGGGCCAGCTCAGCTCTTCTTCATCTGAGAGATCATCTCATCACCATTTACATTCTTCCTGAGATGGAGAACTCACTACCTACCTGGGAAACCCATTTCGCCTTTAGACAGTCCCAATCATTAGGAAGTCTTTAGAGTAAGGCAGAATCTGCCCTTCTCCCAGGCCTTCCTTCCCAGTAATTTCCATTCATCAATACTATTTCTGGCCTCCAGGGCCACAAAGAAACAGACAGATAGACAGGCAGGCAGACAGACAGATAGATAGATAGACAGACAGACTGACAAGCAGGCAGACAGACGGACAGATGGACAGACAGGTAGACAAATAGGCAGGCAGACAGACAGACTGATAGATAGACATTCAGACTGACTGACAGGCAGGCAGACAGATAGACAGACAGACTGAAAGGCAGGCAGACAGAGACTGATAGACATTCAGACTAACTGACAGGCAGGCAGATAGATGGATGGACAGACAGACAGACAGGCAGACAGACAAACTGACAGGTAGGCTGGCAGACGACAGAAAAATAAAGAATGAATGAACAAACAGATAAATAAGTAAATAAATGAATGAATAGATAAGTGAATAGATGCAGAAGTTAATAAACAGATAAAAATAAATAATGAATGAATGAATAGATAAATAAGTAAATAGATAAGTTAATGAATAGACATCAAGATAGATAAATGAATGAATAGGTAAGTAAATAGATAAATAAATGAATTAACAGAAAGATGGACAAACAAATGAATGAACAAATGAATGAGTGAGTGAATACATAGACAAATAGATAAGTAAATAGATAAATAAGTGAATGACTGGGTAGATAGAGTTCCTGCCTCTTTTCTATGAGAGCCTGTAAGACGTTGTTCAAACACCATCTTCTTCACGAAACTTTTCCAGACTCCTCCAGTTTCCTGTGTTCTCCCTTCCTCCAACTACACAGTATTTAACTATTTTGCATGTATTTTTATTGATTTAGTCGGCTTTTATTCTGTCTGAGTTTGTATAGATGCTTGTCCCTCTCAGGAGAACTGTATGGACCTGCTGAATAGGGATTATTTCCTTCTTGTGGGCCTTTAATAATTACTTGGTCAATCACTTGCCATGTTCCCCATCGATCTTCTCCCCTCCAGGTTAGACACCCTCAGCAGCTTCAAGGGGTGCCCACCTGGAGGAGCTGATAGAGGCCTCCCAACTACCAGCACAGTCCAGACAGCTTTCCTCATCCCAGTTTGCCCTCCAGTCTTCTTCCCTCTTGGTGGGGATTCTTCCTGGTCCTGGGAGGGGCATGTACTGCCATACCTCCACACATCTCCAAACTAGACTGAAATCCAAAGTTCTAGACAACAAAGGTCACTGAGGTGAACAGAAAGAAAGAAAGAAACGCAGTGGGAGAAAGAAAGAGCAGAAAACACTGGCCAACTAGGTCCCTAGAGGGCTAAAACATTAGTAGGAGAGAGAAGACCTAGAATCAGTGACCCTCCAAGGACTCCTGTGCCCAAAGCGATTTTAGCGAGGCCTAGGGAGAAAGCCTACCTTAGGAGAAGAGGTGGAAGGAAAGGAGAGAGAGGGATTTGAAAGTGGTCCACGGAACAGGAGGCTTTGTCCTGAGAGCCCTCAGTCAGTGGGGGAAAAAGAGGGGGGCTCGATTAGGAATCGGGGGCATGATGGGACTATGGGCAGTTCACTTCCTCACCTGAGCCTTGGGTTCATCATCTGTGAAAGGAGACTGGGCAGGCAATCTCTAAGGCCCCTCCCACCTCCAACATCCCCTGCTGTAAGCTTCCTCCCAGCCCTGACATTGCCCTGTTCTAAGGCCCCTCCCAGCTCTGACATTCCATGTTCTAGAGCCCCTCCAGACTCTAACATTGTCTGTGCCAAAGACTGTTCTCCATGACAAGATGTCAAGAGGACTGTTTTCTAAGCCATCCTCTGCCTAGCATCCTCACATATGGCCAGGTCACTTGGCCTCCCTAGATGTCACTGGGATAGAATTAGAGACAGGTGAGTGAAGGAGCTTGAAGGAAGAAGATTAAAGCTGCAGGCCGCTGGCCCACCTGTCAGCTGATTCTAGATCCTTCTTAGGATCCCAAACCGCTTTTCCTCCAGGTCTTCCTGGGGAAAGAACAAATCCTGCTTCTACCACCCCATCCCTCTCTCTCCCTCATTCTAAAAGAACACCTGGATGGCCATAGGATGGCTGTGGGGAGAAGCAGAGAGCAGGGGTCAGAATTCTAGGAGGGCATCTGGACCTGCTACAAAGGGCCAAGGGCATTCTGGAATGAGGACATTTAGCAAAAGGAGGGGGGACAGAAAGAGGCACAGCATATTAACCTCCTTCATCTTTCATTTCTGACAAAGCCTGCTCTCTCCTCATTTCAAAGAATTTCAAGCTAATGTCTAGAGGGCAGAAAAATCTATTCCCCAATACGCCTTCTGCAGCTTTTCCACCAATCGACTTGCCCTTCCTGGTACAATCAGTGGGGTATTGATTTTGGCGGGAGGAGAAGGGGGGAAGGGGAGAGCGGGGAGCCTGAGCATCATCCGAAAATCTATCAATACAAACAACATCTTTGGGGAAAAATAATGTCAGTAGTCCCAAGCGGGCCTCCTTCTTCATCCTTTAACCCTGAAAATGCAGAGGTGGCCATATCTAATGGGGAGGAGGGGAGAGCGCCCCCAGCTCCTTGTAGAGTGGGAGACCCTACTGGGCAGGGTTTGCCCTCACTTCCAAGGAGCCTCCAACTCTCCTTCCTGGGGTGCTGAGCTACATGCAGCATGAACTGACTTCCTGAATCCCATGATCCTGCCTTGATTTTCCATCCACTTCTCTGAGAACTTTCATCCTGCACCGTCTTTCCTCAGTCGGATCTCTTGCTTTGGAGCTGACGGCATCCCTTCTCTCTCACCTCCCTTCTTGGGCTCTCTCTGGAGGGTGAATCAGACTGCTTCCATGGTCTTTGCAGAGCCCTAGATGTGTGCAGAATGTCAGAGCTGTGAGGGTCATTAGAACACAGTATGTCAGAGATGGAAGGGACCTTAGAAGAGGAGATGTCAGATCTGGTAAGGCCCTTAGAACACAGCACGTTACAGATGGAAGGGACTTAGAACAGGGGATGTCAGAGGTGGGAGGGGCCTTAGAACAAAGAGTGTCAGAGTTAGGAAGGGACCTCAAGACAGGAAACATCAGAGGTGGGAGGGACCTTAGAACACAAAATGTCAGATCCAAGAAGGTCCTTAGAACGCAGAATGTTTGAGATGGAAGGAACCTTAGAACAGGAAATGTCAGAACTGGAAGGGACCTCAGAGCACATAATTCCAGAGCTTGGAGGAGCCTTGGAATATAGAGTGTAAGAGTTTGGAGGTACTATAGAACATGGTATGTTAGAACTGGGTGAGACCTTAGAATGATAGGCTATGTAATGTTAGGAATGAGAAGGGCATCTTAGCCTCATAGAGCATGGCACACGGCAGCTGACCGGGACCTCAGAGTGACCTCCATCTCTTAGATCCACGGCTTCCTTGTGCACACGGCTCCCACAGTGTCATCTTCATGATCCCCAGCCTCCTACCTCCAGTTCATAGTGCCCTCCCTCCCAAAATTATCTCAGAATTGTTCCTATCTATTCTGTGTGTGCTTATATACAAGTTTACTTTGTCTCCCTCAATAGACTGTAATCTCCTTCCAGTCTAGCCCTAGCACAGTGCTTGGCACGTGGTGGATAAGTTACAAATAATCTTGGTTGACTGACTGCCAGAACACAAGAGTTCTACAGCTGGAAGGAACCCAAACCCAACCATCTCATTTACTAGATTAAAGAATGGAGACTCAGAAAGGGGAAGCCGTATGCCCAATGTTTCATCTGGGGACTCATTGGGTTGACCAAGGACATCCCTGCTTCACCCTCTTAGATAAGGGCAAACTGCCTAGCAATGATCCCAGAATGGGAGGGCTCCCCATCACTGGCAGGCAATGTTTGTTGAGGATGTTGTAGGAGGAATTCTTCTTCAGATATAGGCTGGGCCTTCCAGGTGGCTCTTCCTTCCTCTGACATTCTGTGAATGTCTTCGTCACTCTAGACAGGCCCCAGGTCCCAGAATTTGCTGCCAATTCAAAGGCACATCAGGCTAAAAACTGCCCTACTCTGTAACAAGACTGGCTCCAGGCTGAGTGGGTGAGCAAGCAAGCTGAAGTGGTTTGATGAACAGAGACAGTAAAGTTTGCAAGTGATCACACAGGGGGGTGGCCACCTCTTTCACCAATGCAAAAGACCATTCTTACTCAGCAGGGTCAAGACCTTGACTCCTAATGCTCTACGTGTCACCCAGAAGTGGAAGAAGCAAGGAGAAGACAGACAGACAGACAGGAGAAGCCAACAGGTAGAAATCGCATTTCTCAGTAGCAAAGTCCCCCAGTCACTTCTCCATTAGTGCAGGAGCTTGTGTTGATGCTCTGAAGCTGCTCACGTTAACCAGTTTTACAGAGACACAGCTTTAGGTAAACTTGGCAGTAGGTAGTGCCTGTAAAGACGCTAAATAAATTCCTCACTCGGCAATCTTGGCTCTCATTAAGCACCTGGGAGGACGTTACTGCCTAGCGTAGTCCAAAACAGCTTTAATTACCATGTAATCAAGATATCTTTCCCTCCAGAAAAAAAAAAAAGATGCAGAGGAAAGGGAAATATTTACATGTAATTGTGTGTGTGTGTGTGTGTGTGTGTGTGTGTGTGGCAATCATATTACATGTCTCCTTGTCAGAGAGATAGACAAAGGACCAGAGAGAAAGAAAAGGCCTCCACAGTAACATCCTGGCTCAGCCCCTGACCACCTGAATGACCCAAGTGATCTCTAAGACTTTCAGCTTATAGATGAGGGAACTTAGTCACAGAGAAGTAGAGACCAAGGTCACTATAGGCAATGGGAAAGCTAAGAACGAAGCAAGGGTCAAATCTCCCATTTTGTGACACAATGTGATAGAGGGAGGGGTGGAGAGAGGAGAAAGAAAGAAAAAAAAGATGAAAAAAAGAAAAAGGAGAAAGAGGAACTAGTGGGAGGGAGGGAGGGAGGAAGAGAGGAAAGAGGGGAGGAAGAGAGGAAAGAGGGAAGGAAGGAAGGAAGGAAGGAAGGAAGGAAGGAAGGAAGGAAGGAAGGAAGGAAGGAAGGGAGGGAGGGAGGGAGGGAGGGAGGAGGGAGGGAGGAGAGGGAGGGGGGGGGGGAGGGAGGGAGGGAGGAAGGAAGGAAGGAAGGAAGGAAGGAAGGAAGGAAGGAAGGAAGGAAGGAAGGAAGGAAGGAAGGAAGGGAGGGAGGGAGGGAGGGAGGGAAGGAAGGAAGGAAGGGAGGGAGGGAGGGAAGGAAGGAAGGGAGGGAGGGAGGAGAGAAGGAGGAGGGAGGGAGGAGAGAAGGGAGGGAGGGAGGGAGGGAGGGAGGAGAGAAGGAAGGAAGGAAAGAAGGAAGAAGGGAGGGAGGGAGGGGAAAGGAGAAAAAGAAAGAGAAGAAGGGAGGAAGGGGAAAGGGAAGGAAAAAAGAAAAAAGGGAGGGAGGAAAGAATAAAGGAAGAGAGAGAGTAAGAGAGGGAAGAAGGGAGTAAGGGAGGGAAACAAAAGTGAGGAGAAAATGGAAGAACGGAGGAGAAAGAGAAGAGAAAGGAAGGAGACAAGAAAGGAAAAAGGGAGCATATTAGAAGGTCTATGCCCCGCCCATCGCAGTTCCAACCTCGTTCCCCGCCCGCCCTCCCTCCCTCCCCTTTGCGCAGGGGGAGAAGGCGGCAGGAGAACTGAGAGCTCTTTGGCACGAGGAGCAAATCGCCAGGCTAGGGGCTGTTTGACGCGTTGTTGACACCTGTGTAACAGCAGTGGAATCACTCACTAGCCGTGTTCCCTCCTGATTTATGAATTCCACTTCCCTCATGCTAAGGAAGGTTTCAACCCAATGAGAGAAAGAATTTCATAACAATTATAAGTATGGGAGAGCAGAAAGAGGGAGGCAGTGAGCTCCCTGTTATTCAAGGGTGTGCTGGAACCAGCTCAAACTGGCTCCTGAAAGCCCATTGTTAAATTTTCCATGTGAGCATTTATACCTCAGAAATCACCCAATGTGACAAATCAGACAGAGCTCGATTTCTTGACTTGATTGTTTAGACAGTCTTTTAAAAGTGATAGAAAAAAATGATAAGACGCAAATTAAAATTAAGAGTATGGCATGTGTACTTTTTTTTCATTTCAGAGAGCCAATTGTTAAACATTTACTAGCCCATCAATGCCATTCCTGGACTTGTTCCAGGGAAAGCTGATGACCATGGTCTGGAACATCAAATAAAGGACTCCTTCCTTCTTTCACAGGATAGGAGACTAGAATAGATGTCCTGGAAGGTTTTCCCCACATCTGCAATTCAGGTGTAAGCCTTGATTTCTCTGATGTCCAGATGACATTCTACCTTCTGTTACAGTTCCATGGCTCCCCGAGCTTTCTTCCCTTTTAGAAGTCAAACAGTCTTAGAATCAGAGGAGACGGGTTCAATTCAACAACAGCATTTATTAAGCACGTGGTATATGCAAGGCACTGTTCTAGGTACTGAGAGAGCTTAAATTCTATTTCAAGGATGCAGTAGTACACAGGCATTACTCATATGGATAAGTAAATACAAGATAATTTGAGGAAGGAGAGAGTCCTGGGGGAATCAGGAAAGGCTTCCTGTTGGAGGTGGCCCCTGACCTAAGTGTCCTGCTCCCAATTCTTCCACTTACTCATGGTTTCACTATGAATGAGAGAACTCCCTGAGTCTGTTTCCTTATCTGTAAAACATAAAAAATAATAATACTTAGACTAAAAAGTTGTGAAGACAGGGCTTTGTAAACTAAAAGTCTGAGTTCACTAAAACCCAGAGGTATAAGTATTATTATATTGCTTTAGAGTCTAAACGACAGAGACAGGAGCTCTCATTCACCTTTGTATTCCTCTACGTGTTGTTCAGTCATGGCAACCCCTTATGGGGTTTTCTTGGCAAATACTGGAGTGGTTTGCCATTTCCTTCTCCAGCTCATTTGACAGATGAGGAAACCAAGGCAAACAGAGTGAAGTGACTTGCTCAGGGTCACACTGCTATGAACTGTCTGAGGCCAAATTTGAACCCAGGTCTTCCTGACTCTGAGCCCAGCACTCTATCCACTCTGCCATCTAGCTGCCATATTGGTCCATGCATCTCTAGTGGGGGCTCATTTGAGGTTTATTGGTGCAGATCCAGTCATGGAGACTCCTCTTGCTCTGAGAAGGAAACAAACACCTGCCTGTTTCCAAACAGTGGGGCCGTAGCCTTTCCATCTCACTGTTTTCAAAGAGTCATGGAATTAGGGGATCCCCTTTGACTTCCTACTCCTATGGAATCATGAATCCCTTTGGCAAAAACGTCCATGAGAAGGCAATGTCTGACACTTCCAGTGACTACAGATTCCATCACATTATCACACAGCTTCAAATATTAGGAAGTTCAACACATTGAGGAGAAACCTACTTCTCTGTGACTTCGCCATCTGAGACCCAGTTCTCACCCATCGGAACCAAAGCGGAGAAAGGCCTATCTACATTACCGACAAGTCACAATTACAGCCTATATTTACAGAAACAGCTGACTGTTTAGCAAGCACATACAAGCACTCAGACTTATAACAAAGTGCTTCCACATAGAGGTCCTCAGGGGCTGCTTTAATGAATAGCTGAGACTCATATGCAATTAGCAGCATCCATTTGCCTGCGAACGATTAATGTGCCAAAACCTTTAAATCACGCTTTATTCTCTTAAGTAGGTTAAACATGCCCCCTGCAATATCCATCTGCTTAGGAAACCCTTTCTTTACAGAAGGCAACCTAATACTAACTGACATTTACATAAAGCTTTATTGTTTACAGAGCAAATTAGCATTCATTAACCCATTTTATTCTTACAATAGCTTTGTGAGGTGGGCACCACCAGTACTAGAATTCCCACTTAACAGTCAAGGAAACTGAGGACAGTGGGAATGTCACAGAGGCAGAGGATCTCAGAGTTGGAAAGGGTGTAAAGGCAATTTAAGGCAGCAGACAAGGACCTATGAAGGCATCCCCTTAAGAACACCCAAACCCAGTTGTCATGCACCAGGTGCTTGGGCTATTTCTAGTTCTGCCCATTGGGGCCAACCAAGCTGAATGCCCTCTTCCACATAACGGTCTTTCCAATACCTGATTCTGTAATTCGTTATCTAGGGCAGTCTGCCCTCACCAGGATGGCTGGCCCAGCAGAGCCACAGCAAAACCGACAAGGGCATTATAGGGAGGAGCGGGAGGTAAGGAGGAGGATGGTGCCTTACTGAGGTACAAGTGGTGAGCTTCCCTCCTCTTCTGTTGCAGCAGAGGGGGTGCTAATCAGAGTCCAGTGAGGCTTTGAACATGGCTGGGTGTGGGTATAGAAGATTCTGGAGAAGAAACAATGTACCAGGAAGAAGGAGAAGCCATCAGGTCCAGGGAAGAGACAGCCTGTTCCCCAACAATCCTATCTTTTTCTAGGTTAAACATCTCTACTTTCTCTGGAAGATTATTAGACAACAGAATCCAGAATCCATGGTCACCTCGAAGTCATAATCATAGAATTTAAAGGTTGGAGGAGGACTTCCTCGGCTATGTAATCTGAATTATGCCTGGAGGAATCCCCACTCCAATATCGAAGGAGGTTCATGCTCTGCCTGAAGACCTCCAGTGATGGGGAGCCCACTGCCATCCCCTACTTTGGCCTGGCTCTCATCGCTAGGAAGCTCTTCCTAACATGGTGCCTGAATTGACTTCTTTGTAACTCACAACCGTTGGTCCCAATTCTGCCCTCTGAGACCAAAGGGAAGGAATCTAATGCCCTTCCAATATTTGAAGGCAGCTATCCCATTCCCCTTGAGTCTTCTGTTCTCCAGATTACACATACCCAGTTCCTTCAGCCAGTCCTCCTACGTCATGGACCCAATGCCCTTTGCCATCCTGACTGTCCTCCTCTGGATACTCTCCATCCTATCACCTCTTAAACCATGATGCCCAGAACTGAACACAACATGACAGATGAAGTCTAGGGACTATTCCCGGAAGCTTTGCCTCTCTGAGTGCAGTCCAAGACTACATTAGCCTTTTTGGCTGCAATATTATACCAATGATTCCTATGGAACTTGTGGGTCACTAAAACCACCAGATCTTTTTCCAGAAAAACTTGTTCATGCCTCCCCCTACCATATACTTGTGAAGTTGACTTCTTATACCCAAATGTAAGACTTTACATTTGCTCCTATAAAACTTTATCTTATTCAGTGCAGACTAGTGTTCTGCGTTCTCTCAGTCTTTCTGGATCCTGACTCTGTTATCCACTCTATCCCTCCAAGCTTGGTGCCTTCTCCAAATGTATCCAGATCATGCATAAAAAATCGATCTGCACAATTTCCACTGTATCACCTGTTCAAAGTCAAACAGGTAGTAAGCAAAAGAGGCAGGGTTTGAACCCAGATCCACTGGCTTGAGCCTTGAATTCAGTCATCTGAGGGTGGATTGAAAGAAACTGAAGTGTTTAGCCTGGAGAAGAAAAGACAAATGGGGATGTAATTGCTAAACACGTGAGGGGTTTTCCTTCGGAGGACGAATTAGCTGTGTTCTCCTTAGACCTGGAAGACTGAAGCAGATTGTTCCTTCGTTTCTGAAGAGGATCAGTTTTATCCCAGGGTGATGTCTTGACTTGCACATGAATCAGATTTAATAGAGGCAGAGTTGCCCAAAGTTGTCAGCCTGAAGCAATGTGTGGAAGGTCCAGCAGCCAACAGAGACTGGACACCAGGACCCACTCCCCAAACATGAGGGCTGTCCTCAGGTATAATGGGCTGCTTGCTGAGGTGGTGTGTCCCCTTCCTTGGAGGCATTCGAACACAGACTGCTGGAGAACTTGGCAGGAAGGTATATGTAGAAAATATATAATATTATTATATATTATATCACATCATATTATAATATAATGTATTATAATGTTATGAGATATATTATTATTATTATTAATAATAATTATTATTATTTAATATAAAGTCCTGCAGGGGTAGGGATTCTTTCATTCTTTGGACTCGTATCTCCAGTGCCAAGCACAGTGCCTGGAGCACAGTAGGTACTTAACGTATGCTTGTTAATTGATTGATTATTACATCATAACAGGGTTTCCTTTCAGGAATGTATTGGACCAGCTGGCTCAGTCCCCTTCCAGCTCTCAAATTCTAGGATTCCACGATCCTGGGATACTGGGATTTTCTGATGCCAAACACGGATCCCTCCCCACTGCCCCCAAGCTGCCCCACAGCACTATTCAGCTAAGTAGAGACAAAACCAGCTCTCAGACCCAAGGCTCCAGGTTCCCAGAAAGCCCTGGGCTCCCGTCTCCTCCCTCCAGTCCTGGATCTAGACCCTCTGTGCGCTAGAGACCACTGTCTCTCTCACCCCCAGACCAGCTTCCAGAGGACCTCACTACCATTCCCTCTCTTTCTCCCCTGGAGGGTAGCAGCATTGATTAGGTCTGGTCTTTGCAAGGGACACTTCATTCCCAGCAGGAAAAGCGTTAAGCCTCGCCACTCCTCCCCCCATACCATTCCTGACGCCGATATTTTTCATCAATAAATGATGCTACAGCATCTCCCAATAAGACCTCTGCAGCCAGATTGATTTTGCTAGTGCCATTATGGAGAGAAACAGGGCACAGCCCAGGAAAACAGCCTGGCAGGGACCCAGGAATAGGCTCCCCACCCACAGTGTGAGGGAAATCCTGGGCTCCCCAAGGAGAAGACCGTTTCATGGAGGATTTAGAACTGGAAGAGACCTCAGCGAACATCTAGTCCAGGGGTGGGGAAACGGCAGCCTCAAGGCCACATGTGGCCTGGAGGCTGAAGGTCCCCCGCCCCTGAAGTTCATTCGGGGACTTGCCCCCAGGACCCATGATCTGATCCAACTAGTGTTTATTAAGCACCTGTTTTGTGTCGGGCACTGTGCTAGGTGCCCGGGATACAGAGACAAAAAAAAAAATGGCCCTTGTGTCTACTAAGGGGTCTACACGAAGCCTGTGTCTTGGTGACAGTGGGTCAAGAGGGTTTTCTATAGGACATACAAAGGTCAGTAAAGATAGTCATAGATTCTGATTTAAGGATGAAGTGAAAATTAGCCTCAACCTCTTTGAACCACTCTTTCCTTCTCCATAAAATTGGGATAGGGGCTGGTTATAGTCCCTTCTCTGCTCCCTCCAACCATGTTAGAACACAAAAGGTGAAAAATCAGCTGGGGTAGGGTGGCCCTTAGAATAAAGAATATCAGAACTGAGATGGTCTTCACGAAAGAGAAGGTCAGAACTGGACAAGAACCCTAGAACAGAGACCATAGATCATGAAATGTTAGCTTTGGGATGGATCTTAGAATAGTGAAGGTCAGAGCTGGGAAGGAACCATAGAACCAAGCATGGTGGACCTTAGAACACAGAATGTTAGCTTGGGGAGAGGAAGGAAAGGCATTGAGCATTTACATAGCATCTACTTGGCGGTATCTAGATGGCACAGTGAATAAAGCATGGGGCTTGGAATCAGGACGGACTCGAGTTCAAATCTAGCCTCAGATACTTACTAGTTGTGTGACCCTGGGCAAGTCACTTAACCTTGTCTGCCTCAGTTTCCTCATCTGTCAAACGAGCTGCAGAAGGAAATGGAAAAGAGGCAACACAACCCAACAACAATATGGCACCTACTAGGTGTCAGGTACGACACTAAACACCTTTTTTTTCAAATATTTTCTCCTTTGAGCTTCACAACAAGATTAGTGCCATTATTATCCTCCTTTTACAGATGAGGAAATTAAGACAAGCAGAGTTTAAGTGATTTGCCTATGGTCACCCAGCTAGTAAGTGTCTGAAGCAAGATTTGAACTCGGATCTTCCTGATTCCAGGCCCAGCACTCTGTCTGCTGCACCACCAGCTGGGAAGGACTTTAGAACAGGAAATGTCAGAACTGAAAAGGAAGTTAGAACCAGGCCACAGAGTATCAGTAATCCAAAAGCCCTTAGAAGTCACCTAGTCTACACCTTTCCTTTAAAAGAAGATTGACATGAGATCCAAAGAGAAAATGTTGTTCCCTGGTTTGGACAGCAGAGGCCCAGCTAGACCCCAGATCTCTTGCCCCACCCTGCCCAAGTCCATGACTAGCTCCTTCCCCTTATTGTCTCTTGCCAGGCACTAATCCTCCAAGCTCATGGCTCTGCTCACTCTGTGCTTCTCACACAACGTGCAAATCATCTGTCACCTACGCAGCCACCGGGAGCATAAAGGAGTTTATTAGATGTAAATGTTATCAAAATAGGAATGAAATTTGCAGAAGGCTGAGGACTTGGAAGCAGCTGCGGACAGCTGGGAAAGCCTGGTGGGGAAGGCGGGACAGCCCCAGCTCATCTAGCCCTGGACGCTTCCCATGCTCTTCCCACACTGCCTAGGCTAAGGCCAAGCTGGTCAGTCACGGTCGACTCTTGGTGACCCCACAGACGACAACACCCCAGACCTTTCTCTCCTCCACATTCTCTCCAGTCTGTCCAAGCTCACAGGCACAAGTAGCTGAGGAGGAATCTGAGGCTCAGAGACGGACAGCAGACTCACCCCAGGTCACACAGTAATCCAGTGACAGCCTTTCCCTGATCTAAAAACCATCCAGATGGGTTCTAAAGCATAGACCTCATGTGGCATCTTTCGTGGGATGATGCTATTTCTACCCAACCATCAATAGAGTTCGGGTGACTTCTTAGAACTTTGGTTAAAGGAGCTCTCTCTCTCTCTCTCTCTCTCTCTCTCTCTCTCTCTCTCTCTCTCTCTCTCTCTCTCTCTCTCTCTCTGTCTCTGTCTCTCTCTGTCTCTCTGTCTCTGTCTCTCTGTCTCTCAATAAGGGAGTTAGTACCCACTGGCAGAGGCGGGGTGTGTGGTATCATTCTCTACCCCCATCACTGCACCTCCCTTACTAATACTACTGAACATTTTAAAAGTACTTTTAGCTCCTTTTTTTCTCTTTTGAAGCATGTCTACCTTGCATCCGTAACCCTGTAACATGGGCAAGGTAATAATATCATTATGCCCATTTTACAGATGACAATACTAAGGCTGAGGTTTGGCCAAAGTCACACAGCTGAGCCAAGACATGAACCCAAGTCTCCCGACCCCTAACCAGGTCCTTCTCCCATGCTTCCTCCTCTCTCCTTTGAATAGATTCCTTTTGGCACAACCTCCCTGCCTATCCTTTTCTTTCTCATCTTCTGCTACCCTGATGTCATCTTTTACTGTGAACTGGAGGGCAGACGTGACATCCCATCTTCTCTTTCTCTTCTCTCCTCTACAGCTGTTGGCACAGGCCTGAGCACAGGAAGTGCCTAATAAATGTTTGATGGGGCTAATGAAACAGAGGAGAGACAGCTGTGCCTGGATTTAGGGCCAAAGGTGCTGGGTTTGAATCTCAGCCATACCTCTTACTATCTCGCTAAGTTTGGGTGAGTTCCTTAGCTTTCCCAGGACTCAGTTTCCCCCTCTATAAAAAGATGGGTTTGGACTCAGGTGTGGGGAATCTGTGGCCTCGAGGTCACATGGGGCCCTCTAAGTCCTCAGGTGTGGCCTTTTGACTGAGTCCAAGCTTTACAGAACAAATCCTTTTATGAAGGGGATTTATTGTGCGGTTTGGATTCAGCCAAAGGGCCGCCATCCCTGGACTAGATGATCTCTGAGGTGCCTCACAAGCAATAAGCTCATGACCTTATACAGCTCCTTAAGTCACTCTGTGCCTCAGTTTCCCTCCTCTGTTAAATGAGAAGCTCCAGATCTATGATCCCATGAATCTGTTCTTTGAAGGGTTGTCAAATTAAAGAGAAGTGCACTCTTTCTACACGGGCACAGAAAATAGAACCAGAAGCCATGAGAACATTCAGAAGGACCCCTGGAAACAAGGGGGGAGTCTCCTAACAGTGATAACTAACCCTAAGTAGAATGATCTTACTTGGAAGTAGTGAGGTCCCCATCCTGGGTGGTATCCAAGCAGAGGCCTGATGGCTATGTCCCAGTGTTGCAGAATCTCAGAGCTGGATGGGATCTCGGTGCCACCGAGCCCAACCCCTACCAGACCAAGGATCCCCCAGAACACATCCCTTACAAGTTGTCCTCCAACCTCTGCTTGGGGACTTGCAAGGAGGGGAACTCATAGCCTCTCAAGGCAGCCCATCCCACACTGGGACGCCTCTCATTGTTAGGAAGTTCTCCCCCTTTCCCCTCCTGATATCAGTTTTGAATTTGCCACTTTGTACCTTCTCCATTGTTTCTGGTTCTTTCCTTTGAAGGCAGAGCTGAACATGGTTAATCCCTCTGCCACAGCCAATCAAATGCTTGAGTGTTCTCAGCTGTGCTAAGCATCCCCAGCTCCTTCACCTAAAACAGAGGATATGGACCCAAAGCCCACTGGTGGTCCTCTTCTTGCTTCCTAAACAGAGGCAGCAAAGGTGGTACAGTGGCTGAAGTACCAGGCCTGCAGTCAGGAGGACCTCAATTCAAATCTGGCCTCAGATAGCCACTAGCTGGATGACCTTGGGAAGGTCACTTCACCTCTGTCTGCCTCAGTTTCCTTATCTGTAAAAGGGAGATAATAGTAACACCACCTACTTCACAGGGTTGCTGTGAGGATCCCATAAGGTAACATTGGTAAAAATGCATCTCAGCACAGTGCCTGGCACATAGCAGGGTCCTCTTCCCCTAAACTGAGATCTCCAAACCCAAGCACAGTACTTCAGATGTGGTCTCCCCAGAGAGGAGGGAAGTGGATGCTGCAGAGGGATTGAATAGGATGAAAACTGAGAATAGCCACTAGGTTTGGTAATTAAGGAATCCCTGGTAACTTTGGTCAGGTTTAAGCCTCAAATTAGTTCATTAGCTTGTACTGCAATTATCACATCATTCTCCAGTCACTTAAAAGAGCTTAGAGGGTCTGCGTGGGGCAACCCTTGAGTGATTCTTGGTTGAATGGTTTAGCCTCTAGAGGCATTAGCTTCTGCCATGGAAGGAAAAGGTTTACTAGCTTAGCTGTTCTCAGACTTCCTGGTTTCAGGATCACTTTTCACTCTTAAATTTTTTTTTAAAAAAGATCCTAAAAAAAATAAAAATTTCAAAAAGAGCTTGTATTTACGTGGGTTGTATCTATCAGTATTTACCATGTTAGAAATTAAACTGATAGAAAATTTTGAAATTGATTTACCAATTTAGTTGATAACAACAGTAATTAACTTACTACATATTAACATAATTGGCACATTTTGATAATAACATAATATTTTCCAAAACTTAGTGAGAAGGGTATGCTTTCTTTGTGTCCTCAACATTTAGTCCAGTGCTTGGCATACAGCAGTCACTTAATAAATGCTCGTTGACTGACGGTCGCAGGATCACAGATTTAGAGATGTAAGGGGTTTCAAATGTCTTTTAAGACCAACCGCCTTGTTTTACAGATGGGGAAACTGAGGCCCAGAGAGATTACATGACTTGCCTGAGATCGTAGCACTAAGAAGTGTCCAAGGTAGATGCGAATCCAGATCTTTCTGATTCTTAAGTTTATAACAGCTTATGTGTTGTTGTGCAGTCATGTCTGACTCTTTGTGGCCCCATTTGGGGTTTTCTTGGTGAAGATACTTCTCTATCTCATTTGACAGATGAGGAAACTGAGGCAAACAGAGTTGAGTGACTTGCTCAGGGTCACACAGTAAGTGTCTGAGGTCAGATTTGAACTCAGGAAGACAAGTCTTCCTAACTCCAGGCCCAGCACTCTATCTACTGCACCATCTTGCTGCCGATAGCTTCTTATACCATGATGAATTCTCAATCCACATTGGAAAAACTAAGTGGATGAACAATGACTACCATCTAGAAGGTTACATACTGTTAGATGGACAACCTATGTGTGTGTGTGTGTGTGTGTGTGTGTTGAGAGAGAGAGATCTTGAGGTTCTAGAGCTAGAAAGAACCTCAAAAGCAATCTATTCCAATCTCCTTGTTGTACGCAAGCCTACAAGTAGAGTTAGGGGAAGGAAGCATGAGTTAGCCTTTCATGTTCCAATTATACCATCTGGGGCTGTTTCAAGCAAGGAAGTCATCCTATAGACCTGGGGCACACAGAGTTAACTCTGCCCCAAGGTGAATTGATCTGGAACCAGCTGCGTATCCTTTGGGTGACAGAAAATTAAAATAGTCTTTAGGCCTTCAAGAAGCACTCCTAAGACCCCAGGGAACTTTCTGGCTGATTACTTTTGACCTTCTTTCCCATGTTTTTTATCTGTTTTGATTCTGCTGAATTGCTTTGTAATTGTCCTGGAAATGCCTTCCACCTGGAGGTACTGGAATATGTTCTTAGTAAAAAGAGAGTGTTTGTTTGAACCCTTGGGCACTGAGAGATCCATGGTACCAGATGAAGAACCAACTGCTTCACCTCTCATTTTGCAGATGGAGAAACTGAGGCCTGGAGAAATGAACTAACTTGCTCAAGGTCATGCAGGTGCTAAGCTTTAGAAACAGAACTCGAATCCAGGTCCTCTGGCTCTAGGGCCGGTGATCTGTCCCATAGAGTAGATGGACAATGGACTGGAAATGGAAAGAATCAGGAGGATGAGAGGGAGCTGGGAAATTCCACCTGTGGGAAAGTCAACAATCTCTTCAACACCCTCGACCTCCTTCCCAAGTCCCAAACCATCTTTCTGTTCCCAGATTCCTTTAGTGATGCTAGAGGGCTCTGGATCACAGCGCACCACAAGTGCCCATAGTGAGGTCAACCCCAAGGTTGGGAGGTAGAGCATGGCGGGCACAAGAAGGCTGTAGTCCATGACCTGAAAGGAGTGGAGGGGGGAGGGGACAGCCCAAGGTCAGGCTGAATGTCCTCTAAGGTCACAGGATTTAGAGCCTTCCAGTCAACCCCCTAATTTTACTGAGAGGAAAACTCAAACAGAATCAGGGGAAAGGACCGGACCAAGGTCAAATCACAAACCAATCTGCAAGTACTTATTAAGCACCTACCATGTTCCAGGCACTGTGCTAGGTGCTGAGAACACGAAGGCAAACATGAAGCAGTCGTTGCCCTCAAGAAGATTACATTCTATCAAGGAAGATGGTAGATGTATCTATAAGTATATATAGAACCCACAGAAGGTAGTTAGGGCAGGAGGGCCCTAGCAGCTGGTGGGGGAGGCAATCAGGAAAGGCTTCATGAAGAAGGTGGAGTCTGAGCTACTTCCTAAAAGCAAGAAAGGGATTCTTCTTTTTTTTCTTTTTTCTTAATTTATTTTTAGTTTTCAACAATCACTTCTGTACACTTTTGAGCTTTAAATTTTTCTCCCCCTCCCTCTCCACAGGCAATCTGATATAGGTTCTATATATACATTCCTACTAAGCATATTTTCACATTATAGTCATGTTGTAAGGAAGAATTAGAACCAATAGAAGGAACCACAAGGAAGAGGAAACAAAACAAAACAAAACAGAAGGAAAAAAAGAGCAAACAGTCTGCTTCGATCTACATTCAGCCTCCATAGTTCTTTCTCTGGATGTGGATAGCATTTTCCATCACCAGACTTTTGGAGACCCTTGCATTGCTGAGAAGGGCTAAGTCTCTCAAAGTCAGCCATCGCGCAACGTGGCTGTTACTGTGTTAACAATGTTCTCCTGGTTCTGCTCGCTCCACTCAGCATCAGAAAGGGATTCTATAAGGCAGCGGTGAGAAGGAACAGCATTCCAGGCATGGGGCGCTTCCAGGGCAAAGTCATGGCGATGGGAGATGTAGCATTGTATGTGAAGAATATAGAAGGCAAATATGTCTGGATCAGGGTGGCAGGGGGAGTAATGTTCAATGAGAAATAGGTGGGAGTCATTTTGTGGAGGGCTTTAAAAGCCAAGCAGAGTTTATATTTGATTCTAAAAGCAATAGAGACCCAGTGGAGTTTATTAAGTAGAGGAGTGACATTACATGAGCATGGAAGTATCTGAGAAGCAGGAACTATAATTAATAATAATGATGACAATATTTATGTAGTGCTGTAAGATTTGCAGAGTACCTTACAAATGTTATCTTATTTGACCTCAAAATAACCTAGGAAGGTAGATGCTATTACTTCCATTTTACAGATGTGGAAACTGACGCACAGAGTGGTTAAGTGAGTTGCCCAGGGTCACACAGCTAGCAAGTATCACCTTTGTATTTGTGTCCCCAGTGCTGGGCACATAGTAAGGGCTGAATAAATGCTTTTTTTATTCATTTACTCATTTATGCCGAGATTTGAACCCAGGTTGTTAACTATAAACTCGGCACTCATTCCATTACATTCAGCTACCTCCCTCCCAGGCCTGACATTGTGCAATACTATGAATTAACCACTGAGAGAGGAAAGGGGGAGGACCCCCCTCAAGTCATCAGTTTCTGGGATCTTAACAGGGTATCGCCCCAAGTGGACTGACTTGTTCTACCCCTTCTAGGGCAGGGACCCGACTGCGTGAGCAGGCTCAGGGACAGCATAATTGGATGCCTGTGCCCAGCCCCCTGGGGAAGCTGTGAAGATTAATATAGCATGTGTAATCTGATATCATAAAAATAACGAGGTGTCACATATTACAAGTGCATCGGATGCCATCCGGGGAGACAAGACACACAGAGAAGCACGTATAGCGCTCCGACCTGGCCAGGAGCACTGTGGTGCCGTGGGGGAGGGAGTGCCAGGTGTCTGGACTCCTTCCAAGAGCAAATTCCTCAGGAGTGACATAAGGAGGCTTGTTGGGTCCTCGAGAGAGGGGACCGGGCTGCTGGTCTGTGGTTTGGAAGGGCAGGAGATAGAGAATTCTACAATACAATTGTACGATGAGAGCTGGGAAGGGCCTCAGAACATGGAACGTGGGATTCTAGAGTTATAGGGAACCAGAGCTGGGAGGGGGACTTGGAATTCCCAATGAAATACCAGGTCTGGTTCCCCACCCCAAAGGGAAAAAAGTATGACTTTCTCATTTTAAAGATGGAGAAACTGAGGCTCAGAGAGAGGGTACGGACACATACATAGTAAATATCAAAGAATCGAACTCAGCTCTTTGGACTCCAAAACCCATGCAGATTTCACTACACCTAACCACATCAACAGCGGGGCCTCCATACTTGGAGGATGCAAACAATCATTTTGAAGTAAGAGTGAGCAGTAACCGTGTTTGTGGGAGAGGCTCTGATTCACTGAAAGCCAGCAGCCTGAACTCAGTGGGCATCTCTGCAGGAAACCTCAAACCTCATTCCATGCAGGTCAGGCTCCTTGGGTCATGAGGCCTCGACCAGGCGCCAGAAGCTTGCTCTCCTCAGTGCGCTGGCCTCCCAGAAATCACAAGGCCCCAGCTCAGGTGAAATGGGAAACCCAGAAGGCTCCCAGGTTCCACCACGGCATCACGCTGGCACGTCCGGATGCCCGGTGTCAGCCGTGGGATCGCTCAGAGATGATCTGGGTTGTGAACACACTGACAACCTCAACCACTAGTTCTTGGCATGTGCCCTGAGACCTTGGATGGGAAAGACCAAGCAAGCCACTTATGGCATCCAAGATGGGTCCTTCCCTGCTTAGAGAAAAGCTCGGGGCCCAGGGCTCCAGACAGAAGGCAGAGTTTCCTCCTCTGGGGCTCCAGGTCCAAGGGGTAGGTAGAAGAGAGAGGTTGCTTGGAAATAAGAGGATCTGCCAAACCCCACCTCCCACCCATAGGCATTGGCCCTAAGGGGCCAATGGGAATACTTCCCCAGGGTGTACTCGCAGCCAAGCTCTATGCATACCTGTGCTCCCCCCCACCAACCCAGTAATCAAGATTCTGGCCATGAGAAACACCACCGACTTAATGGAGGATCTTGGTCAAGGCTTTCCTGCCTTTTGAGCCTGTTTCCTCATCTGTAAAATGATCAAGTCATGCTGGCTAATTTAAGGCCTTCCCCAGCTCTGACATTCCCTGTTCTAAGGCCCTTCCCAGCTCTAACATTTTGTGTTCTAAGGTTCCCCAAAGCTCTGACATTCTATCTATAGTCTGTGTTCTAAGGCCCTCCCCAACTCTAAAATCTAGCTAAATTTCTGACTGACACTCTATATTCTAATAATAGTTAATAATAAAAGCTAGTATCCATACAGCACTTTAATGTTTGCAAAGATTATCTCCTTTGACCCTCACAACAGCCCTGGGAGGTCAGTGCTATTACTATCCCCTTTTTACCAATGAGGAAATTGAGGCAGATGGAAGTTAAGTGACTTGCCCAAGGTCACTCAGCTGTTATCACATAGCTATTTCTAGGTCTGGAGCTGGATTTGAACTCAGGTCTTCCTGACTCCAGGTTTCACCGTCTCTCTACTGTGCTGAAGAATCCTCCCTAGGTCTGAAGGTCTAACCCTTTCAGCTCTACTCTTCACCAATCGACATTCTAAGGATGCTTCTAGCTCTAGAAGTCAAGTCCTTTCTAAGTTTAACTCAACTCAAGCTTTTATTAAGCACCAACTGTTTGCCATGCACTATGATCTGTGGTGAAAAAAAAAACAAAGCCAGAATCGAAATAGATCCAGGTCTCAAAGAACTGGCTAAGCACTAGAGAAGGGTGGGGTGGGGGCCGGGGGAGGAAGGTAAAAAAATCCAGGCAAAGCTTGAAAAAATATATAATTCAACAGAAATACCAAGCAGTAGAGCCGCTGTTCTCAAAGCATGTGGTCCCTGAGATCTCTTTTAATGGTTTTCTACAAGGCCAAAATTATTCTTCTAATGAGGGGAGAGAAGAAGCATTTCTATAGCTCCTACTATGTGTGGGGCACTGTGCTAAGTGCTTTGTACAAATATTGTCTCATTTGATCCTCGAAACAACCCTGTAAGATAGATGCTATTATGATCCCCATTTTATAATTGAGGAAACTGAGGCAAACTGAGGTTAAATGACTTGTCCAGGGTCACATAGTTAGTATGTGTCTAAATCAGGACTTGAATTCAGATCTTCCTGAGACCTTGGACTCCAAGTCCAATGGTCTAAGTCAGGGGTGAGGAATCTGTGGCCTCAAGGCCACATGTGGCCCTCTATGCCCTCAAGTGCGGCCCTTTCATTGAAACCAAACCTCACAGAACAAATCCTTTTATTAAGGGGATTTGTTCTGTGAAAATGGTAACTTAGCCTTGAAGCCAAGAAGACTTGGGGTCAAGTTCCATCATCATATTGGCTGTGTGACCCTGGACAAGTCCCTTGATCTCTTAGTGTTCTAGACAACTCTTAGGACTACCATGGGGCCATCTCCAGTGGTCCTGCTCTATATCTGGCCACTGGACCAAGATGGCTCTGGAGGAGAAAGTGAGTGAGGCTGGTGATTTTGCACAGCCCTCCCTCATTTAAATCCAATTTACTTGCAGGTCATGGCAACATCTTCCTGATGTCATGACCTTCTTTGAGAAGGACAAAGCACAGACCCACAGGATTATAATGTACAGAGAATGCCCTGGTCTGCATAGGTAGAAGGCATTTCCTCACTTGGGACTTCCCTCTACCAGTATAATCACACGTCTCATCTCTGCCTATAATTCTATGAAGGGACTTTAAAAATAATCTAGTCACAGGATTTTGAAGCTGAAAAGGACGCTAGAGACAGTGTAGCCCAGCCCCATCATTTTTCAGATGAGCACCTAAAGAGGGGAAAAGAGTTACCCAGATTCACCGATGACTCAATGTCGGGGTCACAACAAGATTCCAACTCACCTCACTGACAGCCCAGGGCTTTTTCCTCCATGATGTGCTAAGCCAAGCCCTGTAGCAGGGACCTCTCCCCACTTCATAACCCATCACAGGTCTCCCCATGCAGACAACTGGGATGGCCAAGATGGTGGACTCCTGAGACTAGCTAAGACTAATGGCCCCAGCTCTGGCTGCCTCTGCCACTCAGATAAAGCGGTGGGCTCCTGGTTCCCTGGGCCCATGGGTGGGCAGGCAGCACCCTGGCCCCTTGGATGATGGGGCCGAGGGGGAAGAAGGAGGGAAAGGAGGTGGAAGAGCAGGGGAGAGGTCTATTCCACCAAGCTCATATATAACGCACTCTGTGCGCATTCTCCAGATGAATAAATGAGAAACCGAGGGGCCATAAATCCACTAGCTGCCGATTTGCAAGGGCCCGCTCTTTCCCCGGCCATGCTCTACCACCTTTTATAGCGCATTAATTACCTTCTCTAATAAAGTTTGACAAAATGATAACTTGCCCATGAAAAGTGTTGTAATAAATACATTTTCTCTAACTTTCAACCATTCTTGCATGTCTGGCTCATAAACCTCTGCTATGGTTCAGTAACTTATTATCTATCTATATTTATCAGCTCAGGAAAGAATTTTGAAATGGAACCACGGAGAACTCAGGACAAGGAGTCCATTCCAATGCATTGACCCCTCGACTGACCTGCTTAGATGGACTTCCCTGCTCCTTCCAGCCAACTTTCCGACGAGAGCCAGGATGAAGCTCCCTTCCTATCGCCTTTCCGCTCCCACCACCTGCCAGCTCAAGTTGAGCCCCCAAACCCAGAAGCCAAGGGCCTCCCCAACCTGGCCCACTTCTAGATACAAGTCTCACTCAGCCATTAACTAATATGTGACCTAGGACAATCTATTCGACCACTGTTGGCCTCAATTTCCTCAACTGTAAAATGATAGGTTGCCTAAACAATTTCTAAGGTCTCTTCCTGCTGTGATATTGATCATGATATGTTCTAAGACCCCTCATGGCTCCATCGCCTGTTCTAAGGCCCCTTCATAGCCCTTACCTTCCCTATTCTAAGTCCCCTCCCTTCTCTGTCACTCCCTATTCTAAGTCCCCTCCCCTCTCTGTCATTCCCTATTCTAAGGCCCCTCCCAGCCCTGAGAGTCCTTTTGTTCTAAGGTCCCTCCCAGCCCTGACATTCCCTGTTCTAAGGCTCCTCCTAGACAGGATTTTACCCCAGTACTTCGGGCCCCCAAGTCCAGTGGACTGTTTCACTATAGGGGCTTACTCTGATGGCCTCAGAGAACAGGAGCAGGAGCAGAAGCAGCAGAGACAGATTTGGGCTGGATGTTAGGAAAAGCTTCTTCTCAATGAGATCCCTCCAAAAGAGGAATGGGCTGAGAGGATGAAGGTCTCCTTTATTAGGGCCCTACTTGGAGCAAATGACCACTTGTCACAGATGTCACAGATCGAATTTAACATCTGAATTGTAAAATGGCCTCCAAGGACCCCTCCTGCCCTGAGGCTCTGTGACTATCACACTAGCCCTCTGACCTTGGCCAAGTTACTTAGGCCCTCTCAGCCTCAGTATCCCCATCTGTAAGATGAGGATAACAGTAACAACCTGCCTCCCAAGGTTGTTGTAAGCATAAACTGAGATAACGTACATCAAGTGATTTGCAGAACTTAAAACACTGTAGAAATGCTCCTGGTGGTGATTATTGTTGTTTGGTTGAATGCCTCCTATCACAATGAACGCTGAGTGCTGATTCCCTGACCAGACTGTGAGCCACCAATGGCTGGGACCCTGTCTCATTTGTTTTGGTTTTGACATGAATCCTTAGACTTTCCTCTGTGTTTCAAGACCAGCTACGGCAGTCCCATCCTAAGCCAGGGCCAGAGGCTCAGTCTTCACCCTCTCTAAGCCAGGGCCAGAGGCTCAGTCTACACCCTCTCTAAGTCAGGACCAGAGTCTCAGTCTATACCCTCTCCTCACCACTGGCTCTTCACCAAACCTGCCCGTTCTGAACCCATTTTGACAGACCTAGAAACACACCTGACCCCCCTCAAAGGTTTTGATGGTCATCCAATCTCCCTGCACAGACCTGGAGCCTGGGTCTCCTCTAGCCTCAGTTTCCCAATGCTTCCTTCTACCCCAAAGCCTGCCTTTTCTCCCAGAACACTGCAAGGAGGAAATGGGATTTCCAGGCAGTAGGGAAAGCAGCCTATGAGAATTCCACAGGCTGAAAAGCATCCTGGAGCTAGGCCCGCAAACTCAATAAAATTAATACTGCAGAGCAAAGGGTCTATTAAACTGTAAGTGCTGACCATCAAATTCCCCTTGCCCGGCCCTCACCCACGGGCTTGTTTGCCCAGAGCCCTCTAAGCTACCTCTCCTCTTAGAATTCACTCATTCCATCATTCTTTACTGAAATCCACCAGGGTACTCAGCTCCAGGGAAGGGTCTCAAGGGCTAAAAACTGGGCCAGTCTGCTTCCCTAAACATGGATGAACTAGGTGCCTACCCACATGGTATGGGGGGCCAGGCACCAGAATGCCTCTATCTGAACCAGACCACGAAGGTGCCTGAAAGTCTGACATTAAGGTTAATCTTGGCTTAAAGACAGTATCCCCAGAAGGCTCATCTCAAGGCCTGCCTGAGTAATAAACTAGCTGTGTGATCCTAGGCAAGTCACTTAACTTCTGTTTGCCTCAGTTTCCTCATCTATAAAATGGGGAAAATAATAATTCCTACCTCCCAGGGTTCTTGTGAAGATCAAATGAGATAATAGTGCTTAGCACAATGCCTGGCACATAGTAGGAGCTGTATAGACATCAGTTATTATCATGGATTCACCGGACTGACAAAGAGGTCCATGAGACCCAGATGATAAATCACTGTCTGGATCATTTCTAAGTCCCCATCCAATTCAAAATCTATATGAAGTCAGGAAATGAAGTTTGCAGGTGAATAAAAGGAGGTCCAAACCACTTGACTCACCTATTCAGGTAGCAAACTGGAACCAGTTACAGAATCAATCACTAAGCATTTATTAAGTGCCTACTATGCGCCAGGCACTGTGCTAAGCACTAGGGATGCAAATACAAGTGAAAACAAAGGCGGCCCTGCCCTCAAGGACCTTCCAGTCTAACTGCCTCCATGTGGCTGAGCTATGGACACGGGGCTTCTTTTGGCAGAAGAAATAAAGTCTGTGAAGGGTTTTAAGCAGAGCGCCTGAATCAGGGTTGTATGTCCTGTCTCTCAGGACTAGACGATAAACTCCTTGAGGGCAGAGGCCCTTGCACCCAAGTCAGGCCTCCATATTGGACTGGACCAAGAGTGGGAACCCAAAAGCTGTTTGTTGGTTGACTGAGCAGATGGTTTAGAAGCTGCTAAGAGCCCCACAGACTTGCTAACTGCTGCAGCTGTCCTCTTCCTCCTCCTCCTCTTCCTCCTCCCTCACACCCCATCCTCCCTATTCTGCTCCCCAAGCTTGCATGCAAGCTTGAAGGCCTTCTGGAAGGAATGGGCAGAAAGGCAGAGAATCACAGCTTGCTCAGAGAGTTGCTTCCATGAGGCTACCAGCTTCCGCCATCCGCCTTCCCAGAAACAACCCATCGGCCCCAAGGGGGGCCCTCCACCACCCCCAGGGAAGAATATTCCATTGGCAGAGATGCTGAGAGCTCAAGAAAGGTAGTTTTAGGACATAGGGACTCCTGCTTTTCACAGCAGGGGAGGTGAAAGGATGGGATCTGTTGCCCTAAGAAGAAGGTACAAGCCCTTAAGAGGTTAAGTGGAATAGTTGGAGGGTCCCTCGCCAGTGATGATGGAAACATCAGACCCTCAGAACTGGAAGGGACCTCAGAAGCACTGAGTCCAGGCTGGACGAAAACAAGAAAGCCCCATCGCACATCCCCAACAAGCCTCTGCCAGACCACTTTGGTGTTTAAAGCCCTTAGTTTAAATGAGAAGATTCATCTATGAATGGAGACTCTACGTGTAAGCCCTGGGACCGTGAACAGGCCCCTGCCTGAGACTCATCTTTGTCATCAGTGAAATGACTCTCACATCCTATGGTCTATGAGGCAGCCCAGCCCCTCTGCTCCAAAAGGACAGATTTCTTGAATTAACCTGCCCTGTTGGAAGGTGGGGAGCTGGAGGGAGGGAGGGCCTGAGTCTGTAAAGTTGATGGGCTGGGTGGGGAAACCCAGGCATTACTGTCACAGGACTAGAAGCAAAAGCTGTTGTCCACTGAGCCAAGCACATGCACCATATTTGGTGTTCCCAGTCATGGTAGAGTCCTAGAATGTCAGAACTGGGAGAAACCTTAGAACGCAGAACATGGAAAGGTAGAATGGGAGAGACCTTAGAACACAGAATGTCAGAGAGACCCTAGAACTGAAAACATAGAATATCAGAGCTGGGAGGAACATTAGAACATAGAAATTCAGAGCTGGGAGAGGCCTTAGAACAGAAAATATCAGACTGAAAGAGACCTTAGAATACAGAATGTCAAAGATATCTTAGAACTAAAAACAATATCAGAGCTGGGAGGGACATTAGAACATAGAATTCAGAGCTGGAAAAACCCTCAGAAGAGATAAAAGAGAATGCCAGAACCAGAATGTACCTTAGAACATAGAATGTCAAATCTGGAAGAAATCTTGGTACACAATAGTGTCAGAGCTAGGCAGGATCTTAGAACATGGAACTTTGAATATTAGAGATGAAAAGTTCTAGAACATAGAACTTGAGAGGAGAAAGGGAAGTTAGTACACAGAACATTAGCCCCGAGGGACAACTTGAACAGCAGAATTTAAAAGGCCTTAGAACACAGCAGAATGGAAGTTCTCTGAAGGCAAAGATGGCTTCCTTTCTGTCTTCACATCCGTGATATCCAGCATAGTGCTTATTACTTGATAAATGCTTGAAGAATGCAGGGAAGGCGAAAGGAATAAGTCTTCATATAGGACCTACTGTGTGCCCGGCACTGTAGTAGGAGCTTTACAGATTTCCTCAGTTGATCCTCACAACAAGCCTAGGAATTGAATGATCTTACTGGCTCCATTTGATAGTTGAGATCTGTCCACTCTGACCCCTTGACACAACGGAAAAAAGAGTGGGACATGAAACCTCAAGGATGTGGGTTCAAATCCTGACTCTGTTTCCTATGATCTGATGACCTTGGACAAGTCACTCCACTCTGGACCTCAGTTTTCTCACCTGGACAATGAGGGGTTGGACTATCTGAGCTCTTTCCAGTCTAGAGCTGGACAGATTGAGGTTGAGGGTGAAGGACATTAGCCGATCAGAGCCCCAAGGAGGCCCACAGGCCTCAGAGGAGGAGATAGACTTTGGCCTCAGTAAGTAGGGAAGAGAGGATGGACCCAAAGCAACCCAACCCTTGCCCTCTGCCACTAATCCAACTCGCAACCCATCACCCTGTGGGCACTCTAAGAACACTGGATTCAGGGCAATGGACCTGGGTGCGAATCCCGCTCTTCCTATCATGTGACCGGGGCAATTCCCTTTCTCTCCCCGAGCTTCATTGACCCCGAAGGGTAAACTCAGAGGGTTAGACTACATGGGCCCTTACAGCGCCACATCCTCCAACCCTGTCTTCCAAGGGACCTTAGAGAATCTCATCCCATCATTTTCCAAACAAGGCAATTGATCCGAAGAGGAAGGAATCGGCCCAAAGTCACCCAGCAGGCGGCAGGGCCAGCGCAGGAACCAGACCGAGGACAGGGCCCAGGCCTTCTCTGAAGCCCCAGCAAAGGCTGGCACACAGTAGGTGCTTGGTAAATCCTTGGCGACTGATGGCTGGAGGGCCCAGCATCCCGCTCAGCCCCTCCTTAAAGCTCTGGGCTGTTGAAAGGGTTCTCCTGAAACATGTGCCTGGGCTTAATTCAAGTCCATAAACAAAGCACTTGGCTTGTACTTAGGCAACCTCAACCCAGATGTGGCAATAATTAACACTATGATCATTGCTGGAGACTTCCAGCCCACCACACACACACACACACACACCACACACACACACACACACTCACACAACCTGATCAAGGCCCAGCCAGGCTGCCCAGGCCAGAAAAGGGGGCAGAAGGTAGAGAAAAGAGGAAGGCAGAGGAGGGAGGAAGAAAATGAGGGAGAACTGGAGAGACAGAGGAGGGAAGGAAGGAAGAAGGAAGAGAAAAGAAAAAGATTGGGAGGAAGTAGGGAAGGAGGAAGAGGGGGGCAGGAAGTGGCCGCTGCCCTGGGGAGCCTGCCCATGGCCTGCTCACCTGCCCATCCGGGGCTTTTGAGAGGGGGCGGCAAGGGGAGTGGACACAGATCTCCCAGCCCCGTCAGGAGGAGAGTGAGGCTCTGATCGATAGATGCACAAGCCCCTGGGGCTGAGGTCGATGTGGCCAGGCAGGCTTGAAGGCCTGCTGCCTGAGCATCATTTATCCTGCCCACCCCCCACTCCCCAGCATTCACCTTCCCTTTGCCGGGACCTAGCGCAAGTCCAGGCTCTTGGGAATTGATGGCTGGTGCCCCGCCCCTCCTTCCTCCAGTCCTGTCACAAACCCGAGCGTCCATCTTTGGGGAAAGACAAGCCTGGAGCCAGCTTTTCCTGCGGGGAAAACCCACCAGGCACTGTCTTTTCCCTACCACCTTCTTCCATCCCTCCATCTCTCCATCCTTTCCTCCCTCTGTCCCTAATCTAGGGGCAGAGGGATTTAGACATGTAATCTGAAGAGCATTTGCTAATGATGATGGCGATCATGGTAACAGACAGCATAGTGGGGGTGAGTAGTCAACCTCTGAATCACAAAGACCCAAGTTCAAACAGTACCTCTGACACACATTGGCCGTGTGACTCTGGGCGGGTCACTTAGCTTTTCAAAGTGATCACTGAATAATTCATTAGTCCTGGGAGCTCTCCACACAGATGAAATCACAGGTATGAACTTTAAGGTCTACCAAATGCTTTGCCTCCAGGAAGGGGCAGCTAGGTAGTGTAGTGGTTAGAGCCAGGAAGACTGTTCAAATCCAGTCTCAGACACTTACCAGCTGCGTGACCCTGAGCAAGTCACACACCCTCTTTGCCTCAGTTTCCTCATTTGTAAAATGAGCTAGAGAAGGACATAGCAAACCACTCCAGAATCTTTGCCGAGAAAACCCCAAAGAGTCAGACACAACTGAAAAATGACCGAACAACAAAATTGCCTTAGTTTCCTCATCTGTAAAATGAGCTGGAGAAGGAAATAGCAAACTCCAATGTCTCTGCCAAGAAAACCTCAAAGAGTCAGACACCACAGAAAAGCTACAGAGCAAAAAAATTGCCTCTAGTATCTTAATTAATCCTCATAACAATCCTCAGAGGACCTGGGTTCAAACCTTGCCTCTACCACTTACTACCTGGAGGTATCTTGGGAAAGTCACTGAAATTGTATGGCTGCAGCTTCATGATCAGTAAAATGCAGCTGGTGTAGAAGACAGCATCAGTTCCCTTCATCTCTATTTAGAGCTATGATCCCATTTCACTGATGAAGAAAATGAAGTTTAGAGTGGAAAAGTGACCCAGAGCTTAGCATAGTGCCTGGCACACAGTAGGCACTTAATAAATGTTTATTGGCTGAATGACTGAAGTTTCAGCTACTGTGTGAATAACTCAGGAAAACACCTTCCCCTTTCTGGAAACCTACATTCCCATCACTTTACCAATCCGAAGGATTATGGGAAAATGACTCTCAAGTGAAAAGACTGTGGCCTTCAGTGGATGTTTTTAAGCTTTATCTCCAGCTTCCAACACCCATCCGCCACCAGAGAAAACAGCTATCAAAGCAGGCTGGGTACTCTGCCCATAGAGCAGTCCCCAGCCTCCTCCCTTCTCTCCTCTCCCTACTCCCTG
Source organism: Phascolarctos cinereus (assembly GCF_003287225.1). Taxonomy (NCBI): domain Eukaryota; kingdom Metazoa; phylum Chordata; class Mammalia; order Diprotodontia; family Phascolarctidae; genus Phascolarctos; species Phascolarctos cinereus. The sequence continues at coordinate 715,843,534 of NW_027555847.1, forward strand.
GGAGCCCATTCTGGGTGCCTGCCATAAAGACGGGTCTGGCTACAAGCAACGATTGGACACTGTCCCTACCCAGTGGGTTTCCCCATCTAAAGCAGACAAGCAGATGGGACCTGAGTAAGGAGAGAGGATGGGAGCTAGGAGAAGAAGGGAGAGGAGGAAGAAAGGGGGAGAGAGAGAGAGAGAGAGAGAGAGGCGGGGAGGGGAGGGGAGGGGAGGAGGGGAGGGGAGGAGAGGAGAGGAGAGGAGGAGAGAGAGGAGGAGAGGAGAGGAGAGGGAGGGAGACAGAGACAGAGAGAAAAGGAGAGAGAGAGAGAAGAGAAAGAAGAAAAAAGGGAAAAGGGAAAGAGCCAAGAGGAGAGGGGAGGAGGGAGGGAGACAGAGACAGAGAGTCAGGGAGTGAAAGAAAGACAGAGGGAGAGACAGAGAAGAGGAAAGAAAGAGAAATGCCGGTTTCCATTTCTACAATCCTTCAGAATCATGAGACATTAAGCTTTCGTGGACCTTAAAGTCAGTCAACAAGCATTTATTAAGCACTTACTATATTCCAGGCACTGTGCTAAGTCCCTTCATTTTACAGAAGTGAAATCAAAGCCCAGAGAAGTGGGAGAGCTTTCTCAAGGTCACATAAAGAAAGGAAGTGACTTCCCCATGGTCACACAGTGAGACAGTGGCAGTCAGGATTTGAACACGTCTTCTGACTCAAAATCCAGGGCTCTTCACGTCACTTAAGCTTACAAAGCACTTTCCTTCCAACTTGCCATTAAATCCCATCCCCTACTTTCACATGGGTAGAAAGGTTACCAATTATGTAAAGAAAATTACCAAAATATTGGGGGGGGGTTAAGCCAGGTTCACAGACCCCATATTAAAAACCCTCATCTGGAGAAGAAATTCTTTTTTTTCCATTTTTTTTATTAATTTATTTTGATTTATCAACAATCACTTCCATATGCTTTTGAGTTGAAAATTTTTCTCCCCCTTCCTTCCCCCCACCCTCCCCAAGACGGCGCACAATCTGATATAGGTTTGACATTTAAATACCCATTAAACATATTTTCACATTAGTGAAGTTGTAAATAAAAATTAAAACCAATAGGAGGAACCATCAGAAAGATGAAACAAAACTCAACAGAAGGTAAAAATAAGTGATAGTGATTCGACTTCCATAGTTCTTTCTTTGGATGTGGACAGCATTTTACATCCCGAGGCCTCTGGACATGTCTTAGATCCTCGTAATGCTGAGAAGGGTTCAGTTTAACATTCTTAGTCATTGCATAACGTGGCTGCTATTGTATACAAAGTCCTCTGGGTTCTGCTCACTTCACTCAGCATCAGACCATATAAGTCTTTCCAGGTTTTCCTGAAGTCAGCCTGTTCATCATTTCTTATAGCACAATAGTATTCCATTACATCCATATACCACAACTTGCTCAGCCATTCCCCAATGGATGGGCATCCTCTCAATTTCCAATTCTTTGCCACCACAAAAAGAGCTGCTGTGAATATTTTTGTACATGTGGGTCCTTTTCCCATTTGTTTGATCTCTTTCAGATATAGCCCTAGAAGTGCTATTGCTGGATCAAAGGGTATGCACATTTTTGTAGCCCGTTGGGCATAGTTCCAAATTGTTGGAGAAGAAATTTTTACAGGAATTAAGGAGACAGACTGGATCATCCAATAAGGTCTCTTCTGATTCTATGATCACTGTTTTAACTCTGTGGGAAAAAAAAAAAAACTTATCTACTCAATGAACAGATGTGTCTCCCTATTAACTATGGGTTCAAATATCAACTCCTCTGTCTGGCATTTAAATCTCTTCAGGTATCCTCCTACTTTCCCGGTCTTCTCACACATTGCTCCAGGCTCCTGTATACAGTAGGCACTAAATAGATGCTTATTGAATGATTGATTGATTGTCAATGAGTTCACGTTTACAGAAACACATTGTTCCTAACAGCCTAGGGCAGTAGATGACTTGGGCATTCTGCAAATGGATCAGAGAGTTAAAGGGATTTACTCAAGAATATGCTGATAAAACATCTCCTAGACAGGATTCACCCAGAAATTGCCCCTGATCCCCCAGGGCAGCCTTCTTCCCACTATGTCATGTAGGACAGACATCAGGGCAGAATTGGGAGGTAAATGACCAATCATTAGCAAATTGGTCAAGGCACTTCCCCGAGCCTCAGTTTCCTCATCTGTAAAATGAGTGGGTTTTCTAAGATGACCTCAGAGGTCTATTTCTATTCTGAAGCTATGATGCTAATAGGGGCTGTAGGATTCAGAGAAAGGAGACATCAGTAATATTGGGGGTGGCAGGGGGAAAAGGGGAAGGGGTGGAGGGTGTGGTGAGGGCTAAACTAGAAGGTGGGAGGAGGGTGTCAGCAAAGGCTTCCTAGGAGATCTGGCCACTGAAGAATGGGAGCAGAACAACATTCCACTGAAGTCTTGCTGCTTGGACTTTTCACACGTACACATCCCCCACGGTCTGTCTTGACCATACACGATCGAAAGCCTTGCCAAGCTTCAGATCCCCTTCAAGGGTGACAGGGACTGAGCATAAATAAACCTGGCCTTTGGAGTGCCCTTAATTCTGTCACACCTCTAAATTATTACTGTCCTGGTTACAGCCTTAATACGATCAATTAAGCCCAAAACAAACCCAAAAGTAAAGCCCCAAATTAGGTTGTTTACACTCCTTAGCCAATGCAATTAACTAAATTCCCAACACTGTTAATTATGTTTCCTATCACCCGTTTACTAAGAGGTCCTATCGATCTTGGCCCACATGCTGCCAATTACAGATGGATAGTTCGACCGCCAGGATGAAAACTCAAGCCAGAGCTTCTCCATAGAAACGAGATGGTGGGTTTGGCAGCCCCACTCCTCAAGAAGGGGAGACAATCTGGACTTCGGACCTGGATCTCTGATCCGGTCATGCTCCTTGGATGAGGAAAAGGATGGGAGGAAGGTCAGAGGGAGAAGGGAGAAGGCTGGAGGCAGATCCCACTAGAAAAAGAAACTCAAAGAGAAGGAGCCGATTAGATCATTGACAAGAGAGGAGACAGGATCTTGGGCAAACCACCTGCTCTGGGGGGATTTCAGTATCTTCATCTGTAAAACTAGGGGCTGAAGAAGAAAACTTCCAAGGTTCCTCCCAGATTTAAATCTATGATCCTGGGAATCAGAGAATGTCAGAGCCAGAAGAGTTCTTTAGAAAATGAAATGTCAGGGCTGGGAGGGGCTTCAGAACAGGGGATGTCAGGGCTGGGAGGGGCCTCAGAACAGGAGATGTCAGGGCTGGGAGGGGCCTCAGAACAGGGGATGTCGGGGCTGGGAGGGATATTAGAACTGAAAATGGCAGAGGTGAAAAGGACCTTAGAGCAGGCGATTAGAACACAGAATGTGAGAATAGCGTGGGACCTTTGAACACAGAACGTAGACTGTTCTAGAAGAGACTCAAGAGCCCCCCACGTCCCACCCCCTCATTTTACAGTTAGGACATTCCCTGAGACCTCATGGGTGTGAGTCCTTATTATAGTCCAAATCCCAAGCCACAGTGGCCCCCCTCGACCAGTCCTGGAGACCTCACCTTTCCCTGTCCCAGCACAGTGCCTCCCAGACCACACGTCTCCATATTAGGAAGTCCACATGGCTGCCATCTTTTCTTTGCACAGTAAAGCATCCGGCTGAGGAACAATGTATTTTTAGCCATGGTTATACAGGAGCTCAGAATTAATGAGCCTCCCACAAACACTGCTCTAACTCAAGTCTAAAGAAAACCTTTTTCCATTTTCTTCTTCTGACAGAAACAGAGGAAAGGGATGGGGGAGGAGAGACAATGAGAGAAAAGAGGAAGTTGAAATGACAAAGGCGGAGGCTTGACCCACCCAAGAGGGGCAGAGGAAGTACCTCTTTGGGGCCGAGGGAACGGAGGAGAAAATAGGGAGAGGGGCTCTCCAGTTGGAGTCCCAAAGTGGAGGCAGGGCTTAATGATGTGGCACAAGGAGATTCCCTAAACCACACTTCAGGGACCAAAGCAGGAGGGGTTGAGGCCAGAAAACCACGTGTGCTATGGTGGCACAGCCAATCATGGGCCATCCAAGTTGGGAGGAACCTTAGAACGTGGAATGTCAGGGCTGGAAGGGGACTTGGAACACAGAATACTAGAACAACAATAATTACCAGTACTAGATGAGATCTTAGCATCACTAAATATTAAAGGTAGGACGCAAGCATTTATTAAATCCCTTCTGTGTACCAGGCGCTTTACAACTAAGTGCTAAGCACTTTAGAAATATTATATCCTTTGACCTTCACAACAATTCTGGGAGGTAGGTACTATTATTATCCCCATTTCATAGTTGTAGAAGCTGAGGCAGTAGAAGTTAAGTGACTTCCCCAGGGACACACAGCTAGCATCTGAGGCTGGATTTGAACTCAGATCTTCCTGACTCCAGATGCAGGGTTCTATCCTCTTTGTCAACTAGCTGACCTGGGGGTCATCTGGAAGTGACTTGCCTAAAGTCAAAAGGGATGTTAGTGGCACCAGTCATAGAATAGGCCTAGATGTACTGCCTCCCAGAGCTTCTACAAGGAAAACCCACCTACTCTTTGGACCATGCTGGTGGAAGGATCTCCATCATAGTCATGGGTCATGATTGGGAGGGGCTTCTGTCCCAGGGACAGTTTCGAAGACCTCTCAACCTAAAATATTTTGACTTTGCACTTGTCTTAATAGTTCCCATTACAAATGTTTCATACATCATCAGTGGGGACCCGGGAGGAGAGTCAACAAAAATACGTCAATGATCCGGTGTCTTTTGGACTGGTCTCTCAAAGGCTCTTTGTTATTTCTCCTCATAGAAGAAGTATGAGGGCAGGCAAGGAGCCAAGAATAATTAGACTCAATGATGCTGCAATCCTGTCTCCCTCGTCCCTCCTACTACTCCCAAGAGCGTGGCCCTTCCAGCCTCTCTTGTGTGCCTAAGCTAGCTGCTGCTGGCATCTTCTGTGAGCAGCCACCCTTGACCTTAACCCAAGCTACACAGAGCAGCTCAAGGGACACAGCCTTCAGCATGGGAGAGACTGCTGGGTCTAGTACTTCCTGCTGGTGTGGCCTTGGGTGAGACATGCAGAGAAACTCTCTGAGCCTGATTTGTTATACAAAAGGAGGGGTGTTGGCTGAGGATGATCTCTGAGATCCTACCATCCGATGACCCTTGCCAATGACACCACCAAGTTGGCTCCCTAGGAATTCTTCCGTCAGCCAGTGGGAACAAGAACTGACATTTACACAGACCTGTAGCATTGCTCGACACTCTACCCACTGCCTCACTTGGTCCTTTCCCCATTCGCCAGCCCTCAATGACATGTGCTCCTATTTCTAAAGGAACATAGCATGGTGCCTAGTGCACAGTAAGTGCTTAATAAATGCATTTCCTGGCTAAAGGGATTTCGTGTTTGCCGTATCTTTCCCCCACAACAACACTGCAAGAGAAGTTGGGGAAGGATTAGAATGGAAAGGATGGTGTTGAGGTCAGAGGACCTTGGTTCAAATCTGTGACTGGTGTGACCTTGGACAAGTCATTTAATCAATCAGTAAGCATTTATTAGGCACCTGCAAAGTGCCAAGCTTTGTTCTGGGCACTGAGTACACAAAGGCATAAGTGAAAGAGTCTGAATTTTTAATAGTGTAAACTGCATAGCCATAGAATTATATACAGACTGCGTCTACAATGAGTACAAAGTAGTTTGGAGACCTATGTGGCCCAGTGGATAGAGCATCAGTGATATGGCCTGGAGTCAGCAAGTCCTGAGTTCAAATCCGGATTCAGATACTGACTAGCTATGTGGCCTTGGGCAAGTCACTTTACCCTGTTTGCCTCAGTTTCCTCATCTGTAAAATGAGCTGGAGAAGGAAATAGCAAACCTTTCCCAAGAAAACCTTAAATGAGGTTATGAAGGGTCAGGCATGACTGAAATGACTGAAGAAGAATAAAGTTTGGGGAGAGAGGGCCTTTACAGCTGGGGGGGATGAGGAAAGGCTTCATGTAGAAGGCAGCATCTGAGCTGAGCTTTGGATGAAGCCGGGGATTACAAGAGGTGACGACGAAGAAGTAGATTCCAGGGATGGGGGTGGGAAATGATGTGCTGTGTGTGAGAGAAAGGCCTGAGCCTCTTTCCTTCTCTGTGAAATGATAGAATCAGATTCAACGATGTCTGGGATTCCTTTCCAGCTCTAAATGGCTGATCCCATTAAGCCATCTTTATAGAATGCGGAAACTGAGGCTCTGGGAGAAGGGACTTGATCATACCCATCTGACTAATTCATAATGGATCCAGGGACTCACCCTCAAGTTTCTGCTGCTATGCCCTTTATTACTCCATTTCACCGATCTCAGGTAGAACCAGAGGTCGACAGTTAGGGCCAGGGGGCTACTGAGAGGCACCAGGGAGAGATCTTTGAATTGGAATTTGGAGAGCCAAGTTCTAGTGTGCAAACCATCACCGACACTTTCCATAAGACTTCTAAGCAAGACACTCATCACTCTGTGCCTCAGTTTACTCTTTTATAAAATTAAGGTAATGGCTTTTGACCTGCCTACTCCAGAGGGCTACTTTAGCAGCAAATGAAATAACACGCATATCATAAAACTGTGCATATTGTAATAACGGCAACAATGGACATTCCTATAGGCTTTAAGATTTAAAAAGCAATTTCAAGACATCAATTTGTTCAATCCTCAAAATAAGTCTTTGAGAGAAAATCACTGCAGGTATGGTTGTCCTCGTTTTACAGAGGTGTCTCATAGCTATGAAACATCAAAATTTGAACCTGGCTCTTGCCTAGCTAAACAGGGGCTCAGAGGTCATCTAGCCTAACCCCCTCATTTTAAAGAGGAAGAAACTGAGTCTCCAAGCTTAAAGGACTTCACAGAATCATTTCTCTAGAGCTGGAAAGTATTTCTGAGACCATCTAGTACTATTCTCTTATTTGCTGATGAAGACATTGAGAGCCATGGAGAATCCGTTAAATCATGGATTCAAATCCTGGTTTTACTACGTAGTATTGCATGACCTTGGACAAGTCACTTCTGTGTGTTAACACCGTGCTAAACCCTGAAGATACAAAGACAAAAATGAAACAGCCTCTTCCTTCAAGTAGCTTACATTCTACTGGGGTAGATCCATGACCTCTAAGGTCCCCTCCAACTCTAAATCTGTATGTCTATGTAATAAAAACCTAAAATTTGTTGAGTTGAACTGAATTGAATTGAACTGAGTCAAGATTCCCTATAGCCTAGCAGACCAGAAAAAAATAGGCATAGAAGAAATGAAGGTATCTCAGTTATCCTTAACTAGAGCCAGGGGATTCTTTGACAGGAAGTTCTTTCCATCATTATTGACTAAATTCACAGAATCTGTTTTCCTTTGACTTGGGGAGGCTAAATTCATTTCAGCTAAAGCATAATAGATTCAGCTCTAGTCCCTTATTTTAACTCTATATGTCTTTCTGTTTCCAATGTCTCTTGTAAACAACATATTGTTGGATTCTGGTTTCTAATCCATTCTGCTATCTGCTTCCATTTTATGGGTGGGTTCATCCCATTCACATTCACATTTATGATTATTAACTTTGATTATATAATTATTAATTAGCATTCTATTTTCTCCTGTTCATCCTTCTTTTTGCCTTGTCCTTCTCAAAAGTCTGTTCTGCTTCTGACCACTGTCTCCCTTAATCCTCCCTCCCTTGTATTATTATCCCCCCCCCTTTCTCTTATCCTCCCTCTCTGCTACTTCTTTGGTAAATGAGATAGATTTCTATACCCAACTGAGGCTGTGTGTGTATGTGCATTTATACTTCCCTCTTTGAACTAATTCCAACGAGGAGAGTAAGGTTCAAGGGTTGCTCTCTACCCCCCGGGGAAGCTAAATTCAGAAAGAATGAGGTGGGACCAGAGGACCAGAATAGCATGGACTTGGAGCTTGACAAGACCTTGGAACATTAATCCATCTCCCTCATTTTATAGATGAGAATTATGAGGCTCATCAAGGTTAAGTGAGTTGCTAAAGGTCATCCAAGTTGAAATTTACAAAGTTAGGTGTCAATCTCAGACTCCCTTACTCCATCCAAATCCAGTGATCTTTCTACTATGTTTATGTAACCTCTGTTGATGGATTATAACATGCTGCTTCTACCTTTCAACACATTTTTGGTCAAATGGATTGAGTAAATCATTCATTCTCTGTGCTACTATATTAAAATGGAATGGATGGGGTACCCAAGGAGGTAGTGAGTACCCCATCACTGGAGGCCTTCAAGTAAAAATGGGGTCTCTAGTGATGAGAATGTGCTTTTAAAAAAAAAAGGATTCTTGGTAAGGTATGGATTGAACTAGATGTCCCTCAATGTCCCTTTCAATTGCAAGATTTTGTAACTAATGGATGGGTTTTTTTTTCCTTTCCATTAGTAAGGGAGCTGGGTAAAATCCTACAGACCTAGAGAATATAAAATGTCAGATCAGAATGGAAAGATCCACGGGCCAAGAGGAAGGGGAGAGGTACGTTCTTTTTCCACCAAGGGACTAGGGCTCTGGGATAATAAAGACCACGTTCAGGCCTGGCTGGAATCTGACCTTTAAAAGACAGAGATCAAAATGCATCCTGGCTCATTACGCCCCCACCTTAGAGTAGAACTCTGGAGAGAATCTCTAAAACAAAGCTTACTAATGGTTCGTATCTAGAGTATTCCCAAAAGGGTCTTCTTTCTAGAAAGGTACCAAGTGTGCAAAGTAAATTGGGTAAGGGTCAGCTATTTGCTTTATGGAATAAATACATAAAACAAAAAGAACACATAAGTGCACTTTAACAAGTGCTTGAAACATTTAACAGTAACTCACCATTCCTTATATACTGTATCAGGTTTCTACTTAAAAATTGGAAAATTGTTGAGGGCTCCTAAACAGATATTTCACATTCCCCTCCAAATGCATTATCTTAGTGATTCACTCAAGGTTTTCTCTTCTGTCCAAGCAATTATGCACGGTTCATTCTCACATCAGTGGTCATCTCCTCCAAGAAGAGCAGCAGATTCAAGAAGCCCTCCTGCTGATAGCTCCTGGATCTCTTAATGAGTCAGACCTTTTGAGCTCATGAGGTTGAAGCCAACTCTGGAAACCTCCATCTCAAGGTTGCTATTCAGTCACCTATGCTCAGATGAAAACGGTTAGGAGCCTTTAGTCCACGTCTAGGATTACCCAGACAAGGTGAACATATTCTCACTGCCATGGGGCTCACAGTCCCCATTGCTTCTGAGAGAGAGGAAGATGAGAAAGATTTCATCACTGGAAAGTCTCAGGGAAGAGATGCTAAGTCCCAAGTGATGAGAGAAAGAGACAGAGAAAAACAGAGATAGAGGCAGAGGGAGAGAAAGAGGAGTGGGGGAGGGAGGGAGAGAGTCATGATCAGCATCTTTCTGTTCTTTCACCTATCACCTTCAACACAGTTCCCAGTGACCAGGACCAAGAGACTGCCCAAGCCTCTGGTTATACGTCAAGAGACCTGCTGACCAGTGGCAACCAGGCTGGCGTTCAGCTCCATGGGAAGTGCCTCAATCCAGCAAATTTGAGGGATGGAGTTTCCCTCACCATCCCTTTTAAAACAGTGATTAATGTCACACAGTTGGAAGGATTCTCAAAGATCATTTAGCCCAAACCCCTTATTTTAAAGATGAGGAAACTGAGGCCCCCAGAGATTAAACATGCTTGCCTAAAGTCACACAGAGAGTAATTGGCAGAGTTGGGGTTGGAGGCCAGGTCCTTTGACATCAGACTAAGGGCTCAATAGCACCCCCAAGATTGGCCCTTTGGAAGTGCAACATAGAATGTCAGAGCTCCAAGCATAGAATGCCAGAAATGGGAGGGACCTTAGAATATAGAATGCCAGGCCTCAGAGAGACCTTGAAGGTCATGTAGAGCAATCTTCTCATTTTACATATAAAAAAATGAAGCCCAGAAAGGAGAATTGTCTTGCCTGTCATTCCCCATGAAGTCTGGGGAAGTTATTTAATTGTTTTCAGTCGCGTCTGACTCTCTGTGACCCCATTTGGTGTTTTCTTGGCAAAGATACTGGAGTAGTTTGCCATTTCCCTCTCCAGTTCACTTTACAGATGAGGAAACTGAGGCAAACAGGGTTAAGTGACCTGCCCAGGGTCACACAGCTAGGAAATGTCTGGGGCCAGATTTGAACTCAGAAAGATGTGTCTTCCTGACTCCAGGCCCTGCGTTCAATCCATTACATCAGGGGAAGAGACAGACCTAGAACACAAGTCTCTGGAATACCCAGTTCAGTGTTTTCTCCACCACACCACACAGCACAACAACATCGTAATGCCTTGACCCCATCCATGCCACCTCTGAAAAGATTTGGGGTCAGGTGCCAGGTGCTAATCCCACACTATCCTGACATTAAGTAGGGGGCCTGTGCCTCACACTGTTCCTGTTTGTATTAATTTTAGAGATTTCTGACTTTTTTTAACGTGGTAGTTTTGAGATTCACGCACTTTAAGTACAAAAAAAGGGGGGATTTTAAAAATAGCCACTTCGTCACAATCTGCAGATATGAAATTCCCCCCACGGCCCTCCCCCAAAACAGTTGAAAGAACGAGGAAGTCGTTGAGGTTGAAGCTTCGAAATTTTCTCCCATCAACGCCTCCTCCTCCTCCTTCTCCGCAGAACAGGGTAATTTCAGGGAAAGTTTATTAAAGTTCTATGATGATGGTTCTTTGAACTGCTCTGAAAGCAAACGATATCCTTGCATTGGAGAATGTCATGATTTGGTCTTTTTTTGGTTTGGATTTTTTTTATTTTAATTTTTTTAAGTCTGGACGACTTTGAATTTAAACTCAGAAATCCCTAGCACCAAGCTAGGGATTTGGAATGATGGGCATACACCTGGTGTCTAGCCGCCTTACTATACAGCCTAAGAGCAAATGGGGAGGTGGGGGAAGGGGTCTATTAAGCTTATAGAATCTCAGAGTAGGAATGGGTCTCAGACAGCATCCAGTCCTACCTGACCCAGAATCCCCTCTGCAAAATCTTCAACAAGTGGTCCCCCAGCCTCAAGGTGGTGCAATGTCTTGGAGTCAGAAATGGCTTGGAGTCAGGAAGAACTGAGTTCAAATCCAACCTTAGACACTTACTAGCTATGTAATCCTGGATAAGTCACCTAACCTCTGTTTGCTTCAGTTTTCTCAACTGCAAAATGAGGATAATAATAGCACCTACTTCCCAGGAACGTTACAAGGATCAAATTAAATAATATATGTAAAGTGCTGAGCCCAGTGTCTAGCATATAGCAGGCATTTAATAAATGCTTGTTTACTTCCTTCTTTCTTTCCTCCCTTCTTCCTTTCTTCCTTCCTCCCTCCCTCCCATCCTTCCTTCCTCCCTTCTTTCCTTCCTCCCTTCCTTCCTTCCTTCTTTCTTTCCTTCCTTCCTTCCTTCCTTCCTCTCTCCCTCTCTCCTTCCCTCTCATCTTTCCTTCTTTCCTTCCTTCTTTCTTTCCTCCTGCCCTTCTCTCCTTCCTCCCTCCCTCCCTCCCTCCCATCCTTCCTTTTTTCCTCCTGCCTTTCCTTCCTCCCTCCCTCCCTTCCTTCCTTGCATCTTTCTTTCTTTACTTCCTTCCTTCCCTCCTTGCTTCTTTCCTTTCTCTGTGTGAAGTTCCCTAGTGATGGGGAACTCATTACCTCCTGAGACAGATACTCTTTGTTGGGATGGCTTTAATTGTCAAGAAGTTCTAGCCTAAACAGGCCTCTTGGTGACTTCCCCCCACAGATCCTGATTCTTCCTCTTGGAGTCAAACAGAAAAGTGTCATCTCTCCTCAAAATGACAACTTTTCAAATACTTGCAAGAAGCTATCGTATTTCCCTGAGTCTTCTCTTCTTGAGGCTAAACAATCCCAGTTCTTTCAACCAACTTTCACACAGCAAAGACTTTCAACTTTCACCTTCTTCTGGATGTCTTCCAACTACGATATCATATGTTGACCTACATTGCATTTGTAGGCCTCTCAGTTCTGTGCTAGACAAACTACTACCTAAAAAGGCAGACTTGTGAAATTGATTATTTGAACCCCTGTAGGACTTTACATTGATCCTTCATGAATTTCATCTTAGTAGATACAATGATCTAGTCCATCAAAATCTTGTTGGCTCATGACTCAGGGACCCAGAGTGTTAGTGATCCTGCCTGACAACAAGAAGAAGCATTTATTAAGCACCTACTATATGCCAGGTACTGTACTAAGTACTAGAGATACAAAGATAGGCAAAAGACAGTCAAGAAGTTTACCGTATGATGGTGCTAGTGGGTTGAAGGGGAAGAGCATTTAAATAAATAGGTATATACAAGTTATAGAGCAGCTAGGTAGTGTAGTGGGTAGCATGCAGGGCCTGGAGTTGGAAAGACTCACCTTCTTGAGTTCAAATCTGGCCTCAGACACTTACTAGCTGTGTGACCTTGGGCAAGTCATTTGACTCTGTCTGCCTCAGTTTCTCATCTGTCGAATGAGCTGGAAAAGGAAATGGTAAGCCACTCTAGTATCTCTGCCAAGAAATCCCCAAATGGAGTCACAAAGAGTCTGAAAATGACTAAACTAAGCACACAAGTTATAAACAGAGTAGATGGAAGGCAAGTAAGGGAGGAAGACACTAGCAGCAGCTACAAGTAGGGGTAGGGAGAAACCAAGAGAGGCTTCCCTGCAGAAGATGGGACTTGAGCCGAATCTTGAAGGAAAACTCTGTGACTGAGAACATAGGAACATAGATCTGACGACCCCAAGGCCATCGATTCCAACATCCTCATTTTTACAGTGGGGGAAACTGAGGTCCTGGGACATTGAGTGATTTGCCCAGGGTCAAATGAGCAGGATTTGAACCCACCCTCTTTGACTTCAGAGCCAGTGTTCTTTTCACTATACTTCACCCAGAATACCTTTGTGTCATCTGAAAATGTGACAAGCTCAGGGTCTCCAGGCTTTTATTCAAGATGGACCAAAGTGGTAAATGGCACAGGACCAAGAGCAGGTTGCCTGGTGCTAAGTATCCCCCTATTTCCAACCTCCTCTGGGATATTTTTACTGCTATGTCCTGCCAGCGCTGAAGTCCACCGTGTTGCAACCCACACTCATCCTCTCCCCCCACTAACTGCTCAAGGTGATATAGACATCCCCAGTTCTTGTCAAGGTGGGCGCTCCCTCCACCAGGGAGGACCCAGACCCATCCACACCCTCTCCCCTTCTGCGGCTCTTGCTCCTATCCTTTCATAAATCTTCCACTGAAGATCTCCCCAACCGGAAGGACACCTCCCTCTGGTTATATTAATATTGAGGGAATACCAGGACCATGCTTGGCTCACCACTGAATCCAAGACTCTTAGAGCTGGACAGGATGTCAGGCAGAGGGCTTTCTAGGTTCCAGGTGCTGGAGTACAAGGGCAAGAATGACACCGTAGTCCACTTTGTTCTCTCTCTGTCTCTCTTTCTGTCTTCTGTCTCTGACTCTTTGTTTCTGTCTCTCTGTTTCTCTGTCTCTCTCTGTCTCTCTGTCTCTGTCTCTCTTTCTCTCTCCCCTGCTGTATAGCTCTGTATCTTGATATCACTGTATGTCTCTGTCTCTGTCTGTCTCTCTTGCCTCCAAAAATTATCTGAGTGCTACCCCCGGAATGACCAGATGAGCTTTCTCTTTATCATGCTGGGCCATATCTTCCCATGTTGTGTGCCCCTTCTTCCCTTTCCAACTCCCCTTTATGTCTTATCTTCCTTCATTAAAATGCAATCTCCTTTAGGGCAGAGATGATCTTATTTGTTTATTTGTGCATTACATGTGCTTAGTATAGTACCTGGCACATAGTAAACACTTAATAAATGCTCTATCATCTAGCTAGCTAGCTATAGCTATCTATATCTCTATCCATCTATTTATCCATTATCTATCTAGCCAGATATCTATCTATCCATCCATCCATCCATCCATCCATCCATCGAAACCATTTCTATCTATCCATCTACATATCTCTGTATGTAGCCATCTCTAAGTCTAGCTCTCCATCTATCCATCTCTCTCCATCTCTTTCTGTCCATCCATCCATTCATTTATCCATCTCTCTATCAATCTACCTACTTACCTATCTCTTTCTAGCTATTTATTGATCCATCTATCCATCCTTATCTATTCATTTCTCTCTCTCTCTTTCTCTCTCTCTCTCTCCATGTATATATACACATCCTTTGATCTTTCCATCTCTCTCTATTGATCTATTGATCTACCTACCTACCTATCTCTAGCTAGCTAGTTACTTATCTGTTTACTTGCTTGTATTCCCCAGGAGAACGTAAGGTCCTTGAGAGCAGGGACAGCACTTCACTGTTCTTGTTCATTTTATTTCTTCTGGTCTTTGAATCCCCAGTGCCTAGTGCAGTGCACCTCTCCCATGGAGATACTTAATAATTGCTTTTTGAATCGAATTCAATCCTGCCCTGAGCATTTTACAGCCTTCCCCCCATTACTTCTCATTCTCCCCTCTGGGGCCAAGCAGAACTGGTCTGAACTCCCCACATCCACCCTCCAAATGCTTGAAGACAGCTCTCATATCCCCCTGTGTCTTTTCTTCTCCAGGCCATCCATCTGTTATCCTCTTTTCTCAGTAGGTAAAAAGAGCTGACACGTTTATCACACTTTAAGTGCTACCAAATGGTTTACATGTATTTCTTTACTCATTGGACCCTCACACAGCAATGTGGATCCTACAGGCATTATTATCTCCATTTTACAGATTAGAAAACTGAGGTTCAGTGAGGGGGATGTGAATGACTTACCTACAGCTGTTTCCACTCAACTCTAGAAATGGATGGGGTGTTCAGCTGTCTTGATTAGAGAATCGTTAAGTTCAAGCTCACTGTTGCCCACTGTATCTAGGTGACTCCAGACATTCACCTTGGCTGCCTTCTTGCTGACCAATAGCTCTAGGACCTGTCATCATCAATATTACCATTCCGCTTCTTCTGCAATAACGCTGTGCTTCTGGAAAGAATGTGTCAAGCAACAGAATGCCTCCTTGCCCTAGAACATTCCACCATCCCCGGGACCTTCTCAGCCTGGAACATTCCTCCTTAACTTATACCCCCTTCTCCCATTGGTGAGTTGCTCCTGGGGCTTCCATTTTACGGACTGGCCCAAACTGCCTTCACTCCCCTCCCAATGCCATTCCTGGTTTCCATGCCTCTGCTGTCATCTCAACCTGGAACTTCTGCCAATTACTCAGCCAAACTCACCCTGGAACATCCAATCATTCTTCCTGCTTGGAGTATCCCTCTATAAGATTCTTTCCCTTCTCCAGCTTCCATTGGTGACTTCCTTCCATTTTGGGAAGGGGTCCAAACTGGCCTTCATCTCCTCCTCCCCCTAGCCTTGTTTCTGGCTCCTGGGTTTCATTGGGTACCTTCCTTCCCACCCCACCCACTGTGTGCTATTCTCCTGCCACCCCCAACTTTTTTCTTCCTTTTATGGATTCTTCCCCCATTTGAATGTAAGCTCTTTGAAGGTAGGCACTGTTTCTTTTTGCTTGTACCTGTACTCCCAGTGCTTAGCACAATGCCTGATACATAGTAAGAAATAATTAATACTTGTTTCCTTCCATTCCTTTCCTTTCTATTCAACATTCACCTATTCATATTATCTTCCCTGTTAAAATGTAAGCTCCTTGAGGGCAGGATAAGCTGTTTTTTTCCCTTTATATCTTCAGTACTTGGCACATAGTAAACATTTAATAAACACTTTCATTCATTCATTCATTCACTTATTCATCCCTCCTGACCATTCTGTGTCTCCATGAGCATCTCACCTCCTTATACAATCACAAATATCATTGATAATATACTGAAGGTGTTGTATAGTATATAGAGAAGATTCCTGATCAAGAAAGGGTTGGCATGGCTGTCCTCAGGTCTCTCTTCCAAGTCTGAGAGTGTGTGATTCTAAGATTACAAGTCTTTGGTATCAATTCTGTGGCTCTTAGATCACTTTTGGCAGACAAGTTGCCCTTTAATTTGCCAGGATCTGTTTTTCAATCATTTATAACCCCTTAACATACCCCAGGCCTTGCCCACATGAACGCCTATCCAGCTATGCTGCATCCTGTATCTGGGCAGTTGATTGTTTGAGCCCCAATGCGGGACTTTACATTTATCTCCATTAAATGTCACCTTGTTATACTCAGTCTATAGTTTTAGCGAGTTGAGATCTTTTGAAGCTTCTTCCTCTGTAATTCAATGGGTTAGCTATTACGTCATTCAAATGCCATCTGTTCCTAACGATTTCTGCCCTTTGTGATGCAGGATTGTTCTGAAGAAACTGTTGTATTCACCTGAAAGCACTTGAGAAATGTGAGCTCTGGTTTCTCTCTACTTCACTGTTGTTCTCCCAGTAACCCAACACTTGGGAGTCAAACTTAACCCTCCCTTTTCTTTAGTTCAGGCTTTTATGCCTCCTAGAGTTTTCTTCCAAAATATTTCTTAAATCTGTCCTTTTTTTCTCCATTCTCCAAACCACCACCCTTATCTAGGACTTCAATAAATTAATCAATCCATCTGTTAACTTTGACAAATCACCTACTGTGTGCCAGGCACTTTGATAAATGCTGTGGATACAAAAGACAGAAGTGAATACAGAACCTGCCCACAAAGATCTTATAATCTAGCCTGAAGCAGCATCTATGTATAGTGTGTGTGTCTGTGTGTGTGTGTGTGTGTGTGTGTGTGTGTGTGTGTGAAGGTGAATGTACCAGATAGATGCACAGTAAAGGGACAGAGAAAAGCCACAGTGACCAGGGAGATCAGGAGAGCCTTCAGAAGGCAGCATTTGAACTGAGTATTGAAAGGAACTGAGGGTAGAAGTAAGAAGGGAATGCCTTCCAGGGAAGGAGGACAGAAAATGTCAGGGCTGAGAGGGGCTGTAGAATAGGGAATTTCTGAACTGAGAAAAGCCTTAGAACAGGGGATGTCAGAGTTGGGAGGGGCTTTAGAATATAGTGTCATTAGATCATAGATTGAGAACTAGCAGAGATGTTCAAGATCATGTAATCCAACCCCCTCATTTACAGATGATGAAGCCAAGGCTGGGAGGTTAAGTGACTTCCTGAGGGTCACACAGCCAGTCATAGTCTGCAACTATGATTCAAATCTGGGTCTTTCTGATTCTAAGTCCAGGCCTCTCACCACTATCTGTCAAAGATGGGAGGAGACTTCCATTGTCAGGGCCAACAGTAAATTGAACTATAGTTGAGTTCACCCTCCTCCTTTTCCAAGTGAGGGAAATGTGGAGATAATGATTTCCCAGGATCCAACTATTTAGAACTTAATAGGAGCCTCAGAAGCCACCCAGTTAATCCTACTTATTTTATAACATGAAGAAACTGAAATCCAGAGAGGAGTGGTCTACCCAAGGTCACACAGAGAGGGAGGAGTGGTCTACCCAAGGTCACACAGAGAGGGAGGGGTGGTCTACCCAGGGTCACACAGACAGGGAAGAGTTCTCCTGCCTCTCAGGCAAGACCTCCATGCACCGTCTTCCTCTGTGACCCTCACCATTATGCCCAGCCCAAGGTCAACCTTTACCCCACCCCAATAACGGGAGAGAGGCACCTGACAATGGCTCGTGGCATGAGCCAACCCCATCCATGTGGATTTTTTAAAAAGCTGGACCCAAGAACACCCTCATGTCAACATTCTACTAAGAAAGACGGCAACACTCTGACTCTTCCCATTGAAATATTTCCAGAAACCAAAGTTTCAGACATAGAGACTCGATCGTCAACACTGCCAATGTGTTCCCAATTAGGATCAGAGACTCCAGGAACCTCGTTATTCAGTGGCCTTGAACCTGAGCCCTCACCCTCCCACCCCCATCAGAGACATTACAATCTCTCCTGCCTAAGGCAGCTAACCAGCCCAAATCCCAGGCCTTGACTTGGTTCTGGGAGCAGATACAAAGGGCTTGGGGAGGATCAAAGGAACAATTTCCTCTGAGGAAGAAACACATGAAGGTTCACTTAGATCCCCGGGCCATGCTAAATGGTATATCTACTGCCTGCCTGACGTTGCCTTCCACAAACAGGGATGCCCTCAAGGGCCCTCCAGAAAATCTTAGAGCCACAGAGGCCAAAGGACCAGAAGATGCTTGATGCCGAGCTAGAAGGGGCCAAGACAGCTCTCTGGTCCAGCCCCAGCACCGGGCACAGCATTTGGAACATAGTAGGTCTTCAATCAATGGTGACTGACTGACTGACTGGACAGCTGAGGAAATTGAAACCTAGAGAAGAAGAGACTCGCCCAAGGTCCCACAGCTAATAAGCATCAGGGGAAGGATTTGAACCTAGACCCCATGACTCCAGAGTAGCATTCTTTCCACTGAACTGAAGGAAGCTCTCCTCTGAGCCTGTTTCCCCATCAGTATGAAAATGAGGGGATTGGACCCAATGCTTTCTAAGACCCTTTCTAATTCTAGATTATATGTTCTAAGGCCCCTCCCAGCTCTGACATCTCCTGTTCTAAGGCCCCTCCCAGCCCTGACATTCTCTGTTCTAAGGCCCCTCCCAACTCTGACATCCCCTGCTCTAAGGCCCCTCCCAGCCCTGACCTTCCCTGTTCTAAGGCCCCTTCCCAGCTCTGACATCTCCTGTTCTAAGGCCCCTCCCAGCCCTGACATTCTCTGTTCTAAGGCCCTCCCAGCCCTGACCTTCCCTGTTCTAAGGCCCCTCCCAGCTCTGACATCCCCTGTTCTAAGGCCCCTCCCAAATCTGACATCCCCTGTTCTAAGGCCCCTCCCAAATCTGACATCCCCTAAGGCCCCTCCCAGCCCTGACCTTCCCTGTTCTAAGGCCCTCCCAGCCCTGACCTTCCCTGTTCTAAGGCCCCTCCCAGCTCTGACATTCCCTGTTCTAAGGCCCCTCCCAGCTCTGACCTTCCCTGTTCTAAGGCCCTCCCAGCCCTGACCTTCCCTGTTCTAAAGCCCCTCCCAGCCCTGACCTTCCCTGTTCTAAGGCCCCTCCCAGCTCTGACATCTGCTGTTCTCAGACTCCTCCAGTTCTGCCATCCCTTGTTCTCAGGCCTCTACCATTTCTGATATCCTATGCCCTAAGCTTCCTTCCAGGCTAATATTCTGTAACTCTATGCTTCACGTAGACCTGGGTTACAGGCCTGGGTCTGGTAGCTTGTGATCCTGGAGAAGGCTTTTGCCTTTCTTTGCCTCAGTTTCACCCTCTGTTAAATGGGAAGAATAACCATTACCTTAACTACCTCTTCAACTCATTTCAACAACCTCGTGACGACAAACAACTTTAAAAGCTATAAGAACTCTAACCAACTAAATGACCAGCCATGATTCCAGAAGACTGATCAAGAGGAATGCTTCCAACCTCACGGGCAGTAGCGGCAGCTGGAGGGCACAGTGGACAGGGCTCTAGGCCTGGAGTCAAGAAGACCTGAGCTCAAATCCAACTTTAGACACTCACCAGCTGTGTGACCCTGGGCAAGTCACTTAACCTCTGTCTGCCTCAGTTTCCTCAACTGTAAAATGGGGGTGACAATGGCCCTTCCCTCCTAGGATTTGTTAAGCACTTAGCACAGTGCCTGGCACATAGTAGGTGCTTAATAATGCTTTTGTTTTTTTTTTCCTTACTTCCTAATAAAAGAGAATGTGCAAGAGTGACAAATTCATTTTTGGATTTGATTCTACATATTTGGGGGGGGGTTTTGGGGGGGTTGGCGAGGCAATGGGGTTAAGTGACTTGCCCAGGGTCACACAGCTAGTAAGTGTTATGTGTCTGAGGCTGCATTTGAACTCAGGTCCTCCTGACTTCAGGGCCAGTGCTCTATGCACTGTGCCACCTAGCTGACCCCTGATTCTACATATTTGTTACAAAGGTTTTGTTTCTTTTTTTCCCCCCTCCATGGTAGATGGGGGAGAGAAAATAAATGCTTGTTAATTGAAAAAATGCAACTTAGCAAAAACTAATATATGTTCCAAAGTCCTTTCCATCTCTGACTGACATGTTATTCAGCTCAGTCACCTAGTTCAACTCCAAAGCATGAATCCCGCTTCTAAAATATTCCTGAGAAATGGTTCTTGGTCTGACCTATGCCCGTCCACTGTGACAGGGAGCTCCCTACTCCACAAGGGAAACGCCTTTGCGCCCTGTGCGATAAACGGTCAATCTGCCATCAGGGCCGTGGCAGGGTGTGATGGCATACCCATCCTCTGGAATGTGAAGAGGAATGCCCCTCAAGGTACCAGCAAGTGTCTCAGCCCATAAGGACAGAATGCGGAAGGGACAGGCGACCTTTCCACCCCGACCCAGAAAGGGAGCCTTAAGGGCACGCCGAGGGGCAGGGGTGAGCTCACAGGCCAGGTACCGTGGCCAGCTCCCCTGGAGGCTGGGATTCCAATTAGTGCACTTCCTCCCATTAAGATAATAAGCACAGAGTCTGGCCCCTTGGGAAAGGCCGAGCTCCTTCTAGCTGGTTGATTAATGTTGCATTTAGGGCAATAAACAACACAATTACTCAGCTCCAGCAAACTGAACTCCGGGCAGGAGGGGGGATAAGTCACCCCGGCAATTAATAACAGTCACTTAAAAGCTGCCACGGAGACCTAAGTCACACCTCATCCAGAAGGGACGGGAGCTGGGAGCTGCCTGCGCATCACAGCTTGGGGAGAGGGAAGATTCTGGATTCCGCTGTCCTCTGAGAGGGCGGGAGGCACCCTGGGCCCAGGATCTACCCCAGGCAGGGGGGAAACTGCAGGCCACTGCCTTTCACTCTTTGGGTCTCCTTTTCTTCATCTGTAAAAGGAAGGGGTTGAATTAGTGTCTAAGGTCCCTTCCAGCTCTGACATTCCCAGTTCTAAGGCTCTGATATTCCCTATTTTAAGGTCCTTCCCCACTCTGACATCCCTCTTCTAAGGCTCCCAGGTCTGATATTTTCTGTTCTAAGGAACCTCTTAGCTCTGACATTCCCTGTTCTGGAGTTCATCCCACATCTGACATTCCCTGTTCTAATGGCCCTCCCAGCTCTGATGTTCTCTGTTCTAAAGGCCCTCCCAGATCTGACATTCCTTGTTCTAGAATCCATCCCTGGCCTGACTTTTTCTGTTCTAAAGGCCCTCCCAGATCTGACATTCCTTGTTCTAGAATCCATCCCTGGCCTGACTTTTTCTGTTCTAAAGCTGCCCTCCCACCCTAACCCAGCTCTGAAATTTTCTGTTCTAAGGGCGCTCCCAGTTCTCATTCTGTGATTCTATGGCTTTAGTATATCTAGGTTATAGCCCTGGCTTTAGTTGCTTGTGACATTGGGCAGAGCTCTTCCCCCTTCTGAGCCTCAGTTTCCCTCCTCTGCAAAATGAAAAGAATAATCTTTACACCACCACCTCATAGGGCTCTTTAATTCAATTTAACAAGCATTGATTAAGCCCCTACTATGTGCCAGGCCCTGTATTAGGTGCTGAGGATAGAAAGCCAAAAACAAAAGTATTTTCCCTCAAAGAGTTTACACTCTTAATTGGAGGTTTGGGGGATTAATGGTAGGAGAGGGGAGAGAGAACGTGTGCACAAGTGGATAAAAGGCTGATTTTTTATTTTTATGACAAATGTTCCTACACTGACCATTGCTCCACACTCTCCTTCCCACTTCTGCCCTCACCCCTCCTCCCAAGAAGAGTGAGTCCCCCTCTCAGCCTCCCATGGGATAGAGAACTCCTCAGGCACTTGAAAGGCAGAAAAACTGTCCCTGTTCTCCATCTTTACAGTCCAACGAAGCCCATTCCCATCTATTAAAACACAGCCATCCCAGGAAAGAGACTGGGCAGGTCCCCTGACTCTGAAAGCAGCGCTGTCTCCAAGCATTACCATCCTACCTGCTATTTTGCTGAAAGAAATGAGAATCAGGGGGTCCAGGAAACTTGCCCAGCAAGTTAGTGGAGAAGGCTGGACTGGAATTCTGAGTCTTCGGTTTTCTGTTTTTCCATGAGGCCTCCCTTAAAAGGGGAGTTCAGAAAGGGGGCTTGCTTCTCCTAACCCTGCTCCATCACCAATCCTCTCCCCACCCCACTAAGTCTGGGAGGGCCTCTCCATCCTCAGGAGGAGGAGGGCATCTGCACAGGGAGATTGTCGTAACTATTGGCTATTTCCCAGCCACCTTGGTTCCCATGTGTCATTAGCATGCCAACAGGATTAGCTGTGGAATTCCATTATTCCTGGAATTGGGAGCTAGGGCTCTGAGGTCTGGGTGGTGATTCTTCTTCTCTCAAGCCTTTCCCCCCTCCCCACCCCCAGTCTCCACCATGCAGGGGAAAATGGGCCAATCCCGCCGTGTCTTGGAATTGTCAAACATCTCAAACTATTTCCCAAATATTTTGGGCTTAGCTGAACCCAGAAAGCCTTCATCAAGAGATTTCAAAGTCTTGTGTGCTTGGGAGGGAAATTGGATCCGTATGGTAGAGATTCCTTCCTGCTTATCATTCAGCCAGACCTTGGCCAGTGTGTCCACCCTCCAATCCTGTTCTCCAGGCTTCCTCTCTAGTGCTGATGGGGATTTGGGGGACGGGAAACCAGTGGCGAGGGAAAGGTAGCACCCCAGTCTGGCTCAAGCTTCCTAGCCAAGACAAATGACAGAAGAAATGATAGGATGAAAGTCTTTTCCAGCAGTGGAAAGGACTTCAGCACTCCAGTATCAGAGCTTATGGTCACCAGCCAGCCCATCCGTGACATTTTACACATGGGGAAACTGAGTCCTGAAATAGGAAGGGACATGTTTAAAGTCATATGACTTGAAAGAAGTCATATCACAGTGGGAAGAGCCATATCTTTGAAGCCAAAGGGCTTCAAGCCCCTTCTCCTCTCAAAGCCTTGGTTTCCTTTTCTGTAAAAGGAACAAGACAGACTGAGTGACCTCAAAAGCCCCTTCTGGCTCTAAATCTTGTGATCTTTAAATAGAAAAACCCAGTTCAAGGCTCTGTCCCTGCAGCACATGACCTCCCTAGCTGTCCCTCAAATGGTCCAATGTCCCCTACCAGCCACGTGGTATAATGGATAGAGTGCCAGATTTGGAGTCAGGAAGACCTGAGTTCAAATCATGCTTTGGCCACACATTTTCACAGGACCTAGAATTTCGGAACTGTCAGGAAGCCCAGAGAGCATCTAGTCCAACCCAGATCTACCCAAGAATCCCCTCTCTAACATTCCCATCAAATGGTCAGCCAGCCTTGGCTTGGAGACCTCAGTGATGGGGAGCTCACTATCTCCTGAGTCAGCCCATTCAGCCCTTTGGAAACTTCTATATATGGTTTGTAAGTCTGCTTCCTGGGGCCTTTTGTATGTTCAAAGCCTTTTCTTGGAAAAGGCTCCACACTCCACACCACAGGACAGTGTAAGTGAGGCCAGGCAGGTGGTGTGTTCAGATCCATTTGACAGTCCAATAAACTGAGGCCAAGAATGATAAAGTAACTTGCCAAATGTCAGAAAACAAGTTACTGTCAAGAGTCAAGGATGAAATCCCAGTTTCTTCTTCTGAAAAATAGTGGGTAGAATGATATGATTTATAGAGTCCTTTCCTGTGATTCCAAGTCCTGACATTCCCTGTTCTCAGGCCCCTCCCACCTCTGACATTCCCTGTTCTCAGGCCCCTCCCACCTCTGACATCCCCTGTTCTCAGGCCCCTCCCACCTCTGACATCCCCTGTTCTCAGGCCCCTCCCAGCTCTGACATCCCCTGTTCTCAGGCCCCTCCCACCTCTGACATCCCCTGTTCTCAGGCCCCTCCCACCTCTGACATCCCCTGTTCTCAGGCCCTCCCACCTCTGACATCCCTGTTCTCAGGCCCCTCCCACCTCTGACATCCCCTGTTCTCAGGCCCCTCCCACCTCTGACATCCCCTGTTCTCAGGCCCCTCCCACCTCTGACATCCCCTGTTCTCAGGCCCCTCCCACCTCTGACATCCCCTGTTCTCAGGCCCCTCCCACCTCTGACATCCCCTGTTCTCAGGCCCCTCCCACCTCTGACATCCCCTGTTCTCAGGCCCTCCCACCTCTGACATCCCTGTTCTCAGGCCCCTCCCACCTCTGACATCCCCTGTTCTCAGGCCCCTCCCACCTCTGACATTCCCTGTTCTCAGGCCCCTCCCACCTCTGACATTCCCTGTTCTCAGGTTCCTCCCAGCTCTGACATTCTGTGTTGATGACATTCTAAGAAGAGAAGGTCAACAGCTCTCTCCAAATAGCTCTTTTCAGAGCTTCCAAGAGATGTAAATAGCCTCTTGGACACAAGGGCTATTCAGCCTCCCACTGTTAAGCTATCAGACTGCGTGTCCAGAACAAATCCCTGGCCACTTCTCCAGCGGCCCTGCTTCCCGTTCTTCCCAGGCACTGCTCCATGACTTCCCTCTGCACACCTGGGCATCCAGGACAGGGCCAAGGTCAAGTCTCGCTCTTCCACTCCTGAGCAATCTGGACCGCGTCTCTGGGGCCATCCTTTCTGCGTGGTGACAGCAGCTGGGCAGCCCTTACCACCCCAGCCCTTAGCTGCCGGCTGCCTGCCCTGGGGGAGGGCAGGAGGGAGACTGAAGCCTAGGCCCAGAAAGAACAGAGGGCAGCTGCTGACCCAGAGGAGAGGAACCAGTGAGGGGGTAGAAAGGGTCCCTTGGCACCACCTCCGTTTCCTCAGCCTGACTCAGTGGGAAAAGCTTTGGAAAGCAGAAGTAAGAAGCCCTGGATTCAAATCCCAGCTCTTGACGTTTCTCAGTCGTGTGACCTTGGACAACTCAATTCCCTCCTTTGGATCAGAGTTTCTTTATCTGCAAAATAAAGGGATTAGACTCGAACTGCAACTCTACCACTTAATACCTTTGTGACCTTGAATCCTTCTGCTTCCCTAAGCTGTAAAATGAGGAGCCTGGCTAGAGGATGGCTAAGGGTCCCTTCCAGCTCCAATGTTATGTTAGCTAATAGCACAACGGTGCATTGGGCCCAGAGTCAGGAAGACCCGAGTTCAAATCCAGCCTCACACACTTACTAGCTGTGTGACCGTGGGCAAGTCACTTCATCCTCTGTCTGCCTCAGTTTCCTCAACTGTAAATTAAGCTGGAGAAGGAAATGGCAAACCACTTCAGTATCTTTGCCAAGAATACCCTGAATAGGTTCATGAATAGTGGGGCATGACTGAACAACCACAAATAACAAAGAATGAAGCAGTCCGTGGCCTCAAGAAACTGATATTCTATCAGACGACACAACGTTGGAGTTGTTCAGTCACTGCTGACTCTATGTGACCCAATGGACTTTGATCCATGGGGTTTTCTTGGCAAAGACAGAGAAGTGGCTTACCATTTCCTTCTCCACTGTGTCCCCATTTTACAGATGAGAAAACTGAGGTCAATGGGACTTGGCCAGGATCACACAGCTACTAAGTGTCCAAGGCTGGATTTGAACTCAGGTCTTCCTGACTGCAGGGCTGGTGGTCTAAGCACTGTACCATTTAGCTGCTCCAATATGGGCACACATAAAAATGACAGAACATTTTGTATTCTAAGATCCCTTCCAGCTAGAACATTCTCTTGTAAGTGTTTTATGACATGTTCCAGTGCTAACATTCTATGCTCTGGGTTCTATAATTCCCTCTAGCACTAACATTCTGTATTCTAAGGGCCCTCCCAGCTGGAATGTTTTATGTTCCTAGAGTCTAAAAGGAACCTCAGCATGTAGGTTATCACAGGGCAGGTATGACCGCAGCATTCCTTCCCTTGTTCTTTCGTGCTGGGTGGGTTGGGGGTGAGGGAGGGAAGGAGGGAGGGAATCCTCCAAGGGAATGCAAAGGGCAGCTTCAGGGGGTGGGGGGGTGGGAAGAGGGATGAAGAATGTGCCAGCCTTCCGCTGGCCTGCCTTGGGAGGGAAGAGGTTTCCTTCATCAGCGGTCCTCAAATAGGGAATGGATAACCTAGATTACTTCTCATTAGGATGCTGAAAGAGGGGGTTCATTTGTAGGGAGGAGTTGCACTGTATAGCAACCGAGGTCCCTGCGGACTTTGAGGTAAGGGGTGTTTTGAGTCCAAAAGGACAGTAGGGAAAGGGATCCTTGTGGACTGACAGTCTCTCCTTTTCCCAGAACCTGCCTGGACCTTCGTGGGGGAGGCTCTCAGGCTCAGTGAAACAGCGCAAATATGCCAGCTGCTGCTCTCTGAGTGCCTTCTCCATTCACCTGACCCAGCTTCAGAGAGCATCTCCTCCCTTTCCTGTACAGGTGGCTCCTGGTTAAACAACCCAGGGGGCCATCTCTATCCCCACATCCTCCTGTCCTCGGCACAAGGGACATGAAGGTGAGAGGCAGTGGGGTATAGTGGAGAAAGCCCCAGCTCCGAGGCTGAATCAGAACTGCAGAACCAGAAAGGATCTTAAGGGCTACCGAGCCAAAGTTCCTCATTTTACAAAGGGCGAAATTGAGGCCCAGAGAAGAAAAGGGGTTGGCCCAAGGTCACACAGGCAGGATCACAACTTCAGAGCTTTAGATCTGACAAAGGCTTCAGAAGCCTTCCAGTGCAACCCTCTCTTTTTACAGAAGAAGAAACTGAGTCTCAAAAATCTGAAAGGGCTCATCCAAGGCCACATAGTAAGTAGAAGAGCTGGGATTTGAAGCAAGGTGGTAACTCCAGAACCAGCTCACATTTCACTGTACTATGGTAGGTTCTAGTACAAGCTATGCCATTAATTCATTACATGACCTTTTTTCCTCTCATTTTTTCTCAATTACACATAAAAAAATTAACATTTGCTTTTTTTAAATTTTGAGTTCCACATTCCCTCCCTCCCCTACCCTCCCCCCTCCTTGAGAAGGCAAGCAGTTTAATATAGGTTACTAACACATGTGCAGTCCAGCATAACATTTCCATATTAGTCATGTTGTGAAAGAAAACACATACACACAAAAACAAGAATAATAAAGTTTTTTAAAAGTGTGCTTCAATCTGCATTCAGATACCATCAATTCTTTCTCTGGAGACTAATAACATTTTTCATCATGAGTTCTTTGGAATTGTCCTGGATCATTGTGTTGCTGAGAACAGCAAAGTCATTTACAATTGGTCATTGCACAATGTTGCTATGACTACATACAATGTTCTCCTGGTTCTGCTCACTTCACTTTGCATCAGTTCATGTAAGTCTTTCCAGGTTTTTCTGAAAGCATCCTTATGTGTGAGATGGTACACCAGAGACGTTTTAATTTGCAACTCTTACCAATAGTGATTTAGATCATTTTTTCATGTGACATTAGATAGCTTTGATTTCTTCTGAAAACAGCCTGTTTATAATCTTTGACCATTTGTCAATTTGGGAATGACTCATATTCTTATAAATTTGACTCAGTTATCTATATATTTAAGAAAAGAGGCATTTATCAAATTTTTCCCAGTTTCCTGCTTTCCTTCTAATCTTGGCTGCATTGGCTTTGTTTGTGCAAAAACTTTTAATTTGATATAATCAAAGTCATCCATTTTATATCCCATAATGCTCTTTATCTCTTGCTTGGTCATAAATTCTTCCCTTCTCCATAGATCTCTCAAGTAAGCTACTCCACGCTCCCCTGATTTGTTTATCATATCACTCTTTATGTCTAAATCATGTACACATTTGGAGCTTATCTTGAAATACAGTGTGAGATGTTGGTCTATACCTAGTTTCTGCCAAAATGCTTTCCAATTTTCCCAGCAGTTTTTGTCAAATAGTGAGTTCTTGTCCCAAAAGCTTGGATCTTTGGGTTTCTCAAACATTAGATTACTATGGTCATTTACCACTGTGTATTGTGTACCTAATTTATTCCACTGATCCACTACTCTATTTCTTAGCCAGTACCAGATTGTTTTCATGATTACCACTTTGTAATACTGTTTGGGATCTGATGGAGCTAGGCTACCTTCCTTCACATTTTTCTCATTGATTCCCTTGATATTCTTGGCCTTTTGTTCTTCCAGATGAATCTTATTATTTTTCTAGATGAATTTTGTTCTTCCAGATGAATTCATTATGCTATCTTGAGCAAAGTACTTCTTCCATCCACTTTGGACTCAGTTCCCTCATCTGAAAAAGGGAAAGCCTAGATCAGATGATCTCTAGGGGACCTTCCCAAGATCATAGTCTGTGTTCTAAGGTTCCCGCCAAAAGTAGTGTTCTATGTTCTAAGGTCCTTTCCAGCTCCAACATTCTACATTTTAAGCTCCCTCCCAACTCTGAAGTTCTCTGGTTTTACATTCTCTTCTCTCCTAGCTCTGACAGTCTATATTAGAAGCTTCTTTCTAATTCTAACATTCTATATCCTAAGGACCTTCCCAGCTATGACATCCCAGGTTCTATGTTCTAAGATCATTGGTTATTATTAATATTAATATTATTTTTATTTCTTCCATATCTAATGTTTTTTATCCTTAGGACTGTTATGCCTCCGGTATTCTTTGTATTACGATGTTTATCTCTGGCACTGTCTACCACCTCCTGGCATGGTGCCCGGTCCCACCAGGTGCTAGGCACCCTCTTGCTGCTTCCCCATCTCCCACTCACCCATCAAAGTGCCTCGCCCAAATCTATGTTCTTTCATTCCAAACTCCTTTTATTCTCCTTCCAGCCAAGGAGGCAAGGATCCCATCAACTAATTCATACTAAGGTATTAATAGCTGCATGTATTAACCCTTCCCAAAGGGATGGTAGTCCCAATACAAAGGAATGACTCTCTAATGGTGGAACCTCAAAGTCCTCATCAGACTATGGAGGAGGTACCTACCTGCTTCCCTCTCCTAATCCTAGGCAAAATCATGCATCCTGGGGTGCAGTCAGGGTCCAAGGCTTCATTTTTCGCTCTCCAGGAGCCTGCAGACCTGAATGATGAGGCAGCTGTGTGCCTAGCTGGAGGGTGATGGCACAAGCATTGAAGAACGATGGGAGGAGGAGGGAGGCAGGAGCAGAGATGGGTCCTCCCTCCACCCTGGGTGCTTGAGGATCTCATCAACACTCTCTCATGCCATGGCCTGCGTGACCCACCACATTTGGTTACAGTCTTTTTCCTTTCTTTCTTTCCCTTTTTTTTTTGGGAAAAATGTTATTTGGGAGAGAAGAATGTAAATGACACAGCAAATGCAGAGCAGATGCTGCTGGGACCTTCTCACACATCAGACATCAGAGAGCACTTGAAGCTTAACTCATGAAAGACCACTGGCCCCCAGCACCCCTCCCCGGGGACCCCAGGCTCAGCCTTAACTCATCCCCTCCTATCCCCTCTCCACAGCCTCAGCCCCAAGCCAATAAGACCTTAAGGATCTCAGAGGGATGGCCAGAAATAATCTTGGGGCAAGCAGAATTTGAGTCTAAGGACCTGAGTTCAAATCCTGGACTCTACAACTGACCTGTGGAGCAAATCCCTTACTGTTTCCTTGCCTCAATTTCCTAATTTGTAAAATGAAGGGGTTGGACTCGGCGGCTTCTGAAATCCCTTTAAGCTCTATATCTTTGGAGCCCAAGGAATAAGGGAAGGGAAAGAATCAAGTCAAGAGTTGGGATTTTCGATCTGCCTCACCCTTGGAAGATGCAAACTGGCCAGGAGCACACATCTTCCTTAAGTGAGGTATTGTGATTGGGCAGAAAGTGAGCACCAGGCAGAAATCCACCCACTCTGTGCCCTGTGGATCTAAGACAACGCCCAGACATTTAACCACAACAGATGGTGGGATGGAAAGACCCCTCAGCAAGGAAGCAGGAGCCCTGAGGTTTAGCCTCATATCTTTTATTAACTTTCTGTGTGACCTTGGGCAGCCTTGACCTCTCTAGGGTTTCCATTTCTTCATCTGTAAAATAAATATTTATGACTGACCAGTCCAGACCTTCACAGGGATTATGCAAGAATCTCAGAACATAAAATAGCAGAATGACAAGAGGCTAGATCATAGAAGGAGGGTCTTGGGGCAGGGAGAGGAACATTGGATCAGGAGGTAGGACCTGGGTTTGAAACTTTCCACAACCTGGCCCCTTCCTTCCTTTCTACTGCAAGAGAGGGGGTTTGGCACCCCCATCTCAGTGGGGCTTTTTACGGTATAAATGAGATTTTCTATTCCCTGTGATCTCTTTATCAGGTTTGGATTTCTCTCTGATCAGATCAAGAAGGTATCATGTCTACCAACAAAAGCTACCTGTGCCATCGGAGGTTTAAATGGCAGGAAAAAGTTCAGCAGTTACTCAGTAGAGCGATAGGCCAGTCCAGTGTAGAGAAGACTGGTTTGGGGACCCATAAAGGAAACAGACCTTTCAGTTACGACCAGAAGGTAGTAAGGATGGAAGTGAGAGCAAGCCTAGAGGAAGCGCTATACTCCTCCCTATCACCACTACCACTGACCATGTTATCGGAGAAACTGGATCAATAGGGAGCCATATGTCAACATGGGAGCAGACAGAGGCACACCAAGGATGAACGCAGACATAGATGGATATAGAAAGCCAGCCAACCAATGGAGGAAGGACCTCCAGGTACTGTGACCTCCTGTGTCAGAGAAGCTGGCAATGAAACTAGAAAAACACCAATTTTCAGAGGCCGGCAAAAAGCTACACCTAAGGAGAACTTCATGAGGACTCCACAAAAGGATAGAAAGACTCCAAGTACCAAGAATTAGGAGTTTCCCCTTTTCCACATGTATCTCACTAACTTAGAACCCACTCTCCTCAGGAATCTTGTATATGCAGTAGCAAAGTGTTCCTCAGTTTAGGGGGGATTAGTAAATGCCTTTGCTAAAAAGCTAATTAAATGTGTCTGATCATCAATGGGAAACAACACCAGTGGGGGCTCATGAGTGCCATTACTAGAAATCCAACTTCCTTAGGGTCATTGAGGTCCTATCGAATTCTCTAATGTTATGATTATGGAATATTGTGTTTTGTATGACCTTAAACAATTCATTTACCTTCTCTGGTCCTCAATTTCCATATCTGTAACAAAAAAAAGAGGAGGAATCTGAATCTTACGATCCTATGTCAGAGCCAGAAGGAACTTTAGAATGTAGAATGACACAGAATGTCAGAGGTATGGAGGACATTGGAGATGATGTAGTTCAATCCCCCTCATTTGAGAAAGGAGAAAACTGGGGCCCAAAGAAATTAAGTGACTTCCCCAAGGTCACCCAGATAGTCAACTAACATTTATTATGCACCTACTATGTGCCCATTAAACTATTAAACACTAAATTAATTAAATTAAATTAAATATCAAACTATTAAAAGAGCTATTTAACCTGACTCTTAGTCCTGGGCTCCTCTCCCCATACCATGCTACCCACCTATGTAGAAGCTTCAGGAGGCAGCCATGTTCTTAGACCATTTCACCAAAAAACCCATGAGGTCTTTTGAATTCCTGTAACCTGTGCAGTTAGCAGGATGAGTGAAATCCACTTTACAGACAAGAAACATAGGCCCAAAGAGGAAAGGGAAGTTAGCCGGCTACTTTGTAATGAGTTAAGTCAACAAGCATTTATTAAGCACCTACTATGTCCCAGACACTACTATGTCCCAGGTACATAGTACCTCCAGGAGCTCACAGTCTAATGTAGGAGACAACGTGCAAACAGTTATGTCCAAACAGGCTAGAGAAAGGGTAACAAACCATAGACAGGAACCCCGATTTCCCTATCCTCCATTGAGAGCTTCTCCCTTCACCCATCTACTGTGGTTCAGTAGACTAAGACCACACAAACCTAGGAAATATTAACACAAGAAGTCTTGCTTGTCTCCCACAACAGCACAGAGAGATGGTTGGTCTAGGGGAGGGTCTGGTTGTGTCTCAGAAGTTGAAGCTGAGGTCACAGAATCCCAAATGTCATGGCTTCCACTTAGTAAGTCCTGTTGTGGACCCCTCCCCCACGAATCAGACCGACTTGGGCTGGGGTCGATTTTTAGTCTCTCAACTTTTGAGGGAATGATTTCCAGCAGGTTCCTACCCAGGATATCAAGTCTGGCTTGAAAGGCACCCCTTCCAGGCCCCTATTCCATGTGTTCTCATCTCCACTAGGAAGGGCTGGCCCTGGGCCTATCTCCTCTCTGCCGCCATTTTTCTCCACTGGACAAGATCTGTGTCTATACAGGTAAATAATAAAAGTCAGAAAAAGCATATTTGTAGCTGTGATCCTGTCTGATTCCATAAAATCAATCCATTAACAAGCATTTATTAAGTGTTTGCCTATGTGCCAGGCCCTGTGCCTGGGGATATAAAGAAAGGCTCAAGAAAAACTCAGTTCCTGCTCCCAAGGAGCTCACACTCTACTGGGGGAGTCATAGACATAGCTAGGCATATGTAAGATATAGACAGAGTAAATGAAGATCATCTGAAAGGTCAATAGCCATTGTGGGGTAGGGGAAGAAAGACTCAGAAAGGCCTCCAACAGAGATTTGAGTTGAGTCTTGAAGGAAGCCAAGAAAACTAAGATGGAGGACAGGGGAAAAGTATTCCAGGCATGAGGAACAGTAAAGTCAAAGGCATAGAGGTGGGAAATGTGTGGGTCTCTAGGTGCCATCAGCAGGGTAATGTACCTAGTTTGTAGAGTAAGTGGAGGGGAGTAAAGTAGAAGAATGCTGGAAAGGTAGGAAAAGGATGGGAGGTAAAGAGATTTCTGTGCCAAAAATAAGAGTTTACATTTGACCCTGAAAGAAATAGGAATCCCTTGGAGCAGTGGGGTCTCATTGTTAGACTTCTAAGTTAGGAAAATCACTTTGGTAACGAAGTGGTGGAGGATGGAGTGGAGGATGGAGGAGCGAAGAGGGGCCTGAGGCAGGCAGAGCAGGGGGGAGGTTTTTGGGGAGTCCAGGCAAGAGGCACCAAAGGCCTGCCCAAGTAGAGAGAAGAGAACCGAGAGGAGGGATGACATGCACATAGAAATGACAAGATGGGGGCAAGGATGATACCAAGGCTGCAGGCCTGAGCTAGCGGAACATGGCAGAACATCCCCAGGACTCAACAGGAACAGAAAATTGGGAGGAAGGGAGGGAGGAGCACAATGTGTAATGAACTGTGTTTCAGATGCCCTAAACTGAGGAGCACTTTACCGCTGCATATACAAGATTCCTGAGGAGAGTGGGTTCTAAGTAGTGAGATCCATGTGTAGCAAACCCATGTGGAAAAGGGGAAACTCCTCATTCTTGGTACTGGGAGTCTTTCTCTCCTTTTGTGGAGTCCTCATGAAGCTCTCCTTAGGTGCAGCTTTTTGCCGGCCTCTGAGAATTGGTGTTTTTCTAGATTTCATTGCCAGCTTCTCTGCCACAGGAAGTCACAGTACCTGGAGGTCCTTCCTCCATTGGTTGGCTGGCTTTCTATATCCATCTATGCCTGCGTTCATCCTTGGTGTGCCTCTGTCTGCCCAAAAGACAGGTGACAGGGTGTGACCTTTCCTCATCAGAGGGACAAAGGCTGGATATATTGATCGGGGAATTGTCGGCATAGAGATGGGAACTGAACCCACAGAGCCGATGAGATAATGTAAAGAGAGGGAGAGGAGAGGGCTCTGGACAGGGCCTTGAGAGGATTGGACCACCACCTTCTATGAAGGCCGCTCCTAGCCCTGCCATCCCCTATACGAAGGCCCCTCCCAGCCCTGCCATCCCCTGTTCTAACGTTCCTCCCAGCCCTGACATCCCCTGTTCTCAGGATTGTAATTTGGACAGATTCTGATTCTCCAAAGGAGGTTCTCAGCCAAGATGATTCAGCAGATCCTAAGACCCAGTTCCCAAAGGCTTTCTCCCCACCCCAGTCCTGGGCCCTGGGCAGCCTCCACCACAACAGTTTAAGCTCCAGTTCCATTCTTTCACAAACAAGTACTTCCTCAATCCTGTGTTCAGTTCCTTGGACTAGACACAGCAGAGGATGCAAAAAAAGAATCAGACCCAGTGCCTGCCCTCAGGGTACTTCCATTCTAGATAGGAAAAAGAGCTACCCAGAGACATCTACCATCACTGCATCCTAGATTGGGAGGTGGAACTTGATATCAATGCAATGACCACCTACAGCCCCCAAGATTATGAAATAATGTGGAGTCAGGAAGCTCCAGGTTCAAATCCCACTTCCCACATTGCCCAGCTAGCTGAACCTGGGCAGGTCACAGAAGCATAATTTCCTCCTCTGTAAAATGCAAGGGTTGGACCCATTGACCCCTAAGATCGCTCCCAGCTGTAGGTGTTTGAGCCTTCCACTGTTTTTGTGAAGTCTTTCCGGATCTCCCAGCGTGTTGGTGCCCTTTCTCCCAAACTGGCTCGTCACAACTTTGAATTAATCATTTTATGTTTTCTTTGTGTGCATTTAGAGATGTGCTTCTTGTCTGCCCCATTAGAATGTCTTCTGAGCAGGGATGGTGTCATTCTGCCTTTATATCCCCAGAATCTAGAACAAGGTCAGGTATATACTAAGTGCTTAATAAATGTTTGGTGGTGATTGCTTGCTTGGTTAACTGACTGAGGGTGAAACATGCTTCTCCCCTACAGACAGACAGGTGGTAGACTCAGCAGGCGGAATGAAACATATATTTTCCAACGGGTAGACGATATGCGGATTTGTTCTTAATTAAATGTGCTACCTCATTACAGAGGAAAGTCAGGTGGGTGGGTAGATAATGAGGGAAGGGAGAGGTGGGCATGTAATTGTTATTCAGTCTATTCAATCTGGAGCTTTCTTGGCAGAGAAACTGGAGTGGTTTGCTATTTCCCTCTCCAGATCCTTTTGCAGATAGGAAACTGAGGCAAACAGGGTTGAGTGACTTGTCCAGGGTCACACAGCTGGTATCTGCAGCCGGATTTGAGTTCAGGTCTTCCTGATTCCAGTTCCAGTGCTCTATCTACTGAGTCACCTAGCTACCAAGGCTTATACTAGCAATGCCAAAAACAGAGGAAGAAAGAATGATGGTCAATGAAGCATTCAAAGGAAAAACGCAGGGGAGGTTCAGAGGGTGATGCAGAAAGAGGAGGGAGCTTTGGGAGAAAACTGCTCATTTGAGTACATGGCTGTCCTGGGTTTTTTTTAAAGCTCTATGTAATGAAATTCAATCCTCTTTTTTCCATTCTTTAGAATGTGAGTCCTTCAGAAGAGGGACCCTTTTTTACCTTTCTTTGTATGTCTAGAGCTTGGCATAGGCACGTAGTAGGAGTTTAATGAATGCTTGTTGATTCGATTTAACTTTGTATGTAGAAATGTTTGTTTTTGCTGGTGTTTATCAAGCTCAGGAAAACAAAAAGTCATTAAAATTTTTAAAGAGTTGAAAGGAATGTTAGAGATCATTGAATCCAATCTTCTCATTTGAGGAAACTGAGGCTGAGATTAGTGAAGAATGACTCCCCTAAAAGGTCACCCAAGTAACAGGATTGGAACTCAGGTCCTTGGACTCCAAATACAGGCACAGGCACAGTCCCTGCCTTTATGGAACTCACACACACACACACACACACACACACACACACACAAATACCTGCAATACCTAGAATGCTGTAAGAGTCG
Source organism: Phascolarctos cinereus (assembly GCF_003287225.1). Classification (NCBI taxonomy): domain Eukaryota; kingdom Metazoa; phylum Chordata; class Mammalia; order Diprotodontia; family Phascolarctidae; genus Phascolarctos; species Phascolarctos cinereus. The sequence goes on from NW_027555847.1 coordinate 715,879,137, forward strand.
GAGACATAAAAAGACAGGACTGAAAGACAGCAGAAAACAAAGAGATCACCTATGGAAGGGGAAAGGGAAGTGGGGTGGGGTGGGGGATGTAGGGGATGGGAATCCAGGACAGCAGGCAACTTTTGAGTCTGGAAGGACGAGGAAGATGTCGACACTGTGAGACAGGGATGGAGACGAGCCCATTGCTAGAGCAGGGAATGTCATGAGCAAAGACGGCAGGGTGAGTCTGGCACGAATCGGAGACTGAACAAATGTTTGTGAAATTGAATCAGACACACACAGAAGGAGACACTGCCCAGAGCAGTGGATTTAGAAGAGAGGAACCTAGGGAAAAATCGTTACCATTTCCTAAGTGACCTTGGGCAGAGAGCTTGACTTTTTGGCGACTTGGAGACGTAAGGGTCAGGGTGCAGTGCTCAGGCTGAGCACGGGAAGCTTTTTAGGGCAGGGATGGAAGACAAGTCAGAAGAAGTCAGAGTAAGATGGATGAAAGTGGGCCTTGAATGCCAGATTAGAGTTCAAGCATATTCCGTGGGGAATGGGTTTCCACAAAACGAAATGTACCATTGACACTCAACACATTTTAGGCCAGGGAGCTCAGAAATGCTCTTGGGATTTTGGTCCCCATGGAGACGGGGAGGCTAGCCTCTCCTTTCCCAGTAACCATATACTTTCTGCACTAAGGGTCTCTCAAACTATGGCCCCCAGTCTCACACAGTCGTCCAACCCCAGGCACCCTCTTTCTTCTGTTAATGCTCCCACCTCCTCAACACTTAGGGTCTCAGTGGCTCTCTGCCTGCAGTCCCCCTCCCGGGGTCTTTTGTCTGAGAACCCCTTGGGGGAGGGCAGTGACCCAGGAAAATGTACCAGATTTGTAAATAGGGCCTCTCTGATGCTCTCTCATCTGTGATCCTAGATTCTTTTCCTTTCCTGGTACTCGGTTTTCCCATTTGTAAAAAGACAGAGTTGGATTCAATGATCTATCACTAAGGTTCATTTCTAATCCCTAGGAAAAGTGGAGAGAGCCTGCATTTGGAGCCGGGGGAGCTGGGTTCAAATCTCTCACCTGATATCTCTGATATGTGTGACCTTAAACTAGTTCCTTCACTTGCCTGGGCCTCAGTTTCCCCATCTGTAAAATAAGAGAGTTGGCCTGGATGGTTTCTGAGGTTCCTGCCAGCTCCAGATCACTGCTCCAAAAATCCTATTCTGGTACCAAGGCTGCCCTTGGCCACTGCCACCCTCTCCTCCCAGAAGCACATGGTCTGGGAATTCTGCCGGCCCATCCACCGGGCTCACATTGTCATCAGAGAATGCTTGGGGCCCCAGTGTGAAATCAAAAAATCAGAGGGAGGGGTGCAAGGAAGGGGAGGAGAGAGATGGGGGAAGGGGCCAAGGAAGGGGCTGGGAGGAGGGGTGCCTTGATCTGTCAAAAGGCATCCTCAGGGGGCCGACAGGACAGACAGTGGGAAGCTTGCTGGGCATCAGCCAATGAAAGGCAGCCAGCCCCTGGAATGCTGTGAGGCTGAGCTAGCCTCTTATGCACTGGGTAATGGTCCCACTGGGGTCTTACTGGGAACATTCCATAGAGAAACTACAGACACCGGGGCCTATAAATCATCCCTCCCCCACTCAAAAAGGGGGAGGGGGAGGGGAGGGATAGAGATGGGGGGGATCCTTCTGAACTGCTCAAATTAAGATAAAATGCCTTAATTATTAGGCCAACAGCTACTAGGCCTGTCCTCAGGCCATATATTACTCCTGCCCGAGGGGCCCAGGCCTAAGCACTGAGCCCATACTTTACTGTGATGGTGACAGACAGAGCTGCTGGCTGCCTTCAGTCACAAAGGTGACTTTCAGGGGGCCCTGGGCAGAAGAAAAGACTAGTCTGGTCTCTTCAGGTTGTAGGAAGCAGATCAATGGGCCCTCCCAACCAGGGAAGCCTGTGGAGACTCTGAGAGTAGCCAGGGGGTACACAGTAGGAGCCTAATAAATGTTCGATTGATTGATTGATTGATTGATAACTGATTGATATTACCTGACTCCCTCAGGAGGAGGAAGGAATTAAGGAACCCAGGTTCCTAGATCCCTAGCTGGAATGAGGACAGCTAGCCCAACCCTCCCATTTTACAGAAGAGGAAACTGAGGAACAGAAACATTTAGATGATGGGCCCAAGAGTACACAGGTTGTAAGCCCCAGAGGTGAGACCAGACCCCCTGTCTTAAGGCAAAACACACAAAACAAAAAAGCAGTGTTGGATGGTAGATAGGGTTCTAGACTTCATCTTGAGGAAGTCCTGGGTTCAAATCCCAGATATGTCAGGCATTTACTAGCTGTGTGATCCTGGGAAGCTCCCTTAAACTTCCCTGAGGGGCAGCTACGTGGCACAGTGGATACAGCTCCAGCCTTGGAGTCAGGAGGACCTGAGTTCAAATATGACCTCAGATACTTGACACTTACTAGCTGGGTGACCCTGGGCAAGTCACTTAACCCCATTGCCTAGCCTTAAAAAAAAAAATTTCCTTGAGCCTCAGTTTTCACATCTGCAAATTGGGGCTAATAATCAATCAGTGAACATTGATCAAGAGTCTGCTATGTGCCTGGCCCTGTGTTAGGTGCTGTGGATAGAGAGGCAAAGACCTTGCAAAACTCAAGGCAGAATGTGTTCTTCCAACATACCAGGCTTCATCTTGGGGCCAAGCTGGGTTGGGCAGGGAGGGAAGAAGAGAGGACGGGCAAGAGAGGCTGGCTCAGAGCACACCTCCCTGGAGAAAGAGCCCTGGACATCGGCCACACAGCCCCAGACGGTGCCGAAGAAGCCCCTCAATGATGATGACATCGGACAAGATCGACAGTTTGCTCAGCTGCCAGCCAGAAAGGAGCCCACACTGACCCATGCTGCAATGCTTTCCCTCGCCATCTCTGCCTCCTAGAATCCCTAGCTTCCTTCCAAGCTCAGCTCAAACACCCCCTCCTCCACAGCCTCCCCTCCCCCCTCCATCCCCCTCAGCCAAATCACCGGGTCTGCATCCTATGTATTTATATGTACAGTGGTGACTCCCCCACAGAATACTAGCTCTTGGGGGCAGGGACTGGCTCTCTTCTCTTTCTCTCCCCAGCTCCCGGCACATAATAGGCATTTTGTTTTGTTTTGTTTTAGGCAATTGGGATTAAGTGACTTGCCCAGGGTCACACAGCTAGTAAGTGTCAAGTGTTTTGTCTGAGGTCAGATTTGAACTCATGTCCTCCTAACTTTCAGGGCCAACGCTCTATCCACTGCGCCACCTAACTGCCCCCCATAATAGGCATTTTGATAAATGCTTGTTGACTGACTGGTGGACTGAGAGCTGGAATAAGCTTCATTATTTTAAGCACCTACTATGTGCAAAGCACCTCACTGGGCACTGGGGGCACAAAGACAAAGAATGGAACAATCCTTACTCACAAGGACTTTACATTCTAATGGGAGAGGGGATATATATATATATATATATATATATATATATATATACACACACACACACACATATATATACATATATATGTTTATATCTCTAATATATGTTTATATACATTATATATAAATATTTGCAGAACAAATAGAAGGAGAATAAACACAAGAGCACTTGGGAGGGAAGAAGGGAAGGCAGGAGCAGTAGAGGGAGATCAGGAGAGGCTTCATGTAGAAGGTGGTGTTTGAGCTACATCTTGAAAAAAGGGAAGAATTCTGGGAGACACAGTTAAGGAAGAGGGGCGTGCCAGGCATGGGGGATGGCCAATGTAAAGGTAAGGAGGTGGGAGATAGAACAGAGAGAAGGCCAGTTTGTCTGGATCAGAGTGCAGGAGGACAAGGATGGTCCACTGAGGCTGCAAAGGTAGGTTATGGCCAGGTCCTAAAGAACTGCAAAAGCTAAACAGAGGAATGTGTTTGTTTTTATCTAACACACACTCCTCTAAAGTTTGCAAATATAGGTATGGATGTGTAGATATTGCTATGTATACATAGATATGGATATTGGGAGAGAGAGACAGAGAGAAATGGATATAGGTACATGTATAGATAGACATAGATACAGATATAGATAGAAATATTACTGTTTTGTCAATTTAATCTTGTCCAATTCCATTTGGAGTTTTCTTGGCGCAGATACTGAAATGGTTTGCCATTTCCTTCTCTAGTTCATTTTACAAATGAGGAAACTGAGGCAAACAGGGTTAAGTGACTTGCCCAGAGTCACACAGCTACTAAGTATCTGAGACTGGATTTGAACACAGGTTCTCCTGATTCCAGTGCCTGAGTTTTATCCACTGACCCACCTAGCTGTTCCATACAGACAGATCGATACAGATAAATAGGCATCACCTCACTGGATTCTCACAACTCTGGGAAGCAGGTATTATTCTCTGCCTTTACAGATGAGGAAATCCAAGGGCTGACTTGCCCAAGGTCTCAACCAGGCAGTGTCCATTGCAGGGCTCACATCCAGGGCACTCTCTCTTCCACCACACTCTTCACTATGCCTGGCTGCCTCTCTTAAACACTCACAAGGTCACACAAGCAGTAAGCAGTAGAGTAGAGATTGCAACCCATGTGTCCTGGCCCCCAGTTCAGGGCACCATCCAGGCCACCACACTGCTACTCTATTTACCAAGCCCAGTGCCTAGCAGCCTTCTCCCCGGGGGGGCCCACACACAGTTCAGGGACTCCTCCCCTCTGCCCCACCGTAGGCCACCGGGAAGGGCAGAGAGGAGCCAAACACAGCTGTCCACTCCATCCATGGCTGTGCATCTGGGCCCTGGACCCCTGGGTTGAAATGAAGAAAGTCCTACCTCCCTCCCTCCCAACTAATCCCTCCCAGCTGGCCCCCAGTTGGCCATCTGTGCTCTGGCTGAACACCTGGACCCCATCCATCCATTCCACACAGAGCCCAACCTCTGCTACATTCTAGTTCCCTCAATGAGCATACAACTTACCAAAGAGAGTAGAATGATACTATAATTGTAATAGCCTCCTAATTGGTCTCCCTGCCTCCCAGTCTATCCTCAATCTCTAATCCATCCTCCAAGCAACCATCTAAACAATCTTCCTGATCCCAACATTACCACATTGCTCAGATACCTCCCATGGCTCCCTATTTCCCCCTGAATTAAGTACAAATTCCTGACTTTAAACTGAAATTCCTGATTAGAAACTGAAATTATAAGTACCTGGCATTCAAGGCCCCCTACCATCTGGTTATAATCTACCTGTCCAATTTTATCTCTTTCTTCTTCCTGTACAATATTCCATATTCCAACTAAACTAGGTGACTCTCTTGCCTCTGGTCTCCTTCTGCCACCTTCTTCTTCCCAGACTTTGGTCAGAAGCTCGGAATAGCATCCCCCTCCCCCCCTTCCATCTGTCCGTGATCTGCCCATCCTCCAGTGCCAGCTTGGATGCCACTCTCTGGATGTCCAGGGTAGTTAAGGGACTTGGAATCATAGACTTATAGACCTACAGCTGGAAGGGACCTCAGGAACCCTCAGGTCTAAATTTCTTTTTTTACAAATGAGACCCTGGGGGGTGAAGACCACATAGAAAGATCCCAGGATTAGAATCCATAGTAACACAGAGTGCTGGCCTGGAGTCAGGAAGGTCTGAGTGCAAACCCAGTCTCAGATAATTACTAGCTGCATGACCCTGGTCAAGTCACTTTGCCTCCGCCTGCCTCAGTTTCTTCCTCTGTAAAATGGGCATAATAATAGCACCTACCTTCCAGAGTTGTTGGAAGGCTCAGAAGTGTTTAGCAAACCTTAAAGCCTATAGGAATGTTAGCTGCTATTATTATGCAAAATGTTTCACCACCCTAAAAGGGCTATAGCATGGTCACTGTGGTTATGAGGATTGCTCCAAATCCAGTTAAAGCCCCTTGCTAGATACACTAATTGGGAGGTGGGGCTGTGAAACACTTACCTTACAATAGGATCACAGCTGAAAGGGACCTTGGAGACCATACAGTCCAACCTCCTCATTTTTACAGAGGAGGAAACTGAGGCACATAGGGAAATCCCTTGCCAAAGGTCAAACAGGTAGAAAATGGGAGAGCCTTCTTCCAACTGTACCATACTACTTCTTTCTCAGTCTTCAAGTTCCAGTAATCTCAAATTTTGGTGAGCAAGTCTATACTCCCCCATTTGTCATCTTCCCCACAACCTTGCAGGTTTCCATTACAGCCCTATTCACCACACAGTACTGCAAGAAAAGCTTTGGATTTTGAGATAAACCTGGGTTCAAATCCCAGATCTCCCAGTTGCTATTTGTTTGACCTTTGGAAAGGCACTTCCAGCTTTGTGACTCAGTTTCCTCCTCTGTTAAAATGAGGAGGTTGGACTGAATGATCTTCAAAGTCCCTTCCAGCTCTAAACCCATGTAAGGCAAGTGTTTCACAGCCCCACCCCCAATTAATATATCTAACAAAATGCCTTAAGGGGAGACTCACATCAGATGAGAAGGATTCTTTGATGGAGTTACAGAATCAATCAAAAATGTAAAACAGGTGTGAACAATTCCTAGACACCTTTGTTGAACCCATCAATCAGTGAAAGGTGTGAGCTCAGTTCAGAAAAAGTCTTTAATCTGCACTGGAAGGAGTAGAATGCTTTGATTGGATGAAATGAGATGACAACACACAGAAAATGCATTGGGATAGGTTGAAGAGATTCAGTTATGCCTTGCGGGGCTTGGATAAAAACAGCAAGTCAATTCAGAATCTAATAGATATAGCAAGCCAGCATAGTGATGGAAAAAGTCTGACCAGTCCCTTAAGGGGTAATCCCTTGGGGGTGAGGAGGTCAGAGTCTCTGTCTCCTCTTTTGCCTGCCTCTACTTTTTGACCAGAGGAGAATTTTAAGAACTTCAGGAGATTTGAATGGAATCACATCACAGAGAGTAAAAAGTATCCTTAGAGTAGCAGCATCTTTTTTTTTTTTTTGAGTAGCAGCAAAGGCAGGGGCAGAACTCTCTGGAAAGGACCCCAATCCACAGAGTCCAACGAAGGGCTGTACCTCAAGAAAACTTCACAAGGGCTCCAAAAAGTGAGAAAAGGACTTCCATCTGGCCAAGGGTTGTACGTTACTCCCTTTGGCACATGTAATATCTACATTTGAGCCTACTTATCGCTGAACCTTACATGTACTTGTGGGTGAGGGTGTCCCAGACTTTTGGGGGGATGTTGTTATAATTTGATCCTGCTATACCTTCTCAATAAACATGACTTCATAAAAGTTAATTGAGGTTAATTAGGTTATTGATGTTGGGGAGATGTCAACTGGTTAATCACTACTAGGGCACACCAGATGGGGGCTGATGAGGAGAGAAATACTCAGTCACCATCTAGGGACCCAACCTGCCATTACTGTGATTTGGGAAAGTTAGCCAATTTTTCCAGATTGATAAGATTTTATGGATTCTCTGCAGCAACTGGCTTACTCCCTCTCCCTTCATCATTTTGGGTTGCCTTTCTCTGTATCTTCTTTCATTCCTATTTGCCTTTCTTCGAAATGGTCCCAGTCAATGAGACATAAGGATATGCCTGAGAAGGTCAAGAGTGACTCTGGGGCTCCCAACCAAATGCCATGTGGATGACAGCCTAGATTTGAAACTAGAAAACGGGTTCAAATTCTACCTCCACCATTGACTTAACTGTTTGATTTTGGACAAGTCATATTACCTCCTAACCTACACTTTTCTCCCACAAAATGAGAAATTTGGCCCCTTCTAACTCTGACATTCAATGTTCTAGATTTTCTTACACCTCTGGTTTTGTCTGTCAGCTCTGACATTCTATATTCTAAGGCCCCTCCCTAGTCTGATACCTATGTGCTATAATTCCCTCCCAGCCCTGACACTCTGTTCTAAGGTATTTAGGGGGAGACAGAAAAAAGGCAAGGGGTCTGCTGGCAACTTTGGTACAGTTTCATATGAAGCCTCCCATGTTCCAACATAGGAAAAGCCATGATCTTATCCCAAGTCCTGAATCCTGGGAATGCGAGAGCACATAAAACACTTGGAAGTATCTTCTGAAGTCATCAGAAGGATGTCATTACTAAGTGGTCAGGTCTTAATTCACATCCTCCTGGATCCCGCTATGGCAAGAGGTCCATGCAACTTTGAATGTCAGCATGGTAGATAGTGACTGGAAAAGGAACCCAGAGCACAAGGTTAGAAATCTGCTCTTTCCTATGCCCAGAGGGCTACAAAACTGTGCACACCCTTTGATCCAGCAATACCACAACTACATCTGTATCCTGAAGAGATCATCAAAACAGGAAAAGGACCCACATGCACAAAATTATGTATAGCAGCTCTATTTGTGGTGGCAAAGAATTGGAAATGGAGGGAATGCCCATCAACTGGGGAATGGCTGAACAAGTTGTGGTATGTGGTTGTGGTGGAATACTATTGTGCCATGAGAAATGATGAGCAGGCAGACTTCAGAAAAACCTAGACTTACATAAACTGATGCTGAGTGAAGTGAGCAGAACCGGGAGAACATTGCACGCAGTAACAGCAACATTGTGTGATGACTGACTTTGATAGACTTGGCTCTTCTCAACAAAAACTCACGATGGACAATGCTATCCACATCTAGAGAAAGAACCATGGAGTCTGAATGCAGACTATTTGCTCTCTTTTGTTGCTTTTTCTTTCTCATGGTCTTTCCCTTTGGTTCTGATTCTCCTTTACAACACGACTAATGTGGAAATATGTTTAATATGATTGTACGTGTTTAGCCTATATCTGATTGCACATCATCTCAGGGAGGGGGGGAGCAGAGGGAAGGGAAAAAAATTAGAGCTCCAAATCTTATAAAAGTGAATGTTGAAAACTAAAAATTAATTAATTAATTGTTTTTAAAAAGCTGTTCTTTCTCTCTCCATTGGCCACAGAGAACCTGACACAGAAGAGGAAGAGCTGCAGGGACAAGATGGCAGCAGAGACTGAAAACACTCTCAGGCAGAAGAAAGATTGAACTGGAGACATGGTTCACCTAGATTTTAGTAAAGCTCCTGACAAAGTATCTTATACTACTGTTGTAGAGAAGATGAAAGACACAGATGAGACAATAATGCCATTAGATGAATCCAGACCTGGTTGAATGGCCACATTCAAAGAGTTGTTGTTAATGGTTTAATGTCAACATGACAGAAGATCTCCAGTGGAAATCTTCAGGGATCTGGGCTTGGCTCGTTCAACAATTTTATCAATGATTTGGAAGCATTACTGAATCTTCAGATGGCTCAAAGCTGGAAGAGGATAGGTAACCCATTGGCTCACAAGTCATCTTGGCTTCAAAGGAGAAAACCAGAAATAACAGATAGGAGGGACAAAGGGACAAATATAGGTTCCAAGTGGAGGAGAAACTCACCACCTCTTGATGCAACCATTCCACTTCAGGGCCACTCAGGGTGAGTTTGTCCTCCTTGGAGGTCCCCAAACAAGAGCAGGAGGACTACTTGTTGGCTAGGTCATGGTGGAAATTCCCTTTCCTATACAGGTTGGACTGAATGATCTCTGAGGTCCCGACATTTCTCAACTTCTAGGATTCTGGGATTTGTCCTCCCTAGCCCCAGAGGGGAGATCTGGCTTTAGTCAGGGAAAGTTACAGGGAGACAAAGGATAAGGAAGAACTTTCTGACAAATGGAGCTATCTCACTATGGAGTGAAATAATAATAATACTTTCATAATATAGATCATAAATACAGTAATAAGACAATAGATTGCATAAATATATTAAGAAAATATATAAACCATATAACAAACTATTATAAATACTATTAAATAATGTTGAATATCATTATTAATGGTAACAGCTCTCATTTCTAAAGCACTTTAACATTTACAGAGCAATCTCTACCATCACCCCTGACTGAGGTTAATCAGGCAGGTCTTAGGATCCCAAGACTTAGAGTGGTAAGGGATCTTAGCAATCATTTTATATACTCCTCCCCACCCCTTCTTTTATAGGTGAGAAAACTGAGGCCCATAGATCAATCAACCAGGATTTATTTATTAAGCAATTACTGTGTTCCAAGCAATGTGCTAGGCACTTGAGAAACAGCCCCAAAAGTAAGACAGTCCCTGCCCTCAAGAAGCTTTCATTATGAATGTATACGAAGAGCCTAGATCAGATCGCATGCCATCTTGCGGAGGGGGAGGGGAAAGAGTGAGTGGGAGAAAATAAAAAACTCAAAATTTATGAAAGTGAATGTTGAAAACTAAAAATAAATAAAGATTTAAAAATAAATGAACAAAGATTTAAAAGAAAAGAAGCTTTGATTCTGTGAGGAAGATAGGACATATTTCAGGGAGTCATGGCCAGCCAGGGAGATAATGGGGATGGAAAACATAGAATGAAAAATGTCAGAGTTGGGAGGGGTGACAATGCACACATTCCCCCAACTCTGACCTGTGGCTCCAAAAAGCCATAGCATGCTCAGTGACTGTGCCCTGGTAAAACCAGCTCAGTAGACAGGCTAACTCAGGTGGAGGGAAACTGACTGGGCCTCAAAATTGAGTTGGGGGGTGTCTCTCCCAAGCATGAGAAGATACCCCCAGCGGAACGGGCGGATGAGAACGATTTGTCCCAACGGCCATGAAGGCGGCTGAAGCAGTCGCTGCGGAGCACTTAGAGCTTGGTCAGACATCAAAGACGCCAAGGTCATCCGCTGCATCCCGGGCCATCACCAGTTGTCCTGACTTTTGTCCCTCCACTGGACTTTGATGACTCTGGGAGAGAGAGTGTGAGGCTAATGACTTTGGGCAGCTCTGCCTCACTTAAATCCGATTCACAACCAAGCCAAGTCATCATCCCAAGATGTTATTGGCCCTCTTTGAAAATGAAGGATAAGCAACCAGCTTTGACTCCATTGGTCCAAACCACTCCTTGAAACCCCCTCAATGATATCCCCCCACTACTTAATAATAGGCTATCAGAGGTGGAAGGGACCTTAGAGAGATTTTCAAGTCTAACCCTCTCCTTTTATAGACGGGTAAACGGAGGTCCAGAGAGGCAAGTGACTTTACCAAGACCATTCACCAACTTAGGAGCAAAGGAAGGGTTCAAACCCATAGAATCCTGTGTTCTTTCACCAGCCCTTCCTTGGTTCTCAACAGAAACTCTGCCTCCCATTCCCTGGTTCTTAAATGAATTTGGTTGGATTGTCTTTCTGCCTTTTCAGGAACTAAGAAGACTGTAACATTGGTATAATGTGCACAAATGGGGCCACAGAATTCAAGACCACAAGATCTTTAAAGCTGGAAGGGACCTTAGACTTTATGTATTTATTTTTACCGTTGCCTCTAGCTACCTCAGAGAGAGGAAGTGACTTGGCCTAGGTCACACAGGTGGTAATGGCAAATCTGGCATTCAAACACAGGTCCTTAACTCCATATCAAGCATTCATTCCACTACCTGTCCCTCAGAGATAGAGAGGACCACAAGAGAACAGATGGTCTAGCCCCCAGCCTTCTCACACATATGGCGTTATTAATTCTGTAGTAAAGAGGTAAGTGAGGCTCAGAAAAGTTAAGCAATTTGCCCAAGGCCACCCAGCTATTTAACAGTAAACTGTGATAAGCTGGAGACCATCCAGAGGAAGATAACCAGAGAATGAAGAGCCTTGAGTCAATGCCATATGAGAATTATTTGAGATTATTATTGGAGATGTTAAGCACAGAGAAGACAAAGCTGGGCTGTGGGGGTGGCAGGAGGAAGAGGAGGAAACTGTCTTCAAGTCCATGAAAGGCTGTCACGGGAGAGGGATTAGACAGGTTCTCCTTCGCCCCGTTGGCCCCAGAGGGAAGGAAAAGGAGCACCGGGAAAATTTAGGCTTGATGTTGGGGAAAACTCCCTAACACTCCGAGCTTACCCAAACTGGAAGGGACTGCCTTGAGTCGTGGTAAGTTCACTAAGGAAAGAAGGTCTTCAAGAGGAGCTTTGATGATCATTCGATGGAATTCGGATAGGGAGGTGGGAAGGGGCAAGGATCAGGTTGGACTAAATGACTTAAAAGATCCCCTCTAATTCTGACCTTCGGTGAGTCTGGTGGGAATATAAGACACATTTCCTAATTCCTAGTTGAAGGGTGGGGAGAAGAGAAAGAAATTTTCATTACCCTGGGCTTGCAAACAGCCACTCACTTTGTTTCCATCAATCCCTCCCAAAGCACTATGGGAGAATCCCAGTTTGTAACCTTGGATGCTTCTCTGAGACCCCAATAGCCTGGAAACCAGAGCTCTTACTGGAATATTTGGTAGCTATTCTGCCTCAAGCTTTCCAACTGGGCCCTTTTTCTCACTTGTGAAACTGGGATAATTATATTCTCCCTTCTTATCTGTTAGGGTTGTGTCAGGGAAAGTGTTTTGGAAAACTTGATTTGACCGTATTATTTAAAATATCATTCCATAAAGGGAAGAATGAGGAATGGATGGATGGATGGATGGGTGGATGGATGGATGGATGGATGGATATATATATGGGGGGGGCACGCAGAATTACTAAATGCTTACTTTGTGCTAAGTGCAAGTGATACAAATTCGAAAGTGAAGACACTCCCTGCCCTCAAGAGGCTTACTTTCTGACAAAGGGATACTCCACAGGAGTAGTGACTAAGGAAGGGTGTTTTTGTTTGGAAATTGATAAAGATGGTGAATGGGACTACAGGGGAGCAGATTGACACATGATTTCTAGGAGCAATGTTGATGCTGATTTCTGTATGGTTCCAGGCTTGGAAGTGTGTGGGGGAGGGGGGCAGGAGGAGGTGGGGTAAGTGGAACTAGCCTCACTTTAAGGCTACTGTCAAGGAGATGGCCAAGGACAAAAGAGAAGCCTGGCCTGATATAATAGACCACATAAAGGATAGAGAGTGCCTCCCCGCACCCCATCCTAACCCTGAGTCTAGAAGGGCTGGGTTGGAATCCACTTTGACACATATAGACTGTGTGACCCTCACAGGCTAGTGAGAGCTTCTCAATGTTCTTGGCAATCTAGAAGACTACAAAGATAGTGACCATCTCCATTGGCAGAGAAAACTTATTAACTAGGAAATCCTTGCCCTCATGAAATAGCAGGTTCAGTCAAAATAAAATCATTCCACCAGGCCCTTGGACCTCCCTCCAAAAGCCACCAGGGACATGAAGGACCTTAGATCTAGAGCTGATGAGAGCCTTGGAGGTCATTTAATCCAACCACTCAGTTTATAGTTGGGGAACATACCACACATACCCTTCCCTCCTCGCCAGGGGGCTAAGTGATTTAGACAAGACCACACCGGCAGTAAATAGCAGAGTCAGAATTTGAACCCAGGACCTCTGACCCAGGAGATGGCATGATACACTGTGCCCAGATTTGGAGGCTGAGCATCTTGGTTCAAATCCCAGAAATATCATCTTCTACCTGTGTCACCTTGGGCTTTACTTCTTGGCCTCAGTTTCCTCATCTGTAAGATAAGAAGGCTGGTCTAGCTGACCTCTGAGGTCCCTGTGATCCAGACTCGGGCACTTTTTGCTAGACCCCTCTGAGGTAATCAGTGGCAGAGCCTCTGTGACCTTGGATATGTGACCCTTTGGGGCTCACTTTTCTACTAGACTATGGGACCTCAAAGGCCCCTTCAGGCTCTAAATCTGGAGCTTTTGATGAATGGGTTAAGAGCCTGGATCTGGACTTATGATGGATGTTGGGCCCATGCTTCAGAGGCAGGATTCGGACCCAGACCCCCTCCCTCCAGAGCCAAGGCTCCCTCCACTGCAGCATGGTTTACATGTGCATAGTCACCCAGGGAAGAAGCAACAGGACCCAATTTGAACCCAGGACATAGGCTAGGCCCATAGATTTAAGGCTGGAAAAGATCTCATCCACTACAGTGTCTTCATTTTACCAAAGAAATTGACGCTGGAGGAGTGAAGAAGCCATTGGTCCAAGGGTGCACGGAGAGTGTCAGAGGCAGGATTTGAACCCAGGTCCCCAACCTCCAAGATAGAGTTCTTCCTACTTACTGTAAGAGATTAGTCCTTTAAATTCTCAGACCCACCCAAAAGAATGAGCATCCCAATTTACAACCAGGGACAATTTCAGGAGCAGCCCACGGCCCCCCTTTCCACCTCCCCCCCCTCCCCACCTCAGCCTTTGGTTTAGGGAAGGGGGGAGGCGAGGGAGGAGGGGCCAAGACGCAAGGCATCCCTAGGCCCAGGGAGCTAAGCAAACACTCCAGCCTGTTTGGGTTAGCCCCCAGGGGGTTAATGGAAACCGAGGCAGGGCCCCGGGGGCTCCCACCTTATCTGCAATCGGGGATTTATGGAAGAATGCGCTAATGTGCTGGATTTTATTCATCGAGGGTCAGGGCTTTTCAAATCCTTCTCCCCAGGGCCCCCCCTCCTGCAGCCCTCCCCCCCAGCCTCACAATGCCAGCCCCACAAAGGCCTTCCTGCACAAAGGACAAATTTACACAGTAAAGTTTTCCAGCGGGCCCTGGAAGGAGGCCAGTTTTCTAAAGAGAAAGTGGGGGGGGAGAGGAGGGGGCGAGGCCCAGAGCTGGTCCAGGGCCCAGAGGAAAGTTCCCACCTCCTCCATCCCATTCCCTCCAAGGACAGGCATTCATTCGCCTCCTGCAGCTCAGTGTGGGGCAGGCCTCCACCAACTGGGGGGGGGTAGAATAGAGGCTCCCCCCAACCGATCTCCAGTTTATTGGTTCAAATGAGGGAGGGGGTTTTGTTTTGGGGTTGGAGGTCAAAGGCTGTCCTTGATCCCCCCCCCCAAATAAAGGACCCACAGCTACAGAGGCAAGGAATGCCAGAGCTGGAAGGGACCATGCATGCAATGTAGAATGTGAGAGGTAAGAAGGACCTTAGGACATGGGATGTGAGAATCTAGAAGCGTGAGTCTATCCTGTCTCTGCCACCTGATGTTCTAACATCCCTCCCAGATCTAATAGTCTGTGATCTAAGGGTCCTCTAAGCTCTTGCATTGCTCCCAGCTCTGCCATCCTCTGTTCTCAGGCCTCTCCCAGCCCTGACATCCCCTGTTCTGAGGCCCCTCCCAGCCCTGACATTCCTTGTTCTCAGGCCCCTCCTACCCCTGAAATCCCCTGTTCTAAAGCCTCTCCTGGCTCTGACATTTCCTGTTCTAAGGCCTCCATCCCTTGTTCTAAAGCCCCTCCCAGCCCTGACATCCCCTGTTCTAAGGCCCCTCCCAGCTCTGACATCTCTGGCCTCAGTTTCTTCTTCTGTTGGGGGTTGGATTACAGGTTCTCTAAATCCCTTCCAGCTCCTAATCCAGGTAATCTCCAGTGCATCTATTAAGCTCCTCTGTGCCAGGCCCTGGGGACACACAAAAATAATTCCTGGCCTGGTACAGCTAATACTCTGTGGTCTTTGGAGCTGAGAATAGCAGGGCTGCCTGAACAGCCCAAGGAGAGAAAGGGGACAGCAGAATTTGGATGAGGCTTTAAACACTGCAAAGCATTTGACAGGCATGGACTCATAACTTCCCCCAGATCCTTACCAACTCTGTGACCCTGTGGCTAGTTCCTTAAACTCTGTGCCTCAGGTTCCTTATCTGTAAAATGAAGGGATCCTGGAGTCCAGAAGATTTACATTCAGTCCTGCCTCAGAGACTTTCTAGCTGTGTGACCCTGGATAAATCACTTACCCACTTTCTGCCTCAGTTTCCACATCTGTAAAAATGAGAATAATGACAACACCTGCCTGCTAGGGTTGATGTGAGGACAAAATGAGATATTTATAAATATTTGCAATCCTTAAGGACTCTTCCTGTTATGTTCTTATGACCTCTGACCTCCAGAGACTGGTGCTGCCATTATAAATGAGAAAGCTGAGGTCCAGAGGGGTTGAGATTCCCTCAGGTTCACACAGCTCCTAAGTGCTGGAGCCCAGGGACCGTCCCAACTGCATATCCAGACCTCTGCCCCCTCCCCCACCCCACCTAAGCTCACATAACCCCTGGAGGGAGAACGGAGGTCTCCTGACTCCTTAAATGGCGGCAGGAGCTCTTAGAGTCATAGATTCAGAGATGAAAAGAAATTCCTCATTTTAAAATAAGGAAACTGAGGCCCTGCACAGAGTCTGCAAGGGGTCACACAGAAAGTGGCGGAATAGGGACACAAAACCAAATCCTTTGAGTAAAAAATCTAGCTTAGCCTAAGCCAGTCCAATTACTTGGACACCAAAGATCTCCAGACAAGGGCTGAGCCATCAGAAACTCACCAAGTCTGCCCCAACCTCAAAGCCCCCATTTCTGGGTTCTCTGGGGCCTTGCTCACAGCCAGGCCAGGGCTCTGCCCCCAGGCCTCATGGCCCATTCTGATACCTGTTTCCCAGGGAGGCCACTTTCCTAAGCCAGGGCCTCAGTGAGTGCTGGGAGGCCCCCACTCCTCTCCACCCCCCTCCCACCCCCCAGTTCTGCCCCACACACAGCATCCCAGGAACACAGCCATTGTGTGGGGGAGCTGACAATGTAACAAAGGCAGTGGGCAGACAAAAGGCCCAGTGGGGAGATGGGGGGGTGGGGAGAGTGGAGGACTGAATGTTGCTCGTCCTGCTTTGGGAAGGGAAGGGAAGAGTGGGACTTTGGTGGGAAAGAATTCCCAAAGAGCCAGAAAGGGGTGCCCTCAGCAAAGAGAGGCCCAGGTCTAAGCAAAGGCCTCCTCCTGTCTGTGATGATAAAACTGAATCACATGCTCTGCTCAGGCCCCAGAATGTTGGATCTGGGGGGCCCTTAGAACAGAGAAGGGCCTCAGAGCTGAGAGGAACGGTTTGAGGAAGTGGGAAATCAATGACTTCAGTGTGGGGAGCTCCCAGTGTGTAAATATCCTCTTCTGGAGATCTCTCTCATCTGTAGACTTAGCAAATTAAGTAATTAAGACTTAGTAAATAGGGGCAGCTAGGTGGTGCTGTGGATAGAGCCCCGGCCTTGGAATCAGGAGTCCTGAGTTCAAATCCAGCCTTAGACACATAACACTCACTAGCTGTGTGACCCTGGGCAAGTCACTTAACCCCATTGCCTCTCTCTCACACACACACACACACACACACACACACACACACACACACACACACAAAAGACTTAGTAAATTAACTGGAGCACTTGCTGTGATCACACAGCATTTACGGGTCAGAGAGGCAGGACCTGAACCCAGATCTTCCTCAACTCAAGGAAGGGCATTAAGGGAATTTAGACAGGACTCAGAGGTAGTGAGTTCTCAGGCCTTTCAAGAAAAGCACCAACTATTGCGGGTGTTACAAAAAAGATTCTTGTTCTGATATAGGTTGGAGTAGATCACCCTGGGGAGCCCTTCTAACTGAGGTTCTTAATCTTCTAGACATGGCTCATACAATTTTCAGAAAGTCAGGGTTGGAAAGGCCTTCAGGAAAACCAAATAAAGGAGCCTTCCTACAACGCCCCAGCTGGCTGCCAAGTGGGCTCTGCCTGGAGAATCCTGGGGGAGGGAGAAGCCCCTGCCTCCCAAAGCATCCGGTCCCACTTCTGGCCATTTCTACTTGGTTATTAGGAAGTTCTTCCCAACATCAAGACTAAAGCTGTCTCTTTATTTTCCACAATTGCTCCTAATTCCACTCTCTGAGGTCAAAAGGAACAAATCGAATCTTCCTCCCTTGGCTTTTCAAAAACAGATATTGTGCCTCCCCTTTAGCTCTCCAGGCTAACCATGCCCTGTTCCTTCAAGGAGATAACTCAGGACCCTTCCTCATTCTGGTTGGGCTTCTCCAGACACTCTCTGGCTCATTGGGGCCCCCAGGAAAGATCCGGGGGAGGCATGATGAGGGCAGGGTCTAGAGTGAGGGCAGGGTCTAGGGTGACTGTCACTCTCTATTCCTTGTCCTTTGCAAGGCAGACTGAAATGCCATCAGCCTTCCAGTCTGTCCCATCCTTGCTGACTCCAAGCAAGCTTACAGCCCGCTACAACTCTAAGCCTTTCACCAAAGCATTTTACCGGCCCTTCCCATCTTGTCCTTGAAGTTACTTTTTTGATCTCCAGCTGGACTTTACATTTATTCCTAGTGAATTTCATCTCATTCAATTCAGTGCCATGTTCTTTCCAGCCCAGTGGTTCAGATTTTTCAGCCTCAAGATCCCTTTACAGTCCTAAAACATATTAAGGACCCCAAGAAGATGTTGTTTAGTAAATATGTATGGATATTTACTGTATTAGAAATTAAAACATCTTAGCATTCTGAAATACTGGGCAGCTAGGTGGCACAGTGGATAGAGTATCTGGCCTGGAGTCAGGAAGATTCACTTCCTTGAGCTCAAATCTGGCCTCAGATGCTTACTAGCCTGTGTGACCCTGGGCATGTCACTTAATTCTGTTTGTCTCAGTTTCCTGATCTGTAAAATGAGCTGAAAAAGGAATGGCAAACCAGTCTCTGACAAGAAAACTCCAAATGGGGTCACAAAGAGTTGGACATAACTGAAATGACTGAACAAAAAAAGTATTATGAAAATAGGTTTGACTTCAAGGACTTCCTGAAACAGTCTGCGGGAAAACCCATCACCCTCCTTCCTGCCCTCCCTACCCCCTCATCCCCTCCAGAAGTCCTAGGACTATAGTTCAAGAACCTCAGCTCAAGCCTGTCAAGAACCTCTTGGATCTTGACTCCACCCTGCCAAGTGTTGGCCATCTCCCACCTTTGTGTTTTCTGCAAATTTGAGGAGCATCCCTTCTGTATCTTTAACTAAGACCTTTTCCAAAAATGGTAAATAGAATAGAGTCAAGTGTAAATCCCTGGGGCACCTCATTGGAGACCTGATTTGGGGTTAACTTCAAACCACTGATGACTGACTGACTACCCTTCCAGGCCAACTCTTCAACTGCTTCTGAGTGCCCCTATTATCTTCTGGCCCATAGGTCTCCAGCTTTGCCACCAGAAGAGCGGGAAAGAATGTGTTGGATTTATTACTGAGATCTAAGCCCACTACGTTTGCCACATTTCCCTGATCTGCCAGTTTAGTAACTTTGTTGAGAGAGAATTTGGAACATGGAAAATAGAATGTCAGAGCTGGGAGGGAACTTAGAACAGGGAATGTCAGGGCTGGGAGAGGTTTTAGAACGGGGAATGTCAGAACTGGGAGGAGCCTTAGAATAAGGGATGTCAGATCTGGGAAGGACCTTGGAACACGGAATGTCAGAACTGGTAGGGAT
This sequence comes from Phascolarctos cinereus, assembly GCF_003287225.1. NCBI lineage: Eukaryota > Metazoa > Chordata > Mammalia > Diprotodontia > Phascolarctidae > Phascolarctos > Phascolarctos cinereus. The sequence goes on from NW_027555847.1 coordinate 715,898,354, forward strand.
CTTAGAACAGGGAATGTCAGGGCTGGGAGAGGCTTTAGAACGGGGAATGTCAGAGCTAGGGGAGGGTGCCTAGAAAAGCACACATGGAGCGTGAAAGTCCTAAGACACCCTAGATACCATCAAGAGCAGTCTATTTTCAGCAGGACTCCTCTTTTCCGTCCAACAATTTCAAGCACTCTGTCCCACCCACCCAAGAACCAGCATTATTAGACAGAGAAAACTCTCAGTAACAAGAAGCTCCTCTGAATTCAACAAGACGCTCAAATACATTTGTATCTCATTAATCACAACATCTGAAACGTAGCAATGCCTCTCTGTGAGAGACTCATTCATTCAAGCTCCAGAGTTAAGTTTGCTTATTTACGCCACTGAGTCATTGAGTAAGGCAGCAGATGCTGGGAGGAAGCTTTCAGAGACAAGAACTCTGGCTGACAAGATGAAGCTTCGTGATAAAATCTGGTTTCGCATCCGAATCATTTGGGCTTTGAGATTTAGAGCTTAATTAAGAGTTGAGCAATAGCGCTTAGTGAGAATTCAGATTCAGGGACCCCTTACAATAAAGCCATGGCCTCCCAAAGGGTCCACAGTACCGATACACTCCTCATTCCCACCATTACACAGAGCAGAAAACTGTGACCCAGACGACTTGTCTCTGCAGTCACAGGAGGCTATGTATGCAAGTATACACGTACACATAGACAAGATGCACATACAACATAGTTATATGTGCATGTATCTGTGTTTATGTGTGTGTAGCTTGGCGGCATAGTGGATGCAGCATCCAACCCCAGAATCAGGAGGACCTGAGTTCAAATCTAGCCTCAGACACTTACTAGCTGTCTGATCCTAGGTAAGTCATTTCATCGTAGGCCTGCCTACATTTCCTCATTTGCAAAATGGAGATAATAATAGTACCTACGTCCCAGGGTTATTTTGAGGATCAAAGAAATAATACTTGCAAATCAACTCATAGCACAGTGCCTGGCACATGGTAAGGCTATGTAAATATTAGCTATTATTATATATTAATCAGCTAGGTGAAACCACAGTGCACAGAAGACCTGAGTTCAAATCCAGCCTCAGATACCTATTAGTTGTGTGACCCTAGGTAAGTCACTTCATCTCTGCCTGCCTCAGTTTTCTCATCTGTAAAATAAGGGATAATAACCTCACCTGCCTCCCAGGGCTGTTGTGAGGATCAAATGAGTTCATATTCATAAAGTGCTTTGCAAACCTTAAAGCATTATAGAAATGCTAGCTGCTAGTAGTAGTAGCAGTAGCAGTAGTAGCAGTAGCAGTAGCAGTAGCAGTAGTAGCAGTAGCAGTAGCAGTATAGTAGTAGTAGTAGCAGTAGCAGTAGTAGTAGTAGCAGTAGCAGTAGTAGTAGTAGTAGTAGCAGTAGCAGTAGTAGAGTAGCAGTAGCAGTAGCAGTAGTAGTAGTAGCAGTAGCAGTAGTAGTAGTAGTAGTAGCAGTAGCAGTAGTAGTAGTAGTAGTAGCAGTAGCAGTAGTAGCATAGCAGTAGCAGTAGCAGCATAGCAGTAGCAGTAGCAGTAGTAGCAGTAGCAGTAGCAGTAGCAGTAGCAGTAGCAGTAGCAGTAGTAGTAGTAGTAGTAGCAGTAGCAGTAGTAGTAGCAGTAGCAGTAGCAGTAGCAGCAGTAGCAGTAGCAGTAGCAGTAGCAGCAGTAGCAGTAGCAGTAGCAGCAGTAGCAGTAGCAGTAGCAGTAGTAGCAGTAGCAGTAGCAGTAGCAGTAGTAGCAGTAGCAGTAGCAGTAGCAGTAGTAGCAGTAGCAGTAGAGTAGCAGTAGGCAGTAGCAGTAGCAGACAGCAGCAGTAGTAGCAGTAGCAGTAGTAGCAGTAGCAGTAGCAGTAGCAGTAGTAGCAGTAGCAGTAGCAGTAGCAGTAGCAGCAGTAGCAGTAGCAGTAGTAGTAGTAGCAGTAGCAGTAGCAGTAGTAGTAGTAGCAGTAGCAGTAGCAGTAGTAGTAGTAGCAGTAGCAGTAGTAGCAGTAGTAGTAGTAGCAGTAGCAGTAGTAGTAGTAGTAGTAGTAGCAGTAGTAAGTAGCAGTAGCAGTAGCATCCACTGTGCCACATTTCTGAGCCTCTGTTTTTCCTACTGTAAAATTAAAGCGTTGGAGAAGATCTCTAGCATCGTCTCTAGTTCTGAACCTGTTGGTCCTCTGACCTCCCACTGCCTCAGGCCTAGTCCTAGGAGCTGAACAAAACCTCACACAGCGTCCAGGTGACTAGGAGCCAAACACCTGCTGTGTAAAGGCAGAGAGCAGCCCCAGCAGGGCTCCCTGAGTTCCCAAGAATGACAATAGCTGAAGCGGACACAGCCCTTTGCTCAGTCTTACAAAAGGCTTTCACATCCAAAGCCTCGTTTTAGCCTAGCAGCAAACCTCAGCATCCCCGCTTTACAGAAGAGGAAACTAAGGCTGAGAACATGCTTTTTAGGTTACTGAGCCAGCAAGCAGCATTCAGGGCTTGAACCCAAGTTCCTGATCCAGAGAATCCCAGAACCTCCGAGTCGGAGGGACTTTGGAGGCCAGCTAGGTCAACGTCACCTAATAAAGGAATTCCCTTCTCTGACCTCTGTGATGCATGGACATCCAGGCTTCATTTAAATACCACCAGTGAGGGAGAACTCACCACCTCCTTCCAAGGCAGCCCTGGCTACTTGGGGATAATTCCTAGTTAGGAAGCTTTTTCTGACATCAGTTCTAAACCGGCTTCTTCCAAATTTCCACCTAGCCGTTGCTGCTGGTTCTCAAGGGACAAGCCTCAACCATCGTCCATTGGAAGGCCTTTCAAATACTGAGTGATGACATCATCCCACACCTCTCCGCCTCCCTTCTTCTTTTCTCAGCCAACTGTTCCCAGGTCCTTCAACTGCTTCTTCTGTGGCACGATCCTGAGTCCTTTTACCATCCTGCAGATCGTCCTCTGGGTATCCTCCGGAGCAGGCCAATGAGCATTTGTTAAATGCTGGACTCATCATGAGACCGACAGGCGTTTGTTAAACACCTGCTATGTGGGAGGAACAGTGCTGGGCACCGAGGCTACCGGGACAGAGCTGCCTGCAGTATGGGCCCCAGAACTGGACACGATCTTCCAGAGATCTCTGCCCAGAGCAGAGAACCACCTCCTAGCCCTGGACCCTTTGGTCCAGGGAAAGTGCTCCACAGGGTTCATGATCTCCTCCAGAAAACGCCCTCCAACAATGTCCATTGCAGCCTATGCATGCCTGCCCAGCCTGTGCAAGCTTTTCCTCCATGTCCTCCCCTAAATTCACCATGGTGAATGATGAGTCCACCCACCATGCTGGTGGGTCTACCTTACTTTCCCCTGACATCGTAAGGATACCAAAAGAGTACGGTCTGTCCTCAAACTCTAAGTAACCAGCCTATCTTCTGTCTCTGTCTCTGTATCTCTGTCTCTTTCTCTATCTGTCTCTGTTTCTCCATCTCTTTCTCTGTCTCTGTCTCTTTCCCTGTGTCTGTCTCTCTGTTTGTCTCTGTCTTTTTCTCTTTTTTCTTTTTTCTTTTTTTCTGTCTGTCTCTCTCTGTCTCTGTCTCTCTCTCTCTCTCTCTCTCTCTCTCTCTCTCTCTCTCTCTCTCTCTCTCATAAAATCAACAATGCCGTTGTTGGTGCATTGGTGGTATAGTGAGTAGAGTGCTGCGCCTGAAGTCAGGAAGACAAGTTCAAATCCTGACTTAGACACTTAATCCCTATGTGTCACTGGGCAAGTTACTTCACCTCAGAATCCTCATCTGTGAAATGGGGATAATAACAGCACCTACCTCCCAGAGTTATTGTGAGGGACAAATGACCCCATAATCACAAAGTCCTTAGCCCAGTGCCTGGCACATAGGAAGTGCTATGTAAATGTTAGTTGTTGTTTCATTCATTTTTTTCCTCTTCCCATCTGGCAGGAAAAGAGAGTATCAAGAAGCACCCCTCCCCCAGCCTTTTTGGTCAGTGTTCCCAATTCCTTCCCCCTGTTGGTTGGATGCTGACCCTCCCCCCATCTTGCAGAAGGTTACCTACACTCATTGCTACACTCCAAGCCTCAGGCCTCCCATTCCCTCCCTTCTCAAAGGTGGTCATTGAAAGCTGTGGACACTCATACCACTTGGATGATCCGGGAGTCACCAACTACAGTCCTTCCAGGTAGAGGACTACCCAGCATTCCCATCTGACCTTCCCATACACCCTGGGGACCCCTGGGCCTCGTCATCTGCTCCCTGGGCACATCTTCAGGACCACTATCCCCCCTGGTTTGTCACCCTCATCTAGAATGTGAGCTCCTTCAAAAGACGGTCTATCTTGAGTCCACAGCACTTAACACAGTGAGTGCTGAATAAATGCTTTTTCTTTCATTCATTCATTCATTCATTCATATAAGTCCTCAATAACATGTGTAGCTCCTGCAGTTCTTTGGAGTTCCTCATTGGTCAGTTTGAGGTGGTCACCTGTTCACACTTCCCACACCCCTATCACCCCTCAGGGCAATGTTCATCTTTAGTTCTTCAGACATTGGAGAATACAGCGTCTCAATGGCATACAGCCACATTGACAGGGCACAGATGGATACAGTATCCTCTTGTTTCCACTTTCACATTGCCCTGTTGATTCACATCGAGCTCTTGTTTTAAGGCAAAGTCTTCCACCTAGAGTCAGGACTGACCAGCAGCCAGAGGCATGTTTAATAATCAGCTTTCTGGGGTGGGGGAGGTGGAGGAACCTATGCCATATACACTTTTAAGTTTAATCTATGCCATTAACATTTCCTTTATCCTTTTCTTAAGTCTAGACAATCATCAAAACAATAAATCAAACCCTGATTTGTAGTTTGCCAACCTTGGAGGTATAAATGCTGAGCATTTAACAATCAGCTCCAGATGCAGCCTCAGAAGACTGACTAGTTGTGTGACCTTGGGTAAATCACTTTACTTTTTTCTTCCTCAGTTTTCCCATTCAAAAAATGGGGATAATAATAGTACCTACCTCCCAGAGTTGTGAGAATCAAATAAGACATTTGTAAAAGCACTTTGTAAATCTTAAAGAGCTACGTAAATGATAGCTACTGTTATTTTCTCTCCTATTTCATCTTGACAGCATAGTATAACGGATAGCTAGGCTTACAGTCAAAAAGACCTGAACTGAAATCCCACCTCAAACACTTACAAGCTACACGACCCTAGACAAGTCAGTTAATCTCTACGCCCCTCAGTCTCCTCATCTGTAAAATGGGGATGTTGTTAGCAGCTACTTCTCAGGATTGTTGTGAGGATCAAATAAGATATTTGCCACAGTGATTTGAGAACCTTAGCAATTGAGAATGTTAGCAATTATTATTACTGCTTATTGTGTACCAGGCACCATTCTAGGCACAGAGAATACAAACACAAGATAAAATAATGCCTGCCCTCAAGAATCTCCCATTCTACTGAAGGATATAGCCAATATGTGTAAGAGGGAGGATTTGAACCCAAATTTTCTAACTGAGGTCAGCTCTCTAACCATTATACCACATTGTCCTGGGAGTTTGGATATCTGTAAGGGGGGATGGAGGTGAGGGCATGAATCAGGAAAGCCTTCTTGAAGTCTGCTGCCCTTGCCATAGCCTTAACTTTCTGCCAACCTTGGGTGCTCTACTCAACGAAGCATGTCCCCTGGCTCTGAACGGTTCCTTCACTGGTTTGCCTCCAGTTATCCTACCTGCCTTCCATCTCTAGCATTACTCAGCAAGAGTCAGTCATTTATTAAGGACATCCTATGTCTGGGCACCATGCTAAACACCAGAGATACAAAAAAAAAAAAGGTAAAGCGTGGTTCTTGCCCTCAGGGAGTTCACATTCTGACAGAAACCTTGGAGCAGAGAAGGTCAGTATTCACATCTGTGAATGACAGGGCACTTTTGTAGGTTCAGGTGAATTTTAACATACTTTGCTTACTCACTTTTTTGCCCCTCTTTGAGTCACCCGCCAGCTGATAAGCTCCCTGAGCCTTGAGAAGGGCCTCCCTCCATAACTCTGTAGCTTGGAATAGAGCCTAGAGAAGGGCTCATCACCCAGGCTGCCCGAAATGATGGTGACCAAGGCTGAGATGTCTAATGACGACTTGCAGAAAATATGAATCATGGTGGATGAGGAGGAAAGCAGAATTCTACAGGCCCAGCAATAAACTAAGTCACCTGAAAACAAAAAGACAGCTTGTATATTGTCCTAAATAGTCCATAGAAACCCCTTTAGACTCTGAGGGCCTAGGATTCCAGAATTATGACTGCTGCCCCCACCATCCCCAAGAGTGTCCTAAACAGAAGAAAAGGCTGGAGTGTTGGACCTGGGAAGGACAGTAGAATAGACAATGTCAGAGCTGGGAGGGGCCTTAGAACTGGGGATGTCAGAGCCGGGAGGAGTCTTAGAATAAGAAACATCAGAGCCATGAGGCTTTTCTTCCAATACCCTCTCCCTAAGGATGTGACCAGTCACAGGAATTTTGCTTTATTCTCCCTCAAGGGAAATTATGAAAACCAAGGAGATGGACAATGTGATATGCAAGAAGAGCCTCAGGCCTGAGTCAGGACCCGTGAGTCTGTGGCTCTGCCACATTTTCCTGCTCTGTAAAACAGACCTGAATAACAAGAGTCCTGCCTCCTTCCCAGGTCATTCCAAGAATTTAAGACAACGCTGAAAGCTAACATCCTGTGCCAGCCATGATGTGTTTTACCAGAGTGAGGGATGATTATTGAAGGGGTGCAGACAAAATGAAATCCAGGCCAAGCCAACAGCCCTGACCCTGGCCATAGCTATGGTGGGATTTTGGAATCTCTCCCCCATTTCAGAGCACCGAATCTCGGGGTCCAAGCCCTCAAGGACAATGTCTTATTATTCTCCACCAGGGGCCACCTCCCTCCAGGGTCCCCCTTGAGCACCTGCCCTCCCTCTAGCTTCCTGGAGCTGGTGATTAGCAGCCAACCTCTGGAGTCCTTGACAGACTGTTTAGTTACTGGGGGAAAGAGTCAAGCATCTTAGCAACTCATTTGGAGCAGGGATGGCTATATCCTTCCCCCCCACCCACCCAAGCACCGACAAAGAATGCTCCTTCCACCCATCCCCCATCCCAGAGTATGTCACCTAAACTGTGTGGCAGTCAGGGCTCAGAGTCAGACCTGAGTGTCACCTGCCTGGGCCAAGAAAAAGGCCTCCCAGGTTATAATGACTTGTGATGGAACTAAGTGGGAGCCAATCAAAAAGAGAGAGCCCTGGAGACAGGATGGAGCCCCAGGGCTCCGAGGCTTCACAGAGGAGACACTGCCTAATGAGTGAGTACAGGCTGGGGACAGGGGGGAGCGAATGACAGCCCCAGACAGACCTGGAGACACATTAAGGGGCTGCTAAGGAGCTGGTGACCCCTGGGGACAGAGGCAGCCAAGAGAGAAAGCAGGAGAGAGGGGGGGGGAACAGAAAGGGGGGACCAGGGAGGGAGACAGAGAGAGAGAGAGAGAAAGGGGAGAAAGAAGAGAGGGGGAGGAAGGGAGAGAGAGAGAGAAAGAGAGAAGGGGGAGAGAGAGAGAGAGAGAGAGACAGAGACAGACAGAGAGAGAGAGAGAGAGAGAGAGAGAGAGAGAGAGAGAGAGACAGAGAGAGACAGAGAGAGACAGAGACAGAGAGGCTCACACACATAGATACAAGCACAGAGCCGGTGTTTTGCAGAAAGAAAGGCTGGGGGATTCTACACAGCTGAATAGTGACACTCACCCAGGGTCTCCTTGCAGTGAAGGTAAAAAAAAAAACCCTCCGGCTCTCTCAGGGTTGGTGTAGGTGGATTAAGGAGTTCTGGGTTTGAATGCCATGGCCTCACCTCCCTGATGTCATGGTCCTCTTTGAGAATGAAGGAAAAACAACAACCGTCATTCAACCAAAAGTCCAGTTACTTCCCCTCCTCCCTCTGTTGTCACTGGGGCCTCCATCACTTCCACAAATTGTGAAGGTTGTACTAGACCTCTGGGATCCCTTCCTGTTTCATATATAGGTCTATGACCTCAAGACATGCAACTCTCTGTGCCTCAGTTTCCTTCTCTGTAAAATGAGAGGTTAGAATAGATGATCTCCAAAGTTTCTTTCAGTTTTAGAGCAAGGGGCCAATGACCCAGCCAGGCCAGTCCATACTCAAGCACAAAGCCCCTGCAAGTCCTTCCTTCCTTCCAGTCACTGTTTGAAGGCTTCCAGTGAGAGGGCACTCACCAGCTCCTGAGCTGTTCCACTGTGGGACGCCTCTATTTCCTTTCTAGTCATTTTTTTCCCAGACTCCAAGCCTCAACTTGCTTCTTTGTAACCTGTGGCTATGTCTACCAGTTCTCCCCTCCGGGGTCAAGCAGAAAAAAAGGCTAATCCCTCTTTTCCCTGACCGCCCTTTGAATACTCTAAGATTGTTCTCTACCCCCTGAGTCTCTCATTCTCCAGACTAAACAGCCCCAGACTCCTCAACAGACACTCAGAAATGCTGGCTAGCTGGCCAGGATCTGCCCCGATATTTCCAAATCATTCTGCCTGCACTCCAGCTGTCTTCCTCAATTGCCTCCTCATCTCTGTCCCACCAGATTGTGGACTCTGCCTACAGGACCATGGGCTCCAAGAGGTGAGTTATCATCTTGTCTTGTTCAGAACCAGGTCTCCAAAGTCATCTCTAACCATTTTCAAACCATTCACCACCACCTTCATTTCCTGGGACCAGTTCCAACTGACTATCGAGAGCTGATTGTTAAATGATGATGATGATGATGGTGATGATGATGGCAATGATGATGCTGTAGTTCGTGGCACAGTGCATAGAGTGTTGATCCTGGAATCAAGGAGAATTGAGTTCAAATCCAGCCTCAGATACTTACTAGCAATGTGACCCTGCGCTAGTCACCTAACCTCTGCCTGCCTCAGTTTCCTCATCTGTAAAATGGAGATAATAATAGCACCTACTTCCCAGGGTTGTTGTGAGGATCAAATGAGGAAATTGTAAAGCACTTAGCACAGTGCCTGGATGATAGTAAGCACTATATGAATGTGAGTTATTATTATTATTTTCAGCATGAGCATTTATGCCTCAGAAATCAGCAAACAAATCAGCCTTGATTTATCGTTTTGTTGATTTCTGGACTTAAGAAAGTGAAGGAGAAAGTGTCAGAGTAAACTTCAAGTGTGTTGAGTGTACTTCCTTCCCTCTCAAAGCCAGTTGTTAAACATTTCCCAGCATGCCCCTGCTCGTATCACTCCTCCCTTTTATGTGTCCTATTCTCCCATTAGAAAGTAAGCTCCTTGAGGCCAGGAACTGCCTTTCTTTTTTTTTTTTAATTTTTACTCATATCTGTAGCCCCTTCACCCTTAGCACAGTGCCTGGCATACAGTAAGTGCCTAAGCAATGTTTTAATCATTCATTCTTTCATTACTGATTTAAGGCTCTTAACCATCCTAGTCACCGCCTCTGGACACTCACAACTTCATCAATATCCTTCGTCAAACGTGATGCTCAGAGTGACGTGATCTGGCCAGAGCCGAGGGCAGAGAGCCCCTCATTGCCACCACCCCCAGGCCTGGACACTGCCTCTCAAAATGCTACCTGTGATCTCCATTGCTTTTGGGGGTTGTCCTTGTCCATACTGAACTCAGAGTCTACCAAAGAACTCCTATACCACCTCCCTCTTACATCTATGAAGTTCCTTTACCTCTGCTTGCCTCAGTATCCTCAATTGTAAAAGAGGATAATAACAGTACTTGTCTGCCAGGGTTGTTGTAAGGATCAAATGAGACAACATTTGTAAGGGGCTTGGCACAGTGCCTGGCACATTTTTGTTGCTCCATTGCTTCAGTCACATCCAATTACTTGTGACCCCATTCAGGGTTTTCTTGGCAAAGATACTGGAGTGGTTTGCTATTTCCTTCTCCAGCCCATTTTACAGATGAGGAAATGGAGGCAAACATGGTGAAGTGACTTGCCCAGGGTCACCCAGCTAGGAAGTGTCTGAGGCCAGATTTGAACTCAGGAAGATGAGTCTGCCCTCTATTCACTCTATTCCCACTCACTCTATTCACTGCACCATCTAGCTGCCCTGCTTTCCTTCGCACCACCCCCACCCTGCCCCATTCTCCACCCAATGCTTTTGGAAAGTTATTTTGTTTTAGATTTCAGCAAAATGGTAGTCAGTTTTCCTGTGTTTCCTTAAAAAATCAGACCGGTTCTTTCGAAACAACCTTGCCTGTTTGAAAGTTTATATATTGACATCTGCCATGTTACTGTATCCAGTGTGAGGACTGCAGCTAATAGGAAGAGCAGGGATTTTTCCATTCCCCAAATGCTGGCTGGTGTCTGGCTGATAAATGGTCGTGTTTTTGTTGTTGGTGGTGGTGGTCTGGGTTTGGGTTGTTTTGTTTTGTTTTGTTTTCCTTTTGCTTTCAAATAGTCCCAGACTGCTTGTCTCCTGGAGAATTCCTTCTGGACCACAGTTGTACAGGATAAGGTTTGTCTGCTGGCCTAGAAACCCCAGGTAATCAACCCTATGTGTGTAATCCCTTTTCTTGAGAATTGTACGCTTGTTCAGGGCTTAACTGATATGTTCTGGTCTCTAAATGAGCCTATTTGTCCTATGACTGGGTCAGTCTGGAACTGTATTTGGATTGGCTTTGAAGTGATAGAGATCCATTGGGAAATTTTGGGGACCCTTCAGTAGATAGAACCAGAGGAAATTTCCTAGAAACGTTTGGTTTTTTTAAAACAAGTCAATCGGGGTTGTGACTTGCCCAGGGTCACACAGCTAGTAGGTGTCAAGTGTCTGCATTCGGATTTGAACTCAGGTCCTCCTGACTCCAAGGCCAGAGCTCTATCCACTGAGCCACCTAGCTGCCCCTCCTAGAAATGTTAACATGGATGGCAGAGTTAGAGTCCAAAGAAGAAAGCTTGGGCTGACTCCAAAGGAATCATCTCTAGTATGGGGACTCCTGGAGAAATTTTAATGTGCCTGGTATAGAGACACCTTGAGATTTTTGTCCACATCTCCAGCTGAGGAGTTTCAGGAATCCCTGGAGGAAATCTGGGTTGCCCTTGATTATTATTACAGGGACCCCAGAGGAGTTTGACAGCATTAAACTCATTCTGTGAGTGTGGGGCCAGAGCAGGGATTTAGGAGTAGCCCTTATGAAAGGGCAAAATGTTCCCAGTGCCTCCTAGACCAGGGCCAGTTTTAAGAGGTTTGAGGCTCTCCAAGGTTGTGACTTATCCAGGGTCATGAAGCCAGTATCTAAGACTGGATTCGAACTCAGGTTTCATAGTATCTGGCTAATCAAAAAATCCTTTAGCAACTGGGGTAACATGGCACAGGAATCATGTTTGGATTGGCTGAGGAAACCAGGTCATTCTCATGAGGTTGCCTACCAAATAACCAATCCAGTTGGGCTTTCACTGAGTGCAAGGCTAGAAAGAGTATCCCAGTCACGCCAGGAATGGGAACTGCTCAGGGGTGGTTAGAGGGGATGCAGAGAGGACAGCTCTGTGGCTTCGGCCTTGGCCAAGGCCTCCTCAAAGGTAACAGAGGGCAAACTGAGCATTTATGAGTTTCTTAGGGTGTCCCCAAGTTTCCTCAGCCAATTAGAATAGGCTTCCTGTTCAATGTCACTCCCAATGATAAAGGAATTTGACTGATGAAGTTTCACTTTAAATTGAGGGGTGGGGGTGATAGATTTACTCAGTTGAGCCCCATCTTCACATAATAATAATTTCCTATTCATATAGTAACCTGTAAAGTTAGCAAAACACTCAGACCCATAGCCTAATGCTCCAAGAACTGTACGTACTTTACCCATGGTTACTGAGAGGCAGATCGGGCAGCTCCCTGGCGCAGTGGATGGAGCACTGGGCCTGGAGTCAGGAAGACCTGAGTTCAGATTCAGCCTCAGACACTTACCAGCTGGGTGACCTTGGGCAAGTCACTTAACTCTGTTTGTTTTTAGTTTCCTCATCTGTAAAATGGGCTGGAGAAGGAAATAGCAAAAACCACTCCAGGATCCTCACCAAGAAAACCCCAAATAAGGTCAAGGAGAATCAAACATGACTGAACAATACCAGTAAAACTAAAAGGTGGCATTGGCATTCAACTCTAGATTCCTTGACCCCAAATCCAGCACCATTCACATACTGGCTATCTCTCTGATCATCTCCCACTACCTGGGGCTTAAGAGAGGGAGGAAACAAGCATTTATTAAGCACCTACTATGTGCCAGGCACTGTGCTGGGTGCTTTTTGCAAATATTATCTCATTTAATCCTCACAACAACCCTGGGAGGTAGGTGCCATTATCATCCCCATTTTACAGTAAAGGAAACTGAGGCAAACAGGGTGAAGTAATTTGCCTATGGTCACACAGATAATAAGTTTCTGAGGCTAGATTTGAACTCCTGTTTTCCCGATTCCAGGTTCAGTTTAAGCTGGGAAAGTGGCATGCTATAGTAACTGATAATGATAAGGATGATGATGATGATGATGATGACGATAAAATTAATCTATAGAGAACTCTAAGATTTGCAAAGTGCTTTAAATGCATCATCTCAATTGAGCCTCACAACAGGTCTGTGAAGGAGGTGCTGTTATCATCCCCATTCTTCAGATGGAGACATTGAGGCTCTCTAGGTCTGTGATTTATCCAGGTCACAAAGATAGAATCTAAGACAGTATTCAAACTCAAATAGATTTGACTCCAAATCTGTTCAGAAGATTGAGAACTTCTAAAGTGTATGACCCTGGACAAGTGCCTCCATCCTTGAGGAAACCTCAGTTTCCTCAGCTGTAAAATGGACATAGTTAGACTAGACAGTCGCTAAAGTCCTTTCCATCTCTAAAATTCTACAAGCCAAGCTTCTATACCTTTAGTCATCAAAGTATTTTTAAAAATCATTTGTGATGGAATCTTTCTAAATGATATCCCTCTCTTGTCCCACACTGAAGCAATAGGCAAGTGGACAGCACTATGATGTGGTGATGAGGATACTGAATTTGGAGGAAGAGGACCTAGGTTTAAATCCTGGTTCTGGTGCTTACCTGGTTGTATGACCCTGAGCAAGTCTTTTCCACTCATGGGTGTCAGATTCCTCATCTGTGAAATGAGAGTGTTGGACCCTCTGACTACTTATATGCCTTGGTGTCTGTGGGGTGTTCAGGGAGGACCAGCACCTCTGGTGTGAGGGCTGTGGAGCCCCTTTCAGGGCTGCTCGTCCACCTTTGGTGTCCACCTGTCACCTGACTCTCACCTGTGACTCCAAGAAGCTGTAACATGCCCAGCGGCCACACCCCAGTTAACCATTTTGGTTGATGGGTTAAGTCAGGTTGAGGGTAACCATGGGGTCTCAAGCCAATCAGTGAGTTAGGGGGTGTCTACCCAAAGCATATGAAGACTTGCCCTGGCAGAACGAGAACAATTTGTCCCAACGGCCACGAAGGCAGCTGAAGCAGGAGCACTTCCAAGCTTGGTCAGACATTAAAGATGCCAAGTTATCCATCGCCAGTCAGCCTGACTTTTGGATTGACACTGGACTTCCATGACTCAGGAAGAGAGAATGAGGCTGACGACTTCACACAATTCTGCTTCTCTTAAATCCAATTCACTCGTAACTCAAGACATCAGCCATGATGTCACAAGTCCTCTTCGAAAATGAAGGACAAGGAGCAGCTACGTGGTGCAGTGGATAGAGCTCCAGCCTTGGAGTCAGAAGGACCTGAGTTCAAATCCAGCCTCAGACATTTGACACTTACTAGCTGTGTGACCCTGAGCAAGTCACTTAACCCCAATTGCTTCAGAAAAAAAAAAGACAAGCAACAAAATGTATCCTTTCCCTCTCTCAATTTGTGATTTTATGGGCATAAATTCATCTTCTCTCAGTGCCTCAAGTTCGTGGTGAAGACTGACTGTGATACTGGGCTCCATGCATAGGGGCTTCTGAGGGGAGGAGAACCCTCTGCCCCCGAACAGAAAAGAAAATGGCCCCAAGATACTGAGCTGTACAAGCTCCTGCGTCTATTTCCTAGCCCCTCCCTCATCTGTCAGATGTCGATGCCTACCATTATTTCTCAGTCTAGGAGCAGAGGATTTCCAGCTGCAAGGGACCTTAGAGATAATTCTCAAATTTATGGAGGAGAAAAAATGAGGTGTAGCATGGAGAAATTCTTCTCTACTCCCTCTAAATTTGCTGCTTTTAATCTCTGGACATAGCAAAGAAATAATCAAGCTTGTTCGAGCTGTGCAAAACGTATGGGTCAGTAGGACCTAAGAGTAAAGTTGAAAGAATTGGCCCACAGAAGGGAAGACTCAGGAAGGGATGTGATATCTGTCTTTAAATGATTGAAGGGATATCAAGAAATTGTGCTCCCTCTGCAGGAGTCTAGAGAAGGGTTTCTTAAACTTCTTCCACTGGTGACCCCTTTAGCTTCTTCAACTAGGGGTCTCAACCGCATGGTCTAGAGCTGGTCTAGAGCACCAAAGTAGGAGTAGGAGGCTTCAAAGAGACAAAGGAAGCCTCGATGTTTAAAAACAAAACTAAAAAGAACTTCCTCATAATGAGAGCTGTCTAATTCTCATACTAGGCTTACACCTGGAATAACTCAAAGGAAATGGACTCATCTGTACAAAAATATTTACAGCAGTTCTTTTTGTGGTGGCCAAGAACTGGAAACAGGGGGTGTTCCTCCATTGGAGAATGGCTGAACAAATTATGGCCTATGAATCATATATAAATGCGACGAAACACTTTGGTGCTGTAAGAAATGATAGAAGGGATGGTTTCAGGGAAACCTGGGAAGACTGGTGCAACTGATGCAGAGAGAACTGAACAGAACCAGGAAGAAAATTAATATAATTGTGAGGACAAATACATGGTAAACACAAAATCAAGACTTAAGAATTCTGATCAACAAAATGACCAACCCTGATTCCAAAGCACCACTGATTTGATCTGCTACCTGCCTGCTGCCAGAAGTGTTGAACTCAGGGTAAATGAGATACGCATTTTGGAGTCTGGCCAACGTGGGAATCTCTTTAGCTAGATAATTCATTTCTTTTTTTCAAAACAAAAACAAAAAGGGCTTTGCTTTTATTTTTTAATTGATGGGGAGAAGGGAATTGAAGGTGAAAAAGACAGAAAATAGCTTTTTTCATTAAAATGATTTTTTTTAAATGAGAGCTGTCCAAAAGGGGATATTGGGATCCTCGGCACTGGAGGGAACCCAGAGATGGGGATAAGAAGTTCCAGGTGTGGAAACTGAACTTAGCACCTCTGCTTCAAATCCATTGCTCTTTCCATTGTACCCCAATGCCTCTCTGCAACTGAATCAACTGGACATAGACTTACCAATGGATGTGCCTCTAACTGCCAAGTCGGACAGCAGCCAGATTTTAATGGACCAGCCCTCTACACCCAAAGGTGCCAAGGGGGTTTGTCAAAGAAAACACACAAAAAAGCCATCACCGAGATCTACAATCGCCACCATTAACATCATATTTATTGTTATTTTGTTGTTCAGTAAAACATATACAGTTATATACAATATGCATGAATACAGAAGACTGCACTTTACATTTAAAAAAAAAAAGGAAAGAAAAATAACACTCAATTTCATGAGCTCTCGTTACAGTCTTCCAACCAAGCATTTCGGAAATGAATTTAACAAGAGTCAAAAAAAAAAAAGATAGCAGGATTGCCTAACACATATCAGAGTTCTGCTCTTGTATTTTACATGTGCAATAAGATTATCAGAAGAGTTGCTATTCAGTACAGAGTACCAGTGTTTGGGGGCTTCTGTTATGCTTTCCTGTTGATTTTTTTTCTTTTCCCCATTAACCAAATTTAAAGAAATAACACCCTTTCGCTTAAGACTTGTAAAGCTGTCTGATTGGGGGTTGGGGAGGGCAGGATTACCGACAGCAGGAATGCTCAAACCTTGAAACTCCAGAAGCCCAAACACCCAAGAGCTAGGAGGAGGGGGGCTGCTCAAACCAACAACCTCATGGAAAAAGTCTAAGACAGAACCTGGGTGGCTGCCTGCCTGCCTTCCTTCCTTGAGCCATGGAGGAGAAAGGATTCTGGTAGAAAAAGAAGCCAGATCATCACTAGCCACTAGTTCTCCAAATCTCCATTGGGCATTTAAATAAAGGGGAGACTGAGGCATGGAAGGAAAAAAACCAATTCCCATACCTGGAATTGACCAATGGGGATTTTGTTTACCCCTTTCCTTAAATATTGGATGAGAAATAAAGCTGGCATGCCCGGCAGGCCGGTAGTGGGCCACACGCCTTTTCTCAGAGGGGATCCTGAAAACCTAGTCTCTAGGTGAGATTGTCTAGGATCTTGGGCCCCTGGGATGACGAGAATCCTTCCCAAATCAGACAGAAACCAAAAAAGGAGATGAATGGGGGGAGAAAGATGGGGACGAGAGAGAGTGACTCTCCTCCCCCTTTCCATCTGCAAAAGTTCTTTGAAATGAACAATACAGCTGGTATAAATAAGTCCTTCCCCACCCCCTACCAATCCCATCCCTTCCCCCGTGTAAAAAAAAGAAAAAGAAACCAGACTCTAAGAGGGAAGATATTTGTAGTAAACTCTTTAAATCGTGTGACGTAGGCAATGGAGCATTTAACCATTTAGGCTCACTCTAAATCAGGATTGAGGGGGTTTTTTTTGGGGGGGGAGCTCAGGCTGAGAGATGATCTGTCACTTATTTGACCACAGCATGGTATCTGGCACCCCACTAGCCCACCAGTGGCCTAGGGCACCATAAGGCTTCATTATAGGCATCAACGCCTTCTTCCTAACATCTGTTGGGCCCTTGCCTGCCAGCCCCAGGTGACAGAACCCAGCCTGGTCATCGGGACCATTGCCATCCACTAATAAACACTCTGGTAAGAAGCAGAGGAAACCCTGGGCTTGTCCGGGCTACACGGATCAGCTCACTTGTATCAGTCACCCCTAGTGCTGGGCCTCTGCCAAGGGCACTGAGCCATCCCACAACCAAACATTTTCAGAGGGGAGGAGGAGGGGCAAAACACAAAAAAGGAGTAGGGAGGAGTCCCAGGAGTTAAATCAACTTATTCCCTCTCCGCCTCAACTCATGGCTCTCTACATCCCAACCTTGAGGAGGGATCCAAGCTACCTGACCTCTCCCAGCCTCACATTTCTTTAAGACGTTGCAGGTTTTTACAAGATGTGGCTTGGGGTGGGGGGGGGGACAAGTATTCAAAAAACAGTTGTAATCAACACCTGCCCCACTTTACTTCCCCATACTCAATGGGGTGGAAAGTGTTCAGAACTTGATGGTGACAATATTCCTTGTCTGTGGGTTAGTTTCATGATGGAAGCAGAGAGGGCATGACAGTAGGGACCTTCAGGTGGAGGCCATCTGGGGAAGTCCAGCCAAGCCATTCCTCCTCTCCGGGCCTCAAATGAGGAAGATTGGACTAGATCAAAGGGTTCTTAAACCACGAAAGATTTCAGGGGGTCAGTAAACTTGGATGGGAAAAAATTACATCTTTATCTCAATATAGTAGATGTCCTTTGTAATCCCATGTATTTCATTTTATGCATTTCAAAACATGATTCTGAGAAGGGGTCCCTTTCACCAGACTGTTGCCCAAGGGGTCCTGGTCTAGATTAACCTTCTAGGCTTCCTCCCACTTCAAAATCCCGTGAAGCCTTTACAAGAAGCCTTCCCCACCCATTCAACACCCCTTTGGCAGTAAAAACTGGGATGGTGCCCAGGGGGTCCAGGACTGTCAGTCACAAAAATTCAATTAACAACGATTTTTGAGGACAGGGGGCCAAAGCCCCACTGCCCGGTGCCTGAAATGCTCCTTTGACCCAGAACTGAAGGATGTGGCAGAGGGGAGGGAAGAGAATTAGGATTTCGTTGTGTTTTGAGATTCCCCACAGATTCCCCACCCTTGATGACTGCAAGAGAAAACATCATTCAGGAATTAAAATACTAAGGGTTTGTAGTGAAGTCCTGGTGAAAGCAGGGAAATGCGCTGAGTTTCCAAACCATTTGTGTTGGGAATCGGGGATCTTGTATGTCACTTGTCTCCATTCCTCAGGGACCTGACCCAGGCCCTAAGTTGGGGAGGGACAGTGTCTGCACACCCAGACCCATTACACACCTCTGTTCTCCTCTCTTCTGCCTACATTGTGGGGAGCCGCCGTGTCGTGGCCTCCCCGGATAGAATCTGGACCTCCACAGATGGCGAGAAACCAGAGGAGCTCCCCAGCTCTATCTGTGCCTGGGCACACTATGGCTGTGGACAGGGTGGAAGCCAGGAAGCCTGACTTCCCTTGTACTGCTCTCTCCCATAATTCCACTTGCTGTCCCTACCCACGGCCTAGAGAGAACTGGGGAAGCCCCAGTGCTCTAAGTTAGCCCTCCCCTCTCTGGGCTGCCTGCTGCCCCTGAGCTGTGACTGAAGACTGCAGGGACAGGAGAATGGTGGAAGCTGAAGTAGGACTCCTCTATCCTCCCCCTTCCTTGTCTTGGGGTACTAGGGCTCCCTCAGAAGGCCCTGATTCAAGCAACCAACAGCCTGTGAACCAGAGCAGGGCAAGATGGACCAGCCGTAGTGGAATGGTACTGCAAACCCGTTTCCAAGGAGAAGAAATAGCAAACAAGGCCCTTTTCCCCATTGTCCCCAAAGAAGCAAAAGTCTCCTCCCCTCAGACCAAGCAATCCTTCCCATCTAAAGAACAGGAAAAGGGAAAGGAACAGAGACTGGCCAAGAGTGGTTCCTGGGTGAAGGGTAACCCATGATCCCACCTCCTCCAGCTCTGGTCTATGGAAGAGGAGGAAGAGGAAGAGGAAGATGGTTCATCAGCTCCTTATGACATGGGGAGATTTGTCTTTTCCCCCAAAGCACGGTCAAAGAGCAGGGCTCACCTGCGAGCTTGGCTTCCTAAGAATATGGTTTATTAAAGAAAGACCACAAGGGAAAGGAAAGGAGAGGAGGGGAGAGGAGGACTGGAGGGGAGAGAAGAGGAGGGGAGAGGAAGGGAGGAGAGGGAAGAGAAGAGGAGGGGAGAGCAAGGGAGGGGAGGAAACAGCCCCCAAAGGCAGCATTCATGAAGGCTGTGCTCTTCCCAAAGGTAGTGGATAGGTGAGGTGAGCCAATAAAGAGGACTGGCCAGCTCTACCATGAGAGGAGGAGAGCTAAGGACCAAGTGTATTCTCATTAACAAAAATATCTATGTTTTCTTAGGAAATGGACAAAAAGAAAAAAAAACCATCATAGGCTAGAGCATTAACTGTTTGGTTTCTGTCTGATGGAGGGCAGCAGACGACAGTCCAGTGTTGGTAAGGAATATGGTGATAATTGTTTCCACCGACATCATTCCGGTACCACTGTACTCCAGGATTTCCATTTTAATAAGCACTGAACAAAGCGAAAGGAAACAAAAATGAGAGAGAGAGAGAGAGAGAGAGAGAGAGAGAGAGAGAGAGAGAGAGAGAGAGAGAGAGAGAGAGAGAGATGGGGGAAGGGAGAGGAGAAACAGAGGTAGGAAGGGATACAAGAAGGGAGGAAGGAGAGAGAGAAAGAGAGAGAGAGAACAAAGTCTTTTTTTTTCTTATTATGACATACACCACTCAGACACATAGAAAGATGAAATGGGGGAGCCTTCATCTAAAGGTGTATGCCAAGATTACAGAATAATGGGAAAGAAATCTCTAGCAGGAAAAAAAAAAATTAAGCCAAAGTGTGCTAACTGCAGAAGGGTTAACACTGGTAACATACTGTGGCGGACGATTAAAAAAGAAATCTGAGGTTTACTTTAAATTAACCCTTTCCAGTCCATATGCCACTAAGCAGGTACCCACCAGAAAAAAAAAATAGTTCACCCAGCAGGAGCGGCCCTTTCAAATTAAAAAGTGGAGTAGGGGGCGGGAGTAAAGGGGTTGGGGGCCGGGGAGGGCAAGGAGGAGATGGGAGGTGACCAGAAGGGACAAATCTTTCTTTTGCGTTTCAAGTGAGGGCAGCCACGAAAGTCCCGAATCTGTTGGAGATGTCCGAGTGCAGGGATCTCCACGTGGGCACCGAGGTCCTGCCCTTCGCCTCACCCACGTCATCCGTGCAGTGGACCGAGAGGCACTGCAGATGGCTGCCGGTCTGCGCCGCCGCCGAGGTCTTGTTCTGGGGGAGGTCGTGGCCTGGAAAGGGTTAACAAGAAAAGTTACCCCGAAATTCAGCTCAGGAAAACCAAGACCAGGTGCATTTGAGGGGCTGGCTTGGGGTTAGGGGAGCGGTCAGAGACTGTTGGGGATGTGGAGAGACCAGCATCGTTCTGGGTTTCTTTTTGAGCCCACCTTCTCAACGAGAACCAAGTCTCTCTCTCTCTGTCTCTCTCTCTCTTTCTCTGTCTCTGTCTCTCTCTCTCTCTCTCCCTCCCTCCCCACATGGTATACCTATTATACATACATATGCATATTATGCATATACATATAGGCACACATGTATATGCGTATGTGTGTAAAGAGAGGTATATAGTTATATATATAGTTTTACATATACACATATGTATTTACATGTTTACAAATATATTTTTGTATATACATTTCTTGCTGTTCAGTCTGTGGCTGACTCTTCATGACCCCATTTGGGTTTGGTTTGGGGATTTTTTGGCAAAGGTACTGGAATGGTTTTTGCCATTTCCTTCTCCAGCTCATCTGAGAGGTAAGGAAATGGAGGCAAACAGGGTTAAATTACTTGCCCAGGGTCACACAGCTAATAAGTGTCTAAAGGTGGATTTGAACTCAAGAAGATGAGTTTTCCTGACTCCAGGTCCAGTGCTCATTCTATCCTGTGCCCCACATATATATTAGGAAAATGGACAAAAAGAAATTGAAGTTTTCACTCATTCCTCAACGACCATGCTTTAAGCCCATGCTATGTGCCACACATTCTGTTAGATACAAAGCCGGATACAGAAACAAAACGATTTCTGCCCTCAGGGAACCTATATTTGAAAGGCTTTGAAGGCCCCATTCCTTTCCCCTACCCTACCCATTGCTCAAAGCAGGCCCAGCAGCCTCAGTGGCAACCAATCACTGTCTTGTCTCCCTGTCTACATCCTACCCAACCTTCAAGGCCCAGCTCAGGGCTCATGCTCCAGGAGGCCTCATCCTTATACCCCAGTACCTGAGACATTATAGGCATTTAATTGGTTCTGATTGGTTGATTGAGGCAAAAGCAGGGTCCCTACCCTCTGGGAGCTTACATTCTAATGAGATAACCAGGTAGAGGGAAGGTAGTCTCAGAGGAAAGGCCCTGGGGTGGCATTGGGAAAGGCTTCCTGAAGAAGGGTGGATTTGACCTGAGCCTTGACTGGGGTAGGGGTGAGCCACAGGGGGAAAGGGCAGGGGGAAGAGGGGCAGCCAGTGAGACTAAGTAGAGAGTGCCTTCTGTGAGGCACAGAAGGAGGCTGGCGTCACTGGACTACAGAGAGTATGTAGAGGGAGGGAAGAAGGGCTGGAGAAAGCAAATAGAGGATTTCATATTGGATCTTGAAGGTAATAGGGAGCCACTGGAGATTACAGAGTGACACGTCAGACCTGCACTTTAGGACTCCTTGGTGTCCGAATGGAGGACTAGAGTGGGGAGAGACCTGAGGCAGGCAGGCCTCCCAGCAGCTCCTGCTATAGTCCAGCCATGAGATGATGAGGTCCTGCACCAGGGCAGGGTCCAAGGACAGAAGGGGCATATTGGAGAGATGTGAAGACAGAAACAATGAGATGTGTCAGTGGGGTTATTTGGGGGGGGGGGAAGCAATCAGGGTTAAGTGACTTACCCAAGGTCACACAGCTAGTAAGTGTCAAGTGTCTGAGGATGGATTTGAACTCAGGTCCTCCTGACTCCAGGACCAGAGTTTTATCCACTGTGCCACCTAGCTGCTCCCTGTCAGTGGGGTTATTAGCAGAGGGACGTCGAGGATAACCCTAACATCTCAGGCCTAAATGAGTAAGAAGATGGCGGTGCCCTCAGAAGTAATAGAGCTACTGGGAGGGTGTGGGGTTTGAAAGAGGAAGATAATGAATTTACTCTGCCTCCTTCATCTCCTCCTCTGGAAAATCAGGATAATAACACTTAAGCCACTTCCCTCTCCAGGATTCTGGGAACATATTCTCCTTCCTCCTCAATCACTCAACAAACACTTATTAAGTATCTACTGTATGCCAAGTTAGAAGAGGCACTGGGAATGCAAATACAAAAAATACCCCTTCAGAGGGGACACCATCTCCTGGCCAAACTGACCTCTCATGTCATATTCCATCTCCCACCTCTGGACTTTTGGAAAGGCTGGTGCCCATGCCTGGAACATGCTTCCTACTCAACATCTCAGAACCCCTAGCACCCTCCAAGGCTCAGCTCAAGAGACCTTTCCTGATTCTCCAAGTTATCAGTGCTCTCCGCCCCACCCAGCCCCCTCCCCTAATTACTCTGTACTTATTTCACATCTGTTTTTAATTTGGGAGGCAACATGAAGCCAGGGAGCTATCATCATCATCATCATCATCAAAGATCTGCCTCTGATACATACCCACTCTTTGATCCCAGGAAAGACTCCACTTCTCAGTGGCCCAAGTTACTCTCTTAGACTAGAAGTGGCAGAGAAGGTGCCCCCCTGCATTGGTAAAAGGACTTTCCTCATCTGGGAGGTCCATGTACAGAGGTGTACTGCAGCCAGCTTAGACCAGCTCCAGGTGATTGTTATACCTGGTAATTCAGCAAATGCCACAGAGCAGCACTTGACTTACTGTTTTATTGCATGCATAAACCAGGGGTTGGCTAACAATGGCCCTCAGCCCAAATCCAGCCCATGATCATGGAGCTTACTTATTTGAGTGTAAGGTGCCCGTCCCCTAGAATGTACCATCCTGGAGGGCATTCATGTTTCATTTTGTCTACATGCCTTGAACAGTGCCTAGCACACAGAATGAGATGGGACCGGACCTGAGACTTCATACATTAGGTATACGGAACTTTCAATGAAGAAACTCCCTCTGTCAGTGAAGATCAGCTCCTACTGCACCTTCCTGTTCTGGAATCACAATGAAATTAACCCTGCCATTGTGCCTGAATAGGGCATGTCAATCTATTTCTCTGTGGCCCCACTCACTAACCCTGTAACTTTCCAGACCCAAATGATCTGCACTGTCTTCCCTCTATCAGAATTTAGAGCTCCTAGAGGGAAGTGTAGACCTAGCACTTATCACAGGAGTTGCCCCATGGTAAGTGTTTAATGTGGCTTAAATACACTGGCCACATAATGAGAAGATGGAACTCACTGGAAAAGACTCTGATGCTGGCAAAGATTGAAAGCAAAAGAGAAGGGGATGGCAAAGAATAAGATGGCCAGATAGTGTCATGGAAGCAATGAACGTGAGCTTGAACAGACTTCAGGAGATAGCGGGAGACAGAAGGGCCTGGTATGCTATGGTCTATGGGATCACAAAGAGTCAGACATGACTGAGCAAGAACAAAGTGCTTAATCAGTGCTTTTTTCATTCATTCATTCATTCATTCATTCATTCATTCAGCCTGGGTCACTGAGAGAGAACCCGTCAAACAGCCTATATGGGTCAGATGTGAGACTTGAACCCAGGACTTGCTGACTCCTTGGCCGGCAGACCTGGCATAATGTATGTGATTTCAAAACTGCTTGTTGATTTCAAATGAATTCAAAGTGATAAGTAAACTTTAAACCACTACAAGAATACACAAGCTGTTATTGCTAGGTGATACCTTCCCATTTGCTCAGAGCTTCCCTTGATTCTGTGGAAACACCCACAGGCCTCTCCCCAGACACAGCAGCATCCTCTTATAACCAGGAAGAGAGGGTTTCACCCCAACACTCCTAGGTGTCTCACCCCACCCATCTGACCCCACCCCCAGCTCAGAAGCGCCCCCTTTTCCACCCCTTCTCAAAGGGGTGACTCAGGTGCTGGTGGCTGGGTGGGGTGGGGCAGCCCTCCTCATCTCTTAGGCAGCTCCTGAGACAAGCTCAGCAGTTTCTGGCTGATGTCAGCCCCCTGAGCTCTCCACCTTTTCTCCACTGCTCTGTCTCCTCCTAAGAGGCACCTGAACAAAATCTTCAGTTGCTGGCTGGGAGCAAGGCCTCTGGGGCTCAGAAGAGCAGGTGGCTGCAGGCTTCTCATCAGCGCATGAGAGGGGTCACAATCAATAACCTCTTAGGCCCACTTCCAGGTTGAATTCCTGTGATCCATGGGAAAGGACTTCAGAATAAAGAATGTTAGTACTGGTGGGGACCTTGGAACATGGAATGCCATCGTGAGAAGGGGCTTTAGAACATGGAATGTCAGAGCTGAAAGGGACCTTAGAATAGAGAATAATCAGAGCTAGAAGGAACCTTAAAACAGAGAATATTAGAACTGAAGGGCTTTAGAACCTGGAATATCAGAGGCTGGGAGGGACCATAGAAATCCCAGTCCTTTGTTTTACAGAAGACAAAACTCAGGCCTGCAGATGGAAAGGGACTTACCGACATCCTACCACATGTCAGTGGCACCCCTGTGACCTGTGACCTGAACCCTAATCTCCCTCCTCCTGGTACAGTGTTGCTGAGGACCCCTTGCTGACAATTAAAGGGGCCTTTCTTTGGTGTTTTTAGATCCCGGGATACCTGCAGTCAGAGTGACCCTTTCTGGCCACCACCATGTTGGACAGATCTTGTAAGGTGCCCCAATCTAAAAGGGCCCCTCTATATCCACTCAATACCTGAGGTTCCTCCAAGTGAACAGTCATTTGGGTTAAGATGTTTCATCTATTAACATGCAAGTACACTGGGTATGATTGAAGTTTCTGTCAGTCATTCACATTTTAGTATAGTTGAATTCCATTTGGTTGCTTTTCTCTTACCACCTGCATTGAAGATTATGGGATTGTAGATTGTTGGGTTGGAAGAGAACTCAGAGACCATCGCATCCAAGCCCCCTCATTTTACAGATGAGGAAACTGAGGTCAGGAGAAGTATCCAACATCACTTAGTAGGTGACAGAGGTGGGATCTTCCTGACTCCAAGTCCAACGACGGACTTGATGTAAGAAAACACATTTAGAGCTGTCCCCAAGGGAATAGGCTCAGTCAGGAGGCAGTAGAGGTCCCATCACTGGAGGTCTCTGAACAGAGGCTGATGACCGTTTTTTTTGGGTAAATGTCAGGGAGGGAACTCCTGCTTGAGTAGGAGTTGTTCTGGGTGATACCTGAGCCCCTTCCAAGCTCTCAGAGTCTGTGATTCTATACTGAGGGGATGTGGAGATCAAATTTTGGAGCTGGGGCAGGGTGAAGGCCTGAAGCCAGGGGTTCTGAACAGCCAGACCCGAGAGTAGGACAAGAGGGGTTAGGAAGAGGGAGAGTAAGACTCCAAAAGTGAAATCATTGCCTTCCCACGTAATTCCCAGGGCCAGACCTGCCTTCAGTGCCAGGCTGCTCGAACAGGACCCCTTGTTGGGAGGCTCTCTCCCCACACTGCACATTCCCAGAAATCAGAGCTGATGCGTGTGTAGAGGGAGAGGTATCACAGGTCAGGCTTGCTCAGGAGGCTTCTAGAAACTGGGACAGGGAAGAGCTTTCCTAGAAACTTGGAACTGGCAAAGGTGAAGTACAAGATTGTACAATAACTACTACCTCATTCACTCCACCTCCAGCCTCTTCCTCAATGGGACTGACTGGCTCAACAGAGAGTGAGCTCCCCAGCCCCAAAAGGATGAAAGGAGAGGAGGATGTCACCTTGTTTCAGGATGATGTCTAGGTTGGAGATTCATGAATCAGGCAGTAGGTGGTGGACTGAATGTCCTCAGAAGTTCCTACCAGCCCTAAGTTTCTAGGATCCAAAGACTCAGTGCTACAGGGTGAGAAAGGAATCATAAGAGGGGGGTGTGGGGCACTGATCTGGGGTGGCTCCAGCTTCCTGAAAGCGCTGGCAAGATTTCCCCTAAGTGCTGAGGAAGCTGCCTAACCAGAAGACAAGGCTCCCCCTCGGTAATCCCAGGCAGTGTCTGCATTCTACTAGTCGTCTGGGGTTGCTGGGGGCCCCATTCTACCTGGTAGGCAGGCAGTTAGCTGCCCTTGTGCCTAGAGCCAGGAAGATTTTGTGGGGGGATAAGCTAAACTAGTTAAGAATTGAGCTATGCTGCTGTCCTTAGCTTTGGGGTTAGCCCAGTGGCCTATAGCACCATGCTGCTGGCACCAATGTAAGTGGGCTCCATCCCTTCCTGCCCAGGCCAGGGGTGCTCTGTCTCACAGTCACTGGCAAAGCCCCTAACCCCAAGCTGACCTCCTCACAAAGGGGAAGAATGGCAGGGGAGAATGGCTGACTCAGTACAAACTCATCCCTGCTTCTGGAGGCACCCCACCCCCCAACCCCTGACCCAATATGGGAAAGCAGAAATGTCTCCATATAGGAAGCAGAGACCAGCAGGAGAAACAGAGGTTTAGGGGCCCTGGGGAAAACCAGGCTAAAATATATATATATATATATATATATGAAATTTGGGGTATAGACACAGAAAACTTCTGCCAGCCAAGAACAGCCCTGCTGATATGAAAGCAGGGATCACTGAAGCTTAGGGCAAGGTCACAGAACTGGATCCAGTTGGGAGGGGTTGCACTGGACCCCTAAGGCCCCTCCCAGCTCCAACATTCCCTCCTGGGGACCTCAGAGCATCAAATGTCAGAGCTTGGAAAGAGCTTCAGAATGTCAGAGGTGGACATGGCCCAAGAGGCCTTCAGGGGCAAACGCCGTATTTTACCGATGGGGAAACTGAGGTGCAGTTGCCTAAGGTCCTAGCAGAGCTCCTGTCTCCCAGAGCCCTTCTTCCCCTGCTGCAGTCACTGCTAAGAGAATGCTATTCATATCAGAGACTAGATCGTGTTACTGAGGGAGATCTGAGAATGGCCGGAGGTTGGGGTATCTCTTTTCCTGAGCATGACATCTCTCAGCGAAGGGAGACTTCTGTTCAGCCCTGCATGCAAGGAGGAAAGAGTTAAGACAAAGAGGCCCCTGGAGTCCTTCCCTGGAAAGGATGCCAAGAGCAGCCATGGTCAAATTCAACAGAAACACATTATGCACCCACTGTATGCAGAGCACTGATGCTGGGGACAGCCAAAGGCCTTGAACTGATCCTGTATTTATCGTGTACAGGTCAAGTAATTTCCATGTTGTCTCCCCAAGAACACGAGTTTCTCCAGAGCAGAAACTGCTGTTGCCTTCTGGTGTCCCTCATGCTTTACACAGCACCTCTCCTACTGTAAGTGGTTAATAAAGGTTTGTTGACTGGCTACAAAGATCAGAAAAAGTAGGATCAGGAGGTTTGGGGTTGGACACGAGGAAACTGAAGTCTACATCAAGAGGAAGTGACTTGCCCAAGGTTACACAGGTAATAAATAGAACTGGGATTTGAACTCAGGTCCTGTGGTTCTAAAAAGAATTACAATGATAGTAAGAATAACAGCTAGCATTTCTATAGTGCTTTAAAGTTTGCAAGGTACTTTAGAAACATTATTTTATCCTCACAACAACACTGAGAGACAGGTGCTATTATTCTCTTTTTACAGATAAGGAAACTGAGGAAGACTGTGGTCAATTGACTTTCCCAGAGTCACACAGCTAGTCAGGTCTTCCTGACTCCAGGCCCAGCGCCTCTATCCCCTGCATCACCTAGCTGTCTCCATCGGTGATCCATACCGTCCCTGCCTCATGGAGGTCCCAGGCCAGCGGGCTAAGGGTAACTCATACTACTATTATTATAACTCATACTATTAAGGGTAACTCATACTATTATTGTTATAACTCATACTATTAAAGGTAACTCGTACTATCACACAGTGGTGCAATGGATGGAGGACTGACCTTGGAATCAGGATTCCTGACTCTAACACAGACTGAAGGTAGGAGGTAAGCCCATCCCTCAAGCTCTCTGAGACCCCAGCCATCCTCTAAGACTAGATGTCACAGGCTGACTGCCTCTCTGTATCACTGAAGGGGGTGTCCACACAAAGAGGTCTCCCACAAGGATGCAATCATGGTTCCAGACCAAAAAGGAAAAACACAAAATCACAGAACCTCAGAGCTGGAAGGGACCTCAGGGGCCCATCTATACCAGACCAAGAATCTCATCCCAGGAGGCCCCTGGACCCCTGCTTGCGTGATGAGGAAACATCTCTTTCCCAAAGCAGTCCACTCATTCCACTTTGGAAAACTGGTATGTAAGTGCCTGAGCAAAAGGTCATTACTGATAGAGGTGACTTGGGGAAAGCCTCCAGGAAGAGCAGGGCGCCGAGGCTCTAGGGGAGAAGGCCTCTGGAAAGAGGGAGCATTGGAGCAGCTTTGGAAGGAGGGCTGGGTGCTGTAGGCATGAACCAGGCTCCGTTCTGGCTTCCCAGCCAAGGCCCATTTCTCCTCCTCAGTCCAGGGGAGCCTGCCCACCCCAACCTGGCTTGTGACAGCTCAGGCCAGCCTGGCCCAGCCCGGATCTCTCACAAAGAAAGGCTTCATTCAAAAGGCCAGGACACTTGAGCCTGCCTGCTTCCAGCTGAAATTGGAAACCGAGGGCAAGGCGATGAAATAATAATATTTGTGTATAATAACATCTACAGACATTATACAGATCGGACACATGGAAAGAGGATTTGACATCATAGAACTTGGGTTTGAATCCCAAGCTCTGCTCCCACCTGCAGCAAGCCCCTTCCCCTCTCTAGGCCTCAGTTTCTTCCTCTGAAAAATGGGGAGACTGGGAGGTTGCACATGGCCCAGCAGAAAGAACACTGAACTTGGAGTCAAAAGCCCTGGGTTCAAATCCCAGCTTTGCCAATGACTGCTCAAGTAATTCAACCTCTCTAGCTTCTAGTTTCCTCATCTGTAAAATAACTAGGGTTGGGGAGAGGGAGTGGGAGAGAAGTGGGGACCAGGAAGGCATGAGTCCTGAGGACCCATCTAATTATAACTCTATGATCCTGAGCTCTAGAAGTGGAGTCAGGTCAAATCCCCCCTCAATACCTAGCAGGTGGGACCACGGACAAGTTCTGTGGGCCTCAGTTTCCTTTTCTGTAAAATGGGATGGGGGGCCCCGAGGCCTCTTAGAGTCCCTTCCAGCCCTCAATCCTCTGCCTTTCTCTTTGTATAATGATATCTGGGCCTCAGTAATGCCTGAGTATGTGATGGTTTGGAAGGGGCCCTTTGGAATTTCTCATATCATTTAATCCCCACCACACCCTGATGTGGTGAAAGAGGGGCTGAGTAAGGAGACCAAAAAAAGCTTCCCTCTGGGGCTAGGCCCGGGTCTAAGCTAAAGTCAAGCTCTGTGTGACCTTGAGCCAGTCTGAGTCCTTTCCCCAGGCTCCATTACAAAATGGGCATCAGAATCGTCAAACCAAGCATTTATGGAGGTTAGAGGGGCAGGAAGACTCATCTTCATGAGTTCAGATCAGGACTCAGACATTTACTACCTGTGTGACCCTGGGCAAGTCACTTCACTCTGTTTGCCTCAGTTTCCTCATCTGTAAAATGGGCTGAAGAAGGAAATGGCAAACCAGTATCTCTGCCGAGAAAACCCCGAATGAGGTCACAAAGAGTCAGGTATGACTGAAAAAGAACTGAACAAACATTTCTGAGCACTGTGCTTGTGCCTGGCACCGGAGGGGTACAAAGCCAAAAAATCCAGAAATACAGAGCTGGAAAGAAACTCAGAGGACATCTGTGCAACTCCCTCATTTTACAGATGAAGAAACCGTGGCCCAGCCCCATCAGGAGGATTTGAACCCAGGTCAGTCTCTGCCCTCAAAGAAAGAAGAGGGAGGGAAGGGCATAAAAATCTATATAGCACCTACTAAGTGCCAGGCATTTGATCGTCACAATAACCCCGAAAAGTAGGTGCTGTTATTATCCTTATTTTACTGAGGCAAACAGGTTAAGTGACTTTCCCAAGGTCACACAGCTAGGAAGTGTCTGAGGCTGGATTTGAACTTGGGTCTCCCTGATTCTATGCTATAAAGTGCTACCTCAAGTTGCTACATTCTACCAGGTGGGAGTGGAGAGAGCTGAACTGACTCCTCAGCTTCACACGGTTCCAATTTCTCTAGCATATCTTGTTTTCCTTCTGACAGAACTTTGCACATAGTAGGTACTTTGAATGAAGGTATGAGTGAATGAATGAATGAATGAACAAGTGAGTGAACAAATGAGCACTACCCTTGAGGGAGGCACCAATTATCCCCATTTTACAAAGAACCAGGCAGACATTTCACTGGGGTCTCTGGAGTAAAAGCCCTAGTCAAGAACATGGCACCAGCCTCCCTCTTCTCCCATCGGTTCTGCCCCAGAAACACTAAGGGCTCCCAGCATCTCAGAGCTGGATGGGCCTCATGGACCTCAAGCCTGACATTGCCACTGGACTTGGAATGAGCAGAAACCTGAGTTTGAATCACACCCCTAACCCTCCCGCGTTGTGTGAGCCTGAGCAAGTCAGTTAAATCTCAGTTTCCTCATCTGTAAAATGGGAACAACAAGCTATCCTAAAGGGTTACCTGAAGGAGATAATGCATCCACCCAGCCTTTGGCTACCTCTAAAGAGGGGAGCCCGGGGCAATCCATTGCACCTCTGGATATCCCTAAACAATAGGAAATCTCTCATTGCATGGAGCTATATCTGTCTCTAGGCAGCTTCCCCTCTGGCTCTTGGCTCTCTGCTCTGGGGCCAGCAGAACAAAGCTAGTCTGTCTTCCATAGGACAGGCCTTCAAATACAGGAAGGCAGCTCATGGCCCCCTAAAAGTCTCTCCTCCATGCTAAACAGCTCCAGAGACCTCAACGGATTCTTATACGTGCTAGACCCAAGGCCCATTGGATGCTTCCCATTTTTCTGGACCATCAGTGGAGGGAACCTGCAGGGTGGAACCCCCTCCATCGACGCCCTGGCCACTCACTTGTAGCTTACAACCTCACTGAGCTGCCCAGAACACCTGGACCGGAGGGAGGAGATGGCCCGTGGCCTCCCACTGAGCATGCATCAGACAGGTCTCAAAATGAGGTTTCCTCTGGACACAATCTTCTCATCATCCTCGCCTTGCCTAAACCACCTCCCCTAAATGGCCACTCCAGATGTGGCCTGGCCAGAGCAAAGGACAGAAGGCCAGCTCCCTCCCTACCTCTGTTCCTGTGGCCCAAGCCTGCTGACCCTCTCCCTCCCTCCTTCTTGAGAATCCCATTCTCCTTGGATCAGCTGTGACCCACAAAGAATCCCAGGGTTGGATGGGGTAAAACTACAGGCTGACTTGAGGAATAATCGAATCGTCAACTCCAACCTTCAAAACCCAAGATTCAAAGGAACCAGGACAATTAATGTTTTCCTCATACAGAGAAAGTCAAAAGGTACTGTTGTTGGCCTCATAACAGCTGCCTGGTAGTGACTTTGGGGATTCAAACACGGAAGAGACCCTCCCAGGAGATGCTCCCCAGGCCAACCCCATCTTTTTTACAAATGAGGAAACTGAGGCCCAGAGAGGGGACATGTCCTGCCCACAGTTATCTAGGTGTTAAGTAGCTGAGCCAGGATTTGAACCCAGATCCCCTGTCTCTAACTCTGGAATCCTTTTCACTACATTTCTATGGCCTGGCTCAATGTATATAAAGTACTCCATAACCATAAAAAAACCACATGGATTCGATCCAATTGGATGAGAATTTAATTAGCCCCTACCATCAGAGAGGCACTGTGCTAGGCCCTAGAGATACAAAAACAGAAAACAGACCCTATCCTCAGGCTTACATTCTGCTACATGTTGTATGGACCAGCGAAAGAGTTCCAGAGAGAGTCACAGGAGCCTGGTCAACTCCCACTTCTGACCCTTACTAGCTCTGTAACATACAGTCTCTCTCAGGTCTGACATTCCTGTTCTAAAGCCTCTCCAGCCCTGACATCCCCTGTTCTAAGGCCCCTCCCAGCTCTGACATCCCCTGTTCTAAGGTCCCTCCCAGCTCAGATATCCCCTGTTCTAAGGTCCCTCCCAGCCCTGACATCCCTGTTCTAAGGCCCCTCCCAGCTCTGACATCCCCTGTTCTAAGGTCCCTCCCAGCCCTGACATCCCCTGTTCTAAGGTCCCTCCCAGCTCTGACATCCCCTGTTCTAAGGTCCCTCCCAGCTCTGACATCCCCTGTTCTAAGGTCCCTCCCAGCTCAGATATCCCCTGTTCTAAGGTCCCTCCCAGCTCTGACATCCCCTGTTCTAAGGTCCCTCCCAGCTCTGACATCCCCTGTTCTAAGGTCCCTCCCAGCTCAGACATCCCCTGTTCTAAGGTCCCTCCCAGCTCTGACATCCCCTGTTCTAAGGCCCCTCCCAGCTCTGACATCCCCTGTTCTAAGGCCCCTCCCAGCTCTGACATCCCCTGTTCTAAGGCCCCTCCCAGCCCTGACATCCCCTGTTCTAAGGTCCCTCCCAGCCCTGACATCCCCTGTTCTAAGGTCCCTCCCAGCTCTGACATCCCCTGTTCTAAGGCCCCTCCCAGCCCTGACATCCCCTGTTCTAAGGCCCCTCCCAGCCCTGACATCCCCTGTTCTAAGGTCCCTCCCAGCCCTGACATCCCCTGTTCTAAGGTCCCTCCCAGCCCTGACATCCCCTGTTCTAAGGTCCCTCCCAGCCCTGACATCCCCTGTTCTAAGGTCCCTCCCAGCTCTGACATCCCCTGTTCTAAGGTCCCTCCCAGCCCTGACATTCCATATTCTGAAATCTCCCCATTTATCCTGTCTTTACCTTGTTTGTTTTACATAGTTGTTTGCAAAGTGTTTCTGCCATTATACTGTAAGCTCCTTGAGGGCAGGGACTGTCTTTTACCTTTCTTTGTATCCCTAACACTTTACATACTGCCTGGCACATAGTAGGGGATTAATACATGTTTATTGATTGTCTGATTGAAGGTATCTAGGCAGTCTCCAACTTGCAAATAGGTTCTGCTTCAAAAGTTTTGTTTCTAAGTCATTGGTTAGAAACAGAAATTGCTTTGTAAAATGGACCTTGACCACTAGATTAGCCCTACTTCTACCTCCCTATGTTCTAGCCCATTGGCAAATTTTAAATCATCTGCCACAGCCAGGCCGGATTTGGAGTCAAAGGACCAGGGTTCAAATCCCCACTGGGTCACTCACTTTGTGACCTCCAACAAGTCACTTAACTTTACAAGTCCTCAGTTTCCCCATCTGTAAAATAAGATGACCAATCAGATTTCTTCCAGCTCTCAAGCTATAAATCCTCTATAAATTCTCTAGTCCCTCATATATCTCAATTTCCCATCCAACAAGCATTCCCTAACCATTCTGAAGTTTCACCATGACATTCAATCAGTATATTGTAATTGCTTAATCAGTATGCCATATCTCTATAGCAAATGAATAAAATCACCCCCTATATCCAATCAGAAAACCACAGCTCCGTTGCCAGTGATAAACCCAGCTCCTCAGTCAAGAATCTGTACTCCCTCAACCAATCAGTGAGACACATCTCTAACCCATCAAGAAAAAAAAAATCTCTCCAGACAATCAGTAAGCCATATCTTTCTAGCCAATAAAAAACAATACTTCTTCATCCAATCTGAAGCCCACACCTCTTTATATCCAATCAGTAAGCCACAGTTCTCTGATCAGTGGGTAAACCACATTTTTACTAATGATAAACCCCACCTCTCAGCAGTGAACTACACTTCTTAAGCCAGCCAGTGAACCACCTGCCTCTAGACACCGGATGAACCACTCCTCCTTAGCCCGTCAGGGAGTGCATCTCTCTAACCAAGGAGCAAGCTACAAATTCCTGCTAATTTGCCTACCAATGAATAAACTTCATTCCTTTAGCCAATGTCTGAACCCCAACACTTCCGCCCAACAGTGAGCCACACTTCTCAGACAATCACCATCCTGATGTAGTAGAGAACTCTGGCATCCCTCCCGTACCCAATCAGGTGTTACCTACCCGAGTAACTATATTTTCATATTCACTCCTTCTGGTGACCAAGAGGTCAGGCAGAGCACACTACAGCAAACATGATGGACTAAGGTCAGGGCATTCCCCAAAAGTTGACAAAGAAACCCTATTTGATCACACAAAAAGCAAATTGGGGGGCAGAGCTGAGGCTAGAAGCCGGGTCTCAATACAGAGACCTTCAGCAGCACCCCTCCAGGACCAGCAGGATCTGGCTGGCAGCCAGTGAATTCTGGTGTCATTGTTTCTGGGTCAGGCCAGAACCATTCCGCTATGGCGCAGCTGCAGGTGGGCCACCTGGGGATCACGAAGAGCAGGGCAGCCTTGCCACTGTTAACGCCCCCAGATCTTCCTTGGAGCCGGAGGGAAGCTTGCCTCCCGATGAGCCCACAAAGTCCCCTCCTCCTGGCTGGTGCCAGGCAGCCAGATGTCGAGAAGGAGCAGCGCTTGGCCCCGATGGATAATGTCTCATTGACTGGGGCCGCTGCCAGCCACGAGCCCTGTCATTAGCACCTGATAACACAGTAATCATGGGTCCCCCTGCTGTCATATTTCCAAGTGCTTTTCCAAGCTGCACTTTGGAGTGTACTCATCATCAACAGGGACCTTCCTCGGGGGAAGCTGAGAGACAGGAAGATACCAGCTACGCCCCTGGCATGGGCAGACCCTTCTGTCCTGACGACTCAGAGGGTGTTTTCTCCTTGCAACCTCTACAGTCCCCCCAGGACTTCCCCCTTCTGCCTCCCTCTCATGACTGGAAGCTTGTGCCTTCCTCCTTCTGTCACCCGGCCTGTGACCACTCCTCTAGGGGCTCCATCGCAGCCAGGTGTCATCACCCACCCAAGGGCAGACACGTGTTTAAGGGCTAAGATCATGCCCCCGCCCCGGGCATTTGTACTAGGTCCAGGTCTGCCACAAATCTCTACGACCTCAGGCCAGTCATTTCATCTTGCTGATTGTGGGATATGGATTAGATTATTTCCAAGGTCCCTCTCACCTGTGACATCCCCTGTTCTAAATCCCCCTCCAAGTTCTGACATTCCCTGTTCTCAGGCCCCTCCCAGCTCTGACATTCCCTGTTCTAAGGCCCCTCCCAGCTCTGACATTCAGCTCTGACATTCTTGATCTATGTTTTAATAGTGCCAACTCTCAACATTCCCATGTTCTGTGTTCCTTCTAGAACCAAAAATTCTATGATTCTAACAATGCATCCCTAGCACAAAAAAGCTTTCCAGACCCAAAAGAATGAATCTCTTCAGTCAGAATTTTGAGTCTCTTGAGGCCATGGAAGGGCAGTTTTGGAGATGGGAATAAGCTTCCATGCCCTTCAAACCACACTTCTCTCCTCCAGCTCTTCATCAGGCCAGTAACCAATACAGCCACCATATTGCTAAGGCTATAGCTCTTGACCTCGGCCCCTGGTGAATGGGCCTCCACCTTCTCATGGGCATCAGAACCTGATGTACAAGGGATCTCAAGACC
This sequence comes from Phascolarctos cinereus, assembly GCF_003287225.1. Lineage (NCBI taxonomy): Eukaryota > Metazoa > Chordata > Mammalia > Diprotodontia > Phascolarctidae > Phascolarctos > Phascolarctos cinereus. The sequence goes on from NW_027555847.1 coordinate 715,933,884, forward strand.
CCGACTTGTCCAAGGAAGTTCCCTGCCCTCTGACAGGTCTTGTATGATGATCTCCATTTCCTAGGTGAAGCAGATGAGGCCCAGAGGTTCGGTGCCTTACCCAAAGGCCACACAGCTACTTACTGATGGTTAAGGGTGGCACCTAAAATCCATTCCACTATTTCTTCCATGACTTGACACTAGCTTAGTGAAGGAAACCAGGATGTTTGGTATCCTGGTATAGTACAGATGGGGAAGACCTGGGTTCAGATCCCCCATCTTATGCTTACCCAACTTGAGCCAATTCAACTTTCCTCTCTAGGCTTCAGTTTCTTCATCTGTAAAATGAGGGGTTGGATTATAACGTCCCTGAGGTCCCTTCCAATTCCTGGAATTCAAACCCCCAGCAAACTTGGGGGAGAGAATCATAGAATTGGGGGGTGGGTCAGAAAGCATCTCTAAAAACCAACCAAGTCAACCCCTTACAAGCTGAAGAAGTCTGGTCCAGATTTTAAGAGTGCTAGGCCTTTGGAGCATAATAGTAAAATCTCATTAATTTGGCCTTTCCAAATACTCACAAAAAGTTGTAGTAACTCCTGCATCTGAGCTGGAATGCATTAGTTTTTTTTTTTTAATGGAAACTGCTAAGCCACTTTCTTGGTCTTTTCAAAATACCCCATCACATACAAGTGAAGTCAGCAAACATTTACTGAACACGTATTTGTAAGGCACTAGGGTGGACAGGCTGGAAATTGATGACAAGTAGGGGTCAATAGGCCCACCTGAGCTGGGATGTGCTAATTACAACTCATTCTTCTCTGTTCATTAAAGCAGGACTTCTAACAGGCAGTGCTTGGATGGTCTGGCTTTTAGTGAGTGATATGTCCTACCCATGAAACAATGCTCTGTAGGAAAGGTTGGTTCTGCTGTAGAAATGCTATAAACAGAACAGCGAGGAGATTGATGACCAGGCATGTCCACACCACTAGGGCTTAAGCACTAGCTCTGATGGTCATTGATCTTTTGATTTATATCTTTAGGCAGCCAGCCAAATATCCCTACCCTGTGGTTTCACGACATTATGGCAGGACTTGGTTATGTTATGCTATCGATGTTACCATAAAATGAAATTGGGGCTTAAAAAAAAAAAGCCATATTGGGCTTGATCTAAAAGATCATAGTGTTAGAGCTGGTAGAGATGTCAGATCATCCAGTGCAATGCACTCATTTTACAGATGAGGAAAATGAGGCTCATGAAAGGGAAGGGACTTGCCCAAAGTCACACAGAGAGTAAGAGACAAAGCCAGGATCTGAATCCAGGGCTCCCAAGTCTGGAGCTCTTACCACTATACTTACAATCCCCTTCCCAAAGAATAATGCTGCTTCAACTTTTTTTTTCCCCTGCATAACTTGGACTCATCTCATATATAGCCATCTCCTTCCTGGAAGATGGAGGGAGGGAGGAGGCTTAGCAAATTGTGTCCTACTGGTAGGTTCAGGTAAATGGCTTGCCCTTTACTCAGAATGTTCCTCCCTTCAAAGAAGAGAAGGGACCACAACTCATGGGAAGGGCGTCTCAGAGGGAGAGATCAGGGAGAGGGAGGGTCCCGAATCTAAGTCAAAGGAGCTACACTGGAATTCCAGCTGTTTCATTATCTAACCTCTGCCATCTCTTAGGATGCTCACAGAATGTGTGAGCTGGACGGGCCTTCTGGTCAACCCCCTTGCTTTATGGCCCAAAAAGCCAGGACCCAGAAAGGTGAGTGACTGGCCACAAGTCACAGAGGCAGGAAGGAGCAGGGGCAGGTTTCCAACCTAGGAGTGTTGGCTCCAAATCCCTTCCCAATGCTCTACATTCAGCGCTGAGCATGGAATGTCAGGCAACCCCTAGGAACCAACAATTAAGTGTACCCCATAGTGAGAGGCCAATAGTGAGGTCAGTAAATATTTATTAAGTGCCTACTATGTGTCAGGCACTGTGCTAAAACAAAGGAGGACAAAAGGGCAGCCTCCAAGGAGCTTCGCAGTCTAGCGAGGGAGAGAACAAGCAAGCAAGTCTACAAACAAGCTATAGGCAGGAAACAGACAAATGGGTTCAGCTGGTTGTTGTCCTTGGTTCTGGAAGAGGACCATAATGACATCACTATGTTGGGGCCGAGGTACAGCGTGTCGGACTGTGGCTCATCTGCCCAATACAAGTTTGGAAGGCTCCACCACAGGTCAGGCACAAAAAGTCTGAAGAACAGGAAACAAATAAGAGAGGGAGGCATTAAGGGGGATTAGGAAGGACTTCCTGGAGAAGGTGGGATTTTGTTTGGGTGGGGGTGGAAGGCTATTGGCCAAGGAATCCACCCAGGTTGGAGGTAGCTGACAAAGGAATGACAGTGGTCATGGGATGGAGGGTCACAGCCTCAGGAAATACTCACAAAAATGACAGACTTAAAAATGTGCATACATCTCTATGAATAATATATATATATATATATATATATATATATATATACACACACACACACACATATAATATGTACACAAACATGTACATACACACACACATATATATATATGTATATGCACACACTCACATACCTATATATGCACCAGCACTCCAAAAGGAATATGGAACTGTTGAAATAGTTATTAAACCACTGTATTTCTGAGCCCACACGGCCCCATTATGTAAGAGTAGAGTTAAAAATACAAACCTAGTTTCAATTCTGCCTCGGATCACACCCAGTGCCTCCTCATCCCAGCCCCAGAACCAAAGGGTCACTTCTATAAGACTTGCCCATAGGTCATGGAACCTGTGGGTGTCTCTGCATAGAAACCGATAATGGCTGAAAGCACCAAAGCTGATGACATTTCTGACTTTCAGCCCAGGGAAGAGCCTTGGGGGCCCCCTCCTCTGACTGCTAGAGAAAGACCAGCCCTAGAACGCCTCAGGCAATTTTTTAGATCCACTTATCTATCTGGGCTGGCTGTCAGGAGGGGCACCAACTCTATCTTCAGCCCTCCTTTCCAGGTTGGATCTGTCCCCACCAGAACCACCGTGACTGCCCAGTTCCTTTCATCCTCAGAGGAAAAGAATATTTTAGTCTTCAGTAAAATAAGGAATTTGGACTAAAGGATGTCTAAGGCCCCTCCCAGCCCTGATATTCCCTGTTCTAAGGTCCTTCCCACCTCTGACCTTCCCTTTTTTAGGCCCCTCTCAGTTCTGATAAGCTACTAGCCTCTCCAATCCTTAGTTAGAAACATCTCCATTGCCACTAGTATGCACTGAAGGAACTTCTGGGTGGGGAAGGACATTTATTTTGGTTAGAGATCTGCATCTGCCTTGGTTCCAGGCCCTGCTGACTTTGATTTTTCTGCCCAGAAATCTGGTTCTGGTTTGCTGTTCTCTTGTCCTGGGGCAGGGAGTCACTGGGCTCCCTAGGCCCAGGTGGCTATTGGCCCTTGGCTCCCAGAGTGGGAGTGGTGTTCCCTGAGCAAGGATCAGGGACAGAGGCCCAGGCACTAAAAAAAGAAGTCTTAGAAAACAGAAAACAGCCCTCCCCATCTGAGAATAGACAGGGACAGGGAGGGAGGGAGACTCCCTATCAGCTTACATAAGTGCTGCTGGATGCAGGGTGAATCCAACAGAGGTCCTGTTCCCTGAAACTTTTTGTAGTTCTAAAATGAATACTGAAACCAGAGCAACTCACGGCTGCAGGTTGGGATGAAATGCCTTGGAAGGGTCATTAAAGGCAATCCTCTTCTGATGGACTTCACTCTTGCCAACCCAGGGGATTTGGAGAGTCCAACTATGAATTCAAGATGGCCCTGGGTAGAGTGTTTTGGGAGGTGGAAAGGAGCAACTGAGGCGAGGTTCTGTGAGTGGCAGAACTGGGAGGAGCCTTAGAACAGGGGATGGCAGAGCTGGGAGGGGCCTTAGAACAGGGGATGGCAGAGGTGGGAGGGGCCTTAGAACAGAGAATGTCAGAGGTGGGAGGGGCCTTAGAAAAGGGGATGGCAAAGCTGGAAAGGGTCTTAGAGCAGGGAAGGTTAGAGCTGGGAGGAATTTTAGAACAGAGAAGGTCAGATCTGGGAGAAGCCTTAGAACAGGGGATGGCAGAGGTGGGAGGAGCCTTAGAACAGAGAATGTCAGAGGTGGGAGGGGCCTTAGAACAGGGAAGGTCAGAGCTGGGAAGAGTTTTAGAACAAGGGATGGTAGAGCTTGGAGGGACCTTAGAACAGACGATGTTATTTTACAGATGAGGAAACTCTCTACCAATGTAACTTTGCACCTTCTATGCAACCTATAGTCTTGGAGAGTCACGTGGGGGCCCTGAGAGGTTAAGTTACTTGCCCAAGGTCACATAAGCCAATCTGTGACAGGAACAGGATTTGAAAGGCTTCTTCCAGGTTTCAACTCCACCACTCACATAGCACATAGTAGGGACGACCCATCAGTTTAGCCCATTAGGATTCACAGTGTCTGCTCTTCACATCTGCCCCATGAGGTACGTACAGCAGACATTAGTATAAGCCACTATATAGATGAAGAAACCAAAGGCCAAGGTGGGAAAGTACCTGTGGCCACACAATATATAAATTTCCTTTAGAAACAAAGGATGAACAACAAATTTCAGAGCTGGCCAGACCTACTTCACAGCCATTCCAGATCTTTGAAGGAACCAACCTGTCACCCCCCCTAACCCCATCCTACCTAACCTTTCTTCTCCAGGCCTAACAACAATAATTATATTGATGACACTCATCATTTATACAGCACCTCCTATGTGCTGGGCACCATGATGAGCGCTTTACAAAGATTATCTCACTTGATCCACCACCACTTTCTCTAACCCACTCATCAACCCAGTATATACCTAATTATGAATCTTCCCCATTAGAATGTATGCTCCTTGAGGGCAGGGACCGTGTTTTGTGCCTTTCATTGTATCCCCAGCACTTAGGACAGTGCCTGGCACATTAGTAAGCCCTTGATAAATGTTTATTGACGGATTCATTTCTTTGCCTGATAAAGCCACCAGATAAGGTGACTCCAAGGTCATGCCTACCTCTAATTTGATGACCTCTCAACGATTCTGGGTTTTACAGATGAACAGGAGCAGAAGGCCTGAGACCAAGGCCACCCAGTTAGCGAGCAGCAAGGCTGCAGTCAGCGCCCCGGGGAGGGCCAATCTGGCATCTGGCTATGTCCCACTGCCTCCTACACTTATGCTGAACATGTAGGACAACCTTGTAAGCTGTGTAATGAAGACGCCAAGCCCAGCATCCACTGATCAGCCGGGACTTGCAACAGGAAGAGAAGGGCTGGTTATAGGCAGAAGGACAGTTCCCTCTAAGCTCTTCATGGAGATGGACTGGCACTCTGGGAGACAAAGGGACCTTGGAAAGGTCAAGGTGTAAGCCTGACTCCCAAGGTAGGAGGCCAAAGAAGTAATGAGAGTTGGGTATGGTCACATGGTGGCCGAGAATTTGGAACTGGACCAAATGACCACAAAGGCCCCTTTCCAGCTCAAATGGTCCCTGTTCTCTGCTCTAAGGGCCCTTCCAGCTCTTCTATCCTGTGGTCTAGGTTCCATTTATTCTACAGAGTAAATAATAAAACCCATAAGCACAGAAAGGGGAGAACAGAAAATATAATTAAGATAAAGTTTGGTTTTCAAAGGAAGACTATTTAGGAGAAATGTCCACTATGTTCCTTCTCAAAGCCTTTGGGGGCAAGAGGTGGGGGAGGAGGGAGGAAGAGGTGGAAGCAGGGGAGTTACTGGAAACCCCAGAGGGGGCAGAAGGAAGCAGGGAGACTCAGAGTCAGTTAAAGGCTGCAGGTTAAAGATAAGGGCGAAAGGAGAAATAGGAGCTCATGTCGTCAGCAAGAGGAATAAGACAGTCCCTATGACTTGACAAAAGCTAGATTCTCATGAGCAGAATCACTGCTGGGGTGAGAAGGTGGAGGGCCTGAGAACAGGGGATGCCAGAGCTGGGAGGGGCCTTAGGACAGGGAAGGTCAGAGCTGGGAGGGCTTTAGAACAAAGATTATCAGAGCTGGGAGGGGCCTCAGAACAAGGAAGGTCAGAGTTGGGAGGGATCTTAGAACAGGGAATATCAGGGCTGGGAGGGCCTTAGAATAGGTGATGTCAAGGCTGGGAGGGGACACAGATCAAGAAAGGTCAGGGCTGGGAGGGGCCTTAGAAGGGGATGTCAGGGCTAGGAGGGGTCTTGGTTTACAAAGGAAAGAAACTAAAGGCTAAACCCAATTCTCTTAGCTCCCCAGAGCTCTGTCCTTTCTGGTACCCCACCATCCTGTCCTAGTGCCTAACACGTGCCATGCCCAAATCAGGTGTTCAATCAAGTGCCAACCAGGTGGAGAATAAAGCTCCCCGTTTCCAGACCGCCCAGCATGGCACTGTCGGGCAGACCTCCAGCCAGCAGATAAAGGCTCTCGGTGGGTGTTAGACAAACGTTTTGAGCAACGCCTGAAAAACCTGACTTGGGGAATTAATTCAGGTTGACTTGGCCAAGAGAGCTGTCACAGAGATTGAAAACTGGCTAAGGAATTCTAATAAACAAAATGGCCCAAACCATACATGCAGAATTGGGTCCTCTCCGATGTTGTAAACATGGAAAGGGAAGGGAATTGGAGGGGTTAGGGAGAGGCAGGAAGCTGAGTAAAATGGGCTACCATGATGAGGATGCCCATGGCTCTGCCTCTATCCCAAGGAAGGGCTGGGAGGCCTGTAAGCAGAGGGGTCTTGATTGGCCAGGCACAGAAGGCAGGCCAGACCTGGGTGGGACTAACCCAGTTTGGTCTGTTGGGGGTGGTAGGTCCAGGCTCCTCTGTCCTCAGGCTCTGAGAGTCTCTAGCTGTCTTCTTCCTCCTTCTCTTGCTCTCTGCCCCCTCCCCCTCAGGCTTCAGGGAGATCAGGAAGATGACCTGTGACAGATGGACGGCTGCAGACTCCCCAGGGTTATTATTCTTAGACTGTGCCCAGCACACCCAGCAGCTCCAGAGATGTGGCAGCACCGTCACCCCCATGTGGGAGCAAGCAGCCTCCAGCACCAGGCCCCGTGCAGAGAGATCTGCATGAGCTGGGAGAAAGAGGAAAGAGAGAGGGCTGGGGCAGAGGGAGGGGGGAAGAGAAGGAGAGAAGTGATAGAGACAGAGAGACCAAGAGAGGAGAGACAGACAGATAGAGAGAGGAGAGACAGACAGAGAGAGAGAGACAGAGAGACAGAGAAGAGGAAAGGAGAGGAGAGAGACAGAGAGAGAGAAACAGAGAGAAGAGAGACAGAGGGAAAGAGACAGAGGAATGACAGAGAGAAGAGAAAGGAGAGAGAGACAGAGAGAGACAGAGACAGAGAGAGACAGAGAGAGAGAGAGACAGACAGACAGAGACAGAGACAGAGACAGACAGACAGAGACAGAGACAGAAAGAGAGACAGAGAGACAGAGAAGAGGAAAGGAGAGGAGAGAGACAGACAGACAGAGACAGAGAGACAGAGAAGAGGAAAGGAGAGGAGAGAGACAGAGGAGAGACAGAGAGAAGAGAAAGGAGAGAGAGACAGAGAGAGAGACAGAGAGAGGGAGAGAGAGAGAGAGAGAGAAGAGAGAGAAGAGAGAGAGAGAGAGACCTTTAGCCTTGGCCAAGTCCTAAACAGCCTGCTGTGGGGGAGAGGGCAATGGACCAAAGACCTGGAGGTCTGGGCTGTGGACCTGACCCAAAGAAGAGAATCAGAGAATGTCAGAGCTGGGAGGGACCTTAGAACAGGGGATGTCAGAACTGGGAGGGGCCTAGAGATCACCTTAGTCCAGTTCCCTCATGTTGCAGAGAAGGAAGCTGGCACTGTCTAACCCAGCGGGATCATGATGGGGTTTCACAGCAGCAGAAGGAAAGGAACAAGATTGTTAAGTGCCTATGATATGCCAGGCACTGTGCTGAGCACTTTACAGACATTTACCCAGCAGAGTGGGGCCTGGAGCCTCCTTTTCCTGCCTCCCTCTCCTAATGCTCTCTGTCCCTTCTCTAGGGACAAGAAGCTGGCTTCCAAAGCCTTCCCACTTTTCATAAGGAGATTGGCCCGTGCCTCTATTAATTGTCCAGCCTGTGTTGGTCACATAATAAAGGCCTGGAGGAGGCAGGGTCTGACACTCAGGTGATCACTGGATCCGCCCAGTGCCCCCAGCCTTCTGGGATAGCACCAGCAAGGATCAGAGAGTCCAGCTCTGCAGCCCAGGTGAAGCCTCCAGGACACAGTGCAGCCCCTCCAGCCAAAAGAAAGGACTGAGTCCATAGCTGTCCAATAACTCATCTCAACAATACATGAGCAATGATCTCAGCCTTGGATGTGTGGTCAAGGGGGTCTCACATTCATCTCTTGGCACAGAACACCCTGTCCTTCAAGGTGAGGCCTTTCCGATTGCCTCCCCTTCACTAGAACCCCACACCCTGCCCCTCCCCAGCCCTGCCTAATTACTTTGTACATATTTTTTATTTGCTTATCTGTCCAGTGGCTTTCCCTTCCAAGTAGAATGTAAGGTCCTTGGGGGCAGGGATCTCCTTCCTTTTGCTTCCTTGCTTTTCCTTGAACCAGACACTCCATCTCCAGAATCTGGGCATTTTCTTTAGCTGTGCCCCATGCCTGGAATGCCCTCCCTCCTCATCTCTGCCTCCTAGCTTCCTTCAAGTACCAGCTTAAATCCTACCTTCTGTAGGAAGCTTGGCCAGATCTCTCTTAATACTAAGGCCTTCCCTCCCTTGTTTGTTTCTTGCCTCCCCTATTAGCCCATGACCTCCCACAGGGTGAGCACTGCCTTTTGTCTTTCTTCATATCTCCAGTGCTAAGCACAAGTGCCTGGCATACAGTAGGTGCTTAATAAATGCTTGTTGCCTAACAGAACCCAACATAGTACGCATCACATATTGAGTGTTTTCTCATTCATTCAAAGTCATACAACTACGTAAGTGGACAAACTGGGACTCCAGCCCAGGTCTCCAGGCACTGAATCCACTGAATACACTTCCCAAAGCCAGTGTAAAGCAAAATAGGCAGGTATGCTGAGCTTATAACCCAGGGTGACCAGGTCAAGCTGTTCCACCATATCCTGAGTTCAGATCCCACCACGGCCACTTACAAGTCAATGCATCCCTCTTGGCCTCTGTCTCCTCATCTGTAAAATGGGTTTAATAATAACCCTTATCCTACAAGGTTGTGGTAAGGACCCCTTATGTAAAGCACTCTATAAATAAAACAAGGGGACCGGATTAAGGAACGTCTAAGCATGACCAGGATGGGATTTGCTCCACCTGGTCTCAGAGGATAGAAGTAGGAGGGGGATAGATTTGGGCAGAATGTTAGAAAGAATTCCTGCTACTAAGTTTTGTCCTTAATTGGAATGGACTGCCCCAGGAGGGATGGCTTCTCTTTCTCTAACTGCAGTTGCAGTGGGGTCTTTTTATTCAGATGTGAGGGTCCTCTGAGGTAACTTTCACCCCAAAATCTACAATTCCCCTAGTAACAGAGGAGGCTGGTATCATATCTGTCTGGCAGAAAGTGGGACAAGTACGTCCATAAAACATACTACAGCTCCCTGAAGAGTTAGGTTCTGAGAATATCATCCCCACACCAGGTTCTTTTCCTTTCAAAGTATTGATCCTTGGACTAGATGGCACAGGGATCCCACATCCCAGCTCCTATGTCCTGAAAAGTCAGTACCATTGAAGGGACATGGCTACTCTCTGATAGGTTAAGGGGCTGGGGAAAGAGTGATGACTTAGGAACCTGAGTTCAAATTCCCATCTGCCTCCATTACCCAACCAATTCATCTCTCTTGCCTTGTTTCCACATCTGCAAGAGAAGATTTCTTTCCAAGTCTAAAGTCATGACTCTGAATTAGGGGAGAGGAGGAGCAAAGGATTAGGGGAGGCTGGTCGAAAAGGTCAGAGAGTTTCCCTTATTGCTGAAGGCCTGGAGGAACAGCTCCAAGCCTGATCCTCCTCCTCACCCTCCTTGGTTTTCAAAAAGGAAAGAACACCAGGGAGAGAGAAGGAGAGAGAGAAAAAGATGAGATCACACAGCCCAGCAAAGGGCCTGGCTGCTCTCAGCTCTCCAGCATGCCTCTTCATCCCCCAGAAGCTACAGCTACTCGGCAGGCAGGGAGAGGGGAACGTGGGGACTGGAGAAGGACCAGCCTACAGGCTTGTCCCGAACGCTGGTGCAAAGACTCTGACAGTGCCCCACATTCCTAGCCACCCTCCCACGTCACGAGGCTGCCGGCTCTGCATGCCCAGCCAAGCAAGAACTTCTCCTGATTGCTACCCACCTCAAGACCCTGCCAAGCAACCCCAGCTCCAGACCCAAGGAGGCTAGGAACTCAGACCTCCTCACTCCCAGGCCAAGGCTCTTTCCATGGCCCAGCCTTGCCTGCCTCTCCACAGCTGGGCACATCCATCAGCATTTGCTCAAAGTGCACAGTATTTCTAAACCTGAATGACCCAAAGGTGCTCTTTAAGTATTTGCAATATCAAATATTAAAGTTTCTATCTAGAAATGCTGCCTTAAGAGGAAATGGTTGTTAACCTTAAATAAATACAGGCCCTTCTCTGTTTACCATTGACCCAGGACATGTAAGAGGTAGAAGGGACCTCAGAACAGAGAATATTGGAACTGAGAGGGGCTGGAGAATATAGAATTAAGAGCTGGGAGGGACCTTAGAACATGGAATTTTAGAGCTGGGAGGGACCTTAGCACATAGAATGTCTGAACTAGGTAGGTCCTAAGAAAATGGAATTTTCAAGCTGGGAGGGGCCTCAGAACATAGAATGTTTGAACTAGGCAAGACCTTGGAACACGTCACACAGAATGTAAGAGCTGGTGGAGACCTTACAACTTGGAATGTAAGTTGAAAGGGACTTCAGAAATAATATAGTCTATATATATCTCTATATTTATATATCTATAGATACATGCACACACACATATATACATACACACATATACTTCATACACACACACACACACACACACACACACACACACACACACACACACACATATATGGATCATCATAGTCCATTTAAGTCAATGGCAGAGCTGAGGCTAGGGCTGAAGTGTCCAGATGAGCAGCACACAGGGCCTGCCCACTGCCTTGACCTGCCTCGATCTCTTTTAAGCCCCGATCCTTCTTACTCTGACTCACTTTGTCTAGCCATATATAAAAACTAGGCAAACATTCGAACATGATACAGTTGTCTCTCTTTCAGAACAAGGTGCAGAGATGGCTCTGGGGGCATGTATGGTGGAAAGGAGTTCCCTGGAATGGCTCCACCCTGCTTGGAGGCACCAGCCCCAAACAAGAATCCCTTACCAAGGAATCCACAAAGCTGGTCACTCTTCAGTGCCCTCAGAACAGAAAATCAAGGGCAAAGAGGAGCCTGATGATGGTGAGGCATCTCAAATACAGGCAAGCAGAGGCCAGAGCTCTGTCTTCTGTCCAGCCTTTTTCATGAGTCCATCCGCTCAGACAAACACCCCTAATCTTGCCAGGATCTCCCTCCACCAGATAAGAAAATGAACTGGAGGTGAATCCGGTCCTGAAGGCGATTATGAATAAGACCATCATCAGGCTGATGGTTTTTCTGCAGGAGATCTAAAGGCTAGCAGAGGGCTCTGCTTAATGCTGGAAGCAAAGGAGACAGAGTTGGGCCATGTGGGCTTTGGGGGAGGAAGGGCAGACCCTGTCAATGGCATATAAATAGTTCCCCCACCTCAAACCCTTTGCTTTTAGACTTAGAATTCTAGAATCCTGGACCCATAGAACCTTGGAATCTTAGCATCTTGGAGCCTTAAACATAGGAGCACTTCAGAATCTTGAAGCTCTTCATAGAATCTTCTTAGAATGTCAGAACACTATCATTTCTTACAGAAATGGAGTGCTAGAATTTGTCTCAGAGGTCACCCAGCTCAATCCTGACCTGAATCATGAATCCTTGTCTTCAGTAGACACCCTGTCTACACTTGGTTGCTTCCTACATAGGCTATTGAATGATGAGGGAAGAAAGCTAAAAAAAAAATAAAAAGAAGGGGGGGAGGAAAGGATCATACTAGCATTTACATCCAAGGTACCTGGCATTCCAGAGCAAATTCAGTGGGTTCTAGATTATAAGGGTAATCTAGAACCTCTGGGCTAGGACTCAGAAAGGTCTCCACTAAGGGTGAGGTGAGGGGACACTGAATGGCTTCCCCAGGTGGTTAAAAAAACTACCTGAGATTCACATAGGCATGGTCAACCCATAAACTTTCCCCTCCTACCTAATAATAACAACAATAATAATAATAATCTAACATTTTACATAGTGCTTTAAGGTTTGCAAAGCATTTTCTAAACTTAGAATGTTTATTTGATCCTCACAACAATCTTGGGATCTGGGTGCTATTATTATCCTCATTTTATGAATGAGGAAATGGAGTCAGACAGAGATTTAATGACTTGCCCAGGGTCACACAGCTGGTAAGTGTCCCAGGTGGTGTTTGAACTCAGGTCTTCCTGACCTCAGGCTTGGATTGCCAACTGGCTGCCTGCCCTACCCCTATTCCACATTATCATCAAGGTAAAGGAGGGTGGGGAATAAGACATCCCTCTTCCAGCCTCCACTTGGGCCACCCATTGGTGCCCTGGTCATCTAAACTGACTCCTCCCTAGAAAACAGTGAGCGAGGGGCACGCAGTGATTTCCTTCTGCAAAATTTTTGAGGGACCCTGAGACAATAAAAGACCATCTGTGTACGTCTCCAGATGCTGGAAAGGCAAGCTGATGGGATAAAAAGTGGCCAGCACTTGGACCTTAGGGACCTGGGGTCACATTCTGAATTCTTCTAAATCTTCCATTACCAGCTGAGTGACCCTGGGTGAGTTCTTGACCTGATCCAGTTGGTTGATAGCACTTTCTCCCTTTTGAAATCACTTTGTATAAACTTTTGAGTTCACTTTCTTGTTAGACATCTTATATCCCACTCCACCCCTGACAGAATGGAAGCTCCCTGAAGTCAAGGACTGTTTAATTTCTGACTTTGTGTCCCTCCCTAGCCTACCACAGAATGGACAAAGGAGAAATGTGTGTTGAATTCAATTTGACTGCTCTGAGACTCAATTTCCTTATCTATAAAATGGGGATAAAAATCCTCACCCAACCAGCCTCATTTGGGTATTAAAAAGTACTCCAGCTGGAAGCCATAACTAGGAATGTGGGCTTTCCTTGGCTAAACATTGCCCCATGCAGACAGAGGGTGGGGAGAATAGCTTCCACCCAGCCCAGCTGGGGCCTCCCTGGGCAACATGACCTACAGAGGGTGGAGAGAGAAGGTGAGGGCCTGGGTGGAGGACTCCCAGCTCCCAGCCCGTTTGGAAGGACCAGTTCCCACTCAACAAGCCTGATGGAAGAAAAGGACTCCGAGTTTTGGGTGGCCCCTTCCCACCCTTGATGGGAGCCCCTGCCCTGACTCTCAGGGTGGACAGTTTTGCAAAACAAACTAAGGGCCCGAGCTTCTAAGCCTGGAGTTTTGTGGGCAGAGACACTCATTACACTAATGAGCACTAAATTAGTAGGGGCACCACCTCCCCTCCTGACCTCTGTGTCTACTGCACCGCCCCTCCCTAGTCTCGGCTCCAAAAGGGACAACAGGCTAGCCAGTATCTCAAAGCCTTCCCCTCCAGGGTCCCATGACTACATGACTTCTAAGGCCCCCTCCAGCTTGGGCATCCTATGTTCTATGTGTTAAATCCCTTCCATCTAAATCTCCTTCTAGATCTAAACATGCTACGTTCTATGTACCAAGAGCCTTCCCAGCTCTGACATTCCCAGTTCTAAGGGCCCTCCCAGCCCTGACATTCTCTGTTCTAAGGCCCCTCCCAGCCCTGACATTCCATGTTCTAAAACCCCTCCCAGCTCTGACATTCCCTGTTCTAAGTTCCCTTCCAATCCCAACATTCCTAGGTTCTAAGGCCCCTCCCACCTCTGACATTCTGTGCTCCCTTCTAAGCTGTAAACATTATGCTTTCTATGCCCTAAGATCCCCCCCCCCATCGGAGTTCTAAGTCCCTTTCCAGTTTTCACATTCTGAGACTGGTTCCCAGCTCACTTAACACAGGAGAGTTGAGACGGACATCCCTTCCTTTTACAAGGCTTCATCAGGGCTGGGGGCAAAGAAGCTTCTGTATTTCTACCACTAGGAATCTGTAGAAGGCTCCAGCCCCAATGCTAACCTGGGGCAGGAGCCAGAAGCCAAGGACAGTCAGAGAAAAGCAGAAATGATGTGACCAAGAAGTCACCTTTATGGCATGCTTTCTCACATGTGATTCTCACAAGAGCCTGGAAAGGCTAAAGTAGAAATTTGGGGAATTTCTCCCAATTTCTTAAAAAAAAAAAGTATGTGAAAATACATGTATGTAAAAGAACATTTATAAAAATACACGAGGCTCTGAGAAATTTCACTCCAGGTCAGAGGGGCAGCACACAGCAGGAGCCTGGAATGCCTGAGAGTCCTGCTGCCGGCCTGCCCCAGAGCCCAGGGACCTAGAGTCTGCTCCCAGTTCTGCTGTGTGACCTTGGGTGGGACACTTCCCCTCCTGGGCCATCTTTCAGCCACCTCACCTCTAAAACAAGGGCATTAAGGTAAAGGATCTTTCTGGTCCTTCCCAAAACTGTCATTTTACTGTCTTTCCCCAAAGCCTCCAAGATCATGGGTGTGGCCCTGTGATGGAGTGAGGGCACCCCTCCTCACCCTGAGTGCCTGTGACTAAGATGAACTCTCGTTTCACCTAATAGGCTACCCAGCCCCTCTTAGCTTTTAAAGCCAAATGGCTTTAGTATATACATATATATATGTATGTATGTATGTATGTGTGTATATATATATATATGTATGTGTATATATATGCATATATACATATACATATTCACATTTTAAACTGTTAAACCATACTTTTTCCCCAAATTCTGGTCTCACTCTGACACGTCAGACTCAAAAGACCGAACTAAACCCAAATCACCAACTAGGAGGGGAAAAGGCACGGTCTGACCTAGGACTCCTGGAAGTAACGTCCACTTTCAACTCCAACCCCCATGCCATATCAGCAACCACACATACGACACTCCACCACAAACGAGGAAAGCCAGGAGACCAAAACCAGGGCCCCGGCCTCCAACAACAGATGGCCTAGAACCACCTCGGGTTCATTCTTCCTGCTTAATCCCAATAGCTAGCATCCCAAGGGCGTCCTGGTCCTCTGGTGTAGGTAGGCCTTATTCCTCAGTCACCCATAAAGCGCTGGCTACCTGGCCAATTTCATTCATCAACAGGGATTTGGACCAGGTGACCCCTCTGTCCCCATTCAACAGAGATTCTATGAATCAATACTTCCAGGCATCTTTCCCCATCCAATATTTCACCTTCCACAGTACCTACCACACATTCTATGTTCTAAGGCCCTAACCAGTTCTGACATGCTATCTATATCTTAAAAGAAACCAAACTCTGATATTCTGTGTTCTAAGGCCCCTTCCAGCTCTGACATTCCCTGTTCTAAGGTCCCTCCCAGCTCTGACATTCCCTGTTCTAAGGTCCCTCCCAGCTCTGACATTCCCTGTTCTAAGATTCTTCCCAGATGCCGTGTTCTGTGCTCTGATTCCAGGTTAGAAAGGTTCAGATATGCTATGAATGTCCAATCGCTTGTTTCCCCTGACCTGAGGAGGTCAGTTAACAGGGAACAAAATCAAGATTTCCAGGACCTCTGAAGGACCCGTTTTGTTTCAGGGGAGTCCCACATGCATCTAAGGCCAACACCATTGACCCTCATCGATGCAGCCAAGGGTGTTTGGTGGTCACCTTCAGCTGGGTGGTCTCTACCTCAAAAGGCTCTCTGGTGCTAAATGCATCCTGGCAGGCCCTGAAAATTCCATGGTCACCTCTCAGAGCTACAAAACAGATCAGCCGGCTTCCCAGGGTCAAAATTCTCCTCCTCCTTGTCCTTATTATTATTTTTTGCTTCAGTCCCACAAGGAAACCGTTCATGCTAGCTGGTCTAATCGAAACCAGTTTCCTTGACACTGCTCTATGACGGTGCCAGGGAGAGACAAAAAATAAATTTTTCATTTTTTAAAAATCTCCAGAAACTTACTGGCTCTAAATTGTCACCTTGACATTTTAACAAGAAACCAAGCTTATTAATGATGACTAATGCCAGCAATTTCCATCGACTTGTCTCCATTTCAGATCCCCCTTGTTTCACCCTTCAGCACTCACCCACCCCTAGCCCCACCACCAGCCTCCCCTGAGTTCCCAAGTCGCCAGCCATCCACCCACTCAGTGGTCACCAGCAGAAGAGCTCCACGGATGGTAGTCACTGGGCTTGTGATGGCTTTCCTTAATATTACTATTATTATTATTATTATTATTATTGCTCCAACCCAGTGGATGACATCAGAAATGGAAACCTGATTAATAACTCCCTTCAGATGCTTGGGGCTTTTTTGGTCAAGGGTGCGAAAGGAAACCGGCCCTGGCAAAGATTGAATCTGAAGTGCCGACCTTCTGGGTACAGTGGTGGTAGGACAAATGCAGATGGAAAGACCGATATTGACTTAGAATAAAAATTCCATAATCGGCCACATCGGGTCAGTAAATTACGCTATAGACTTCTTGATCCCGAGACCTGTGGGTCAACATATCAATGGTCCCAGAGGGGAGGCAGAGGTTTTGTAGCCTGCTGTGTCAGTGTCCAAAGGCAGCCCTTCCATTGGCCCTCTTGTGGTCGATAGCGAAGGAAGTGGGGAGTGGTGGGAGGGGCCTTTTAACTATAACAGAGGGGATTCCGTCATTGAGGCCAGAATGGGTTAAAGTTGGAAGAGATCATGGATAGCATCTCTTCCAACCTGCTCGTATTTCTGATGAGGGGACTGAGGTCCAGAGCCCCCAAGGCCATGTGGTAGGTGGCAGAAGGCATGAGCTGGGATTACAGGAGGCAATGGCCTTGGAAGTCACTGAGACCTGAATTCAAATCCTGACCCAGAGACCTACCTGGTAGTCGTGCAGCACAGGCCAGATCACCTCAGCTCTCTAGACCTCAGCTCCCCCAGCTGTAAAGTAAAGGGGGCTGAACCTCACGGCCTCTGGGGCTCCTCTGGGCTCCAGGGTGGGGATGCTGGCAAGTTATTTCCCCTCTGTAGGCTCAGTGGTAAGACTAGAAGGACTTCATGGAGACTGAGAAGGAGTGGTCACCTTGGGAAAAGTGGGCAGAGCCCTGTGACAAGAGCCAGGGAAGAGCGAGGATGGGGCAGGGCAGGTCAGTCTGGACAAAGACGAAGAAAAGGCCTGAAAGGAGTCCTCCAGAGACCTCCAGAAGCTCTCACGTCCCTTCCAAATCAGAAGAATTTAGCCACAGAATAACTCTTGCTTCCTTGGGGCCTTAGGTTTACAAACCACTCCCCATCCCAGTCCTAGAGCAAAGAATTTCAAGGCTGGGAAGGGCCTTAGAACAGGGAATGTCAGGGCTGGGAGGAGCCTCAGAACACAGGATGTCAGGGCTGGGAGGGGGCTTAGAACAAGGGATGTCAGGGTTGGAAGGGGCCTTAGAAGAGGGGATGTCAGGGTTGGGACAGGCCTTAGAACAGGGGATGTCTGGGTTGGGAGGGGCCTTAGAACAGGAGATGTCAGGGCTGGGAGGGGCCTTAGAACAGGGAATGTCAAGGCTGGGAAGGGCCTTAGAATAGGGGGTGTCAGGGTTGGGAGGGGCCTTAGAACAGGGGATGTCAGGACTGGGAGAGGCCTTAGAACAGAGACAAGACCATGGGACCTACAAACAAGTTAGTTCATATCACACAGACTCAGTTTCTTCACCTGCAAAATGGGAATAATAACATATGCCCTGCCTCCCTCACAGGACTACTGAGAGGATAAAAAGACGAGCCATAAGAACCGTTTTCTATAAGTTCCGGATATTTTTCTTACAGTAGCTCCACCCAGTCCCTTAAAATATGGAGTACAAAAGCACTCCATGTCCCAAGCTTACCAAATAAATTCATGTTGAGAAACCCTCCCTCAGGGAGGCAACTTGGCTTTGCTAGCAGCACGAAGGACTGAACCCCAGTCCGCTGGATGAGTCACATCCCTTCAATGAACCTCAGTGATCAACCACTCAGTCAATAAGCATCTATTAAGCACCTGCTGTATACCAGGCACTGTCCCAAGTGCTGAGGAGACATAGAGAGACAAGAGACAGTCTCTGTTCTAGAGGAGCTTATGGTCTAATAGACAGAAGAGACAGTGTGCCAACCACTACGTACATACCATCTACACAAAGGATAAATGTGGAGATAATCAATAGAAGGAAGGCCTGGAATGAAGAGTGATCCAGAAAGGTTGTCTATGAAACGAGAGCTTTGGAGCAGATCTCTAAGGCCCCTCCCAGCTCTGACATCCCCTGTCCTAAGCTCCCTCCCAGCCCTGACATTCCCTGTTCTAAGCCCCTCCCAGTTCTGACATCCCCTGTCCTAAGCTCCCTCCCAGCCCTGACATTCCCTGTTCTAAGCCCCTCCCAGCTCTGACATCCCCTGTCCTAAGCTCCCTCCCAGCCCTGACATTCCCTGTTCTAAGCCCCTCCCAGCTCTGACATCCCCTGTCCTAAGCTCCCTCCCAGCCCTGACATTCCCTGTTCTAAGCCCCTCCCAGCTCTGGCATCCCCTGTCCTAAGCTCCTTCCCAGCCCTGACATTCCCTGTTCTAAGCCCCTCCCAGCTCTGACATCCCCTGTCCTAAGCTCCCTCCCAGCCCTGACATTCCCTGTTCTAAGCCCCTCCCAGCTCTGACATCCCCTGTCCTAAGCTCCCTCCCAGCCCTGACATTCCCTGTTCTAAGCCCCTCCCAGCTCTGACATCCCCTGTCCTAAGCTCCCTCCCAGCCCTGACATCCCCTGTTCTAAGCTCCCTCCCAGCCCTGACATTTCCTGTTCTATGCCCCCCACCCCCAGCACTGAAATTCTAGCTTCTTCAAATCCCCTTCTACTGAGCCCAGATCCCTGCAGTCCCTGTCAGTCCAGGCCTCCATCTCAGTGCAGTAGGGGGGAGCAGCCTGTCTGGCAAGAGCAGAACAGGGGTGTAAGGTGAGGAGAGACCCAAGTATCATATTTAAGAAAAACAAAAAATGAGATTTGCTCCCCACAGCACTGTGGTTTGACTGCCGGTAGGCTGCCGAGGAAAACTAAACAGAGGCGAGTCAGGCAGACACTCGGAGCGTCAGCCTGCAGGAGGCGCTCGGGCCAGCGGCAGGCAGGGCCTGGAACATGTCGGGGCAGCCGGCTCTTAACCTGGGCCCGGCGGCCTTGCCCTTCTTCTGTGAAGCTTCCCACTGAGCTCTCTGCCTCAGGCCCCACCCCTGCCCTGCGGGCCACAGACAGACGTCCTTGATGAAGACCTGAAGACCATCCGTGGGTCAGGACCCTCACCGGGGCCCTGAACAACACACAGTGGAGGCCCACCGCCTCCCAAGCGCCGCACAGATCTGAGGCCAGCTTCCACCCAAGCGAGCTGCTTTTGACTTTGTGTGGGGAAATTGCCCGAGACTAATTGCAAGTAATATTTAATTTTATCAGAGATAATTACATGAAATTAATTCTGCTTTTACCTGGAAGCTTTTCAATATGATTTGGCTTTTAAGATGACTGGGGCCAAAAAGAATTGTGAAGTCACTTCAGATTGCTCTGCCTCAGTTAGCTCATCTGTGAAAACAGTTTGTACTAGAGACCCCTGAGGCCCCTCCCAGCCCTGACATTCTCTGTTCCAGCGCCCCTTCCCAGCTCTGACATCCCCTGTCCTAAGAGTCCTCCCAACTCTGACATTCTCTGTTCTAGGGCCATTTCTCTGCTCTGACATCCCCTGTTCTCAAGCCCCTCGTAGCTCTGATATCCCATGTTCTAAGGCCCCTCCCAGCTCTGACATTCTCTGTTCTAAGGGTCCTTCCTATGCTGTCAGATCTCTCCTAGCTTTGACATTCTAGATCATAAGGTCCCTTCTGGCTCTGACATTCTGGACCTCACTCACTTGAAACAGATTTCTCAGACTCTATCCTTCAAATTCTATGCTCCAAGGCCCCTGCCCTGACATTCTGTAAGAAATTTAGGAGCCAGATAAAGTCCAGGGAGTGTCAAGGTCTGAGCCAAAGAAGCACTGGATGGTGGCAAGGCTCAGCTTCCCAGCTGAGTGTGGCCTCATTCTCTCAGCCAGTGCTTGAGGTCTCCTTTGGCATTGCAGAGGAAAATCAGCAGTCCCTCTGGAGGTGCCTGTCCTACCCAAGGGAGAATTACTTTCCAAAGGGTGATCCAAGCATACCTAATTGAGCCATGGGGCATGTGCTCTTCCCAGTAGGAGAGATGTATGCGTCCGTGTTTCTTCTTCTTGGGGGTGTGGGGATCTGCCTGGAATCCTAGAAAGACACAGGGGTCTCCTAGCTGCCCCCGAACCTCCAAAGCAGAGGTGACCTCGAGTCACCCAGAGCCAAGGAAGGGCCAGAAGCACAACTTTTCTGCTGCAGGAGCTACGGCAATCCTTCCATCCTCGTTCCACAGCATTTAGAGTCAGGAGACCAGAGGGCTGAAGCAGCCCATGGAACCCAGCCAGAGCTGCCCTCAAGTCCGTGGCCCAGTACCCCATCAATCAGAGCCCAGGAGGAGCGTCTACCTTCCCCAGCTGCCCCTCCAACCAAGGGACCAGCTGCCTACCATGAGCCCAGCATCACTGTCCCCTAGTTTTCCAACTTGACTTTCCAAAGGTCTCCAGTGGGAATATCTGAGACAGATGGAACTGAAGCCTTTTCTAGAGGGCGGAGGTACCCACATTGGCTCACTAAGAGAGGTCCATGAGGGAGGGGGAAAGGCTATCCCTCTCTCTCCCCTATTTTAAATTCCCACTTCTCTATCTTCTCTCTCCCCACTAGCCAGCTCGGGGTGGGTGGGGAAAGGCCAAATGGAATCTGGGAAGTAAGGGACATATGAATCCCCTTATGTCATTTTCCATTTTAAGGAAAGTGCCCAGGCCTGCCTTGTTCATTTCTCTATTCCTCTCTCCAGGACCCACTAATGATTCTCCAGATTTCTTTCTCCACCTCTCCCCACAACCTTTTCCACTTCCTTTTATATGTGGTCTTCCTCTCTCGAATGTAAGCTCTTTGAGGGCAAAGACTGTCTTTATTTTTGCTTGTATTTGTATTCCTAGCACTGAGCTCAGTGCCTGGCACACAGGAAGCACTTAATAAATGCATGTTGTAACACCTCCCTCAATCAATCCACAAGAGTTAAGTGTGCCTCAGAAATCTTAGCTCTAAGACTTTTGGAACATCCTATAGGTCATCTGTTAAGCTCCTCCAATGCACCATTCACTCTGCTGGGCCTTGTGGTACAGAGAAATTAAACAGTCCCTACCCTGTAGAAGCTTGCATTTTAGTGAAGAATTCTCTACATAGATTCAGAAAGACTGTTCCTCTTCCTGTCTTCAAGATCAAGACTGGGATCCCCCCACCTAGGAAATGCTCAAGTGATATCTGTAGAAATGGTGGCCTTCAGAGAGATGAGGTAGCAGCATTGAGGCTCCCTGGTCCCCAGCCCCAGGCTCTTTCTATCACCTGGACACACGTGGCTTCCCTTCCAGACCACCTCCTTCTCCTGCACACATGCAGCCATACATACACACACACACTCACACTCACACATACACACACGCTCACACTCATACTCACACATGCATACATGCTCACACACACACTCACACATACATGCATGGTCACACACACATGCTCACACTCATACTCACACATGCTCATACACACACTCACACATACATGCATGCTCACACACGCTCACACTCATACTCACACATACATGCATGGTCACACACATACACACTCACACATACATGCATGCTCTCACACACACACACACACACACACACGCGCGCGCGCACACACAGGCTCACATTTTTTTTTCTCTGCTGCCCAGGGCCCCAGTGAGCGGCAGCCCTGACATACCAATCAATATAAACAAAAGACAAAATTGCCACTGATACCCAGTTTTCGAGCAGGGCCTCATTGTGTTAAGCTTCCCAGAAAAGACTCCTTCTTGTCCTCCCCTTCTCCCTCCCCTCTGGTTCTCTTTGGCTTGTGGGAATCGCTGATGAAGGTTCCCAGTGCAGACATACAACCTTCTAGCAGCTAAGAGTCAGAGGCCAAGAGCCCCTCCCGGCCCCAAGCCTTCTGCCCCTCCCACCAGGCCTTTCCAGGGTTTCACTAGACCCACCGTGTGAGGGGGTCCAGACCGCACCCATCAGCTCCCACACCTCTGCCAAAGGGAGAAGCAGGCTGAGATGGAGGCGGCCCCTGGAGCCCCACATGCCGGGGTTTCATTCACTTGCTTAAGGGTGGCTTGGATGAGTTAATTTTATCACAGTTGAATATTAAACAGCTCCTTCAAAAACAGATGCTGTGTTCTGGGTTTCAAAGGGAGAGAAAGGAAGGAAAAGTGAAGCCCCAGTGTGGTGAAAGGAGGCTAAGCACATTTTCAGCTCCATCCTGGCATTAGGATGGGAGTCAGGGGAACCTGGGGGCCAGGCACAATGCTGCTGCTTCTGGCTGAGAGGGTGACAGGGAAATCACTGCCCTCTCTGGGCCTCAATCTCCTGCCTGCCAAAATGAAGGGATTGACCCAGATGATCTCCAAGTTCCATTTGGACTCTGACATCTCCTGTTCTAAGGCCCCTCCCAGTCATGTTCTCCATCTCCTAGCCTCTGAATTCTGCTGTTCTGTGTCTTTAGAAAGAAAGTTGTGAGCACACCAAGCTCTAGCACAATCATGTACCAACCCCAACTGCAGAACCATTCACTGGCCCAGGCGTTTGAACAGCCCTTCATCTCTTCACCCACACTCTTGTCTCTTTATAACTTGGACAAGTCCTAGAAGGACGGTACTACATTCTCTACCTCAGGTAACTGGGGCTCAGAGAAGGGCAGAGACGTGCTTCCAGCTACAGAGCTCATAAATAAATGTCCATGGCTGGACTGGACCCCTAGGTGGGCACGTGGTCCCTCAGTCTATCTGCCTCTGTGTACTAGGATGCTATTCTCCCCCTGAAAACTGCAGCATTAAGGACCAAGAGAAGGCAAGAGGACAGGAGGGAAGATCAGAGAGCTTTGGACCTGTCTGCTAACCCAGAGAGGCTAGGTCCCTGACAAGTCTAGGAATGCTACACGCCCTCCACTGGAAATGAAATCATCTCATTTTACAGATAAGGAAAAGGAGGACCAGACCATTAGGGAACTGGCCCAAGGGGACTAGATTACGTGATTGTAGGGTTCTCTTTGTTCTTATGAGGTCAGAAACATAAGGCCAATGGACACAGATTCACAGAATGTTAAAGCCAGAAGGAACCTTAGAACCTAGAATGTCAGAACTGGAAGAGCCTTTAGAACAGGGAATGTCAGGGCTGGGAGAGGCCTGAGAACAGGGGACGTCAGGGCTGGGAGGGAGCTTAGAACAGAGGATATCAGGGCTGGGAGGGCCTTAGAACAGAGTTTGTCAGAGCAGGGAGGGGCTTTAGAACATAAAACATTCAAGACATAAGGGGACTTAAAACATGGAATATCAGAGTTAAGAAGGAACAGAGATTTTTACAGATAAAGAGACTAAAGTGCAGACAAAGACAGAGATTAGCCCAAGGACATAGACATGACAATTTAGGGGCTGAGGCAGGAGCAGTCCATAGGTTTATAGGGTCTTTGCTCAAAGGACCTCAGAAACTATCAGGGCCAGCCTCATCATCTCACAAAAGAGAAAAACGAGGCAACTCGTGGTACCATGACTTGCTGAGTCCCCCGGCCCAGGGGTAGCTGAGCTTTACCGCTGACTCACCTTTCCCAGACTCAGTTTCCTCATCTACAAAATGGGCAACAGAACATAGATAATAATACTTCCCTTGAGGGCTTGCTGTCAGACTCAAGTGAGATAATTAATGCATTGCAAGTGCTTTGCAAACCTTCTCGCACCCTATAAATGTCAGCCCTTACTCTTACCCATAAAGCACTACATAAATGTCAATGGTCATTATCACCAGCCGGCAGTGAGAGATGTCAGGCCTCCTCATCCCTGCAAACCAATCCAAAGAAAGACTTCGTTCCCCCAAGTCCAGGGAAGGTGGCTCGGACTCTGAAGGGTTAACCCAATATGGTTCACGTCTCCAATTTCTTCACCCACCCCCCCCTCCGATGTCAGGGACTATAGCTGCCCTGACGTCTCTCCTGGCTGCCTGCAGCCTGACCCCTGACATTTCCAGTCCGCCTTGCACTTTCATTTAAAACACACACACACACACACACACACACACACACACACACACACACACACACACACACTCACACACACAACTCAACCAGGCTGGAGAGGAGGAAATTTGTGAATTTCTTTTAATAGCTTAGGGTACCCACCCACCCCCATCTGCCACCACCACCACCCCCCCACACCCTGAAAAAAATAATAGGTACCGGGCTGTGTGGTTCTTTTCTATAACTAACCCCCACCACTACTCACTTTTCTGTTTAATTAGCCCTAAAAGGGGCCTCTCTCACACTGCCTTCCTAGGGGAGGCTCTGGCTGTGGACGCATTTAAAGATGCAGTGAGCTTTCTGGTGTGTTTCCCCCAGGGGCCCCAAGGGGAGCCAAACCCCAGCTCGAAGAGCTCCCTGCATTGAAAGTCAGGGACGATAAGGAATTTATCAAACGAGATTTAAAAGGCAAACCCTAATTAAGAGGTTATTCTCTAATTTAATTGTATTTAAATCTATGCAGTTCATACTAAGCAGATGTATTTCCAGGCTGACCTAATGGGAAAAAAAAATGCAAAGGGGGAAGGGGCTTCATTCCCATCCTGCTTCCAGGCACCCCTAGGCCCACGTCGCTTTCGTGGTACTGTCTCAGACCCTCTGTCACATCAGGCCATGGTTCTGCTCGTCCCCTGCCCACCAATGGCATACAGTAATTCTAGTTCCACAGATTCATGGATTAAGTGTTGGCATTAATTAATTACTTGGCGTTAAGCAAGAACATAGAATCTTGGAACATAAAATGCCAGAGCCAGGAGGAGCCTTAGAACAGAAAACGTCAGACCTGGGAGGGGCCTCAGAACAGGGAATGTCAGGGCTGGGAGGGGCCTTAGAACAGGAGGTGTCAAGAGCTGGGAGGGATCTTAGAATATAGAAATGTAAAGTGGGCACAGCCTGGGATGCACAGTCCAATCCTAAGAATCAGGGTGTCGCAGGTTTGGGAAGTGCCAGATCTGCCTTTTATTCCTGACAATCACTGATTCCCAGGATGACCCCTCCGCTCTCTGGGAGGAACAGGGAAGTCCAATTAGATGACCTCCTCTCAGCTCTAAATCCTTCCAACCCTAGCTTCAAAGAAGCAGGAACCTGAGATCCATTGAGGGGAAATGACTTGGTTAAGGTCACCACTCTGATCCTCCCCTCAGACAAGTGCTTTTTTTTCCCCCCATAACATCACATTGTATCTTTAGGTTGCACTGAGGAAAGATACTTCTCCATAATCTATGAAGGTCACAGGTTTAAACCAAGGGCCCAATTGGAAGAAAAGGGGTTTCTTGAAAAGAGAGGGTAGGGTTCTCTTTCTGGTTGTAGGTGGGGTTTTTTTGGAGGGAGCTGTTGAACATAATCAAAGTTATGCTGAAGGAGCCCAGATGCAGGATCTCCAGGCAGACAGAACATACCAAAGAAAATTACTGGCTAGAGCTGGTCGTTTGGGGTTAAGAATGTTTTTGATGGCATGCACAGGAGAACCCAAAGGATTTTTTACTTTGACAACTGTTCCCATGGTATTAAAGACACAAAGGAAGGGGGAGGGGGAAACCACCTGGAGAAACAAGAGCCACACTGACATTTTCAGGCCAGGCACTAGTGAGCGGAAAGTTTTCCTGACGCCATTTAACAGGGAGGAAAAAAAATACATACATATATAGATAGATATAGATATAGATATAGATATAGATGTACTTTCAGTCTCGCCTTCCTCACCTGGCATTGATAAGATGACAGGGCTTAGGAGTGGGAGGGCCCTTAGAACAGAGAATGTCAGAGCTAGGACGGGCCTTAGAACAGGGAATGTCAGAGCTGGGAGAGGTCTGAGAACAGGGAATGTCAAGGCTGGCAGGGGACTTCGAACAGGAGATGTCAGGGCAGGGAGGGACCTTAGAACACAGAATGAAAGACTTTGGGCCTTCTTTCCCCAGTGAGAACAAAGTTCAGGATCTGGCCCCTCCCACCCCAGCAAACCTACAGCTTAGGCTGGGGTAGGTTAGAGGCAGCAGGACGTAGCAGACTTCATACTGGAAACAGAGTCACAGAGACTCAGGTTCAAATCCTGCCTCTGACACTTACAAACCAGGGACCCCGAAGAAGTCACTCCACCAATAGGAAATAATAATCTTGACAGTACCTTTCCCGCCAGGGGCTATTGTGGGGGTAGAATGAGATAAAGTCTGAAGAGAGCATTGCAAACTTTCAAGCTCTTCACCAGTGTCACCACTACCACCATCCCAGTGTTTGTCATCTACCGAAGAGCATTCTAAATCCGGATTTGAAAGGGACCTCAAGGGTCACCTAGTACACCACCTTTATTTTATAGCTGAGGAAACTGAGGCCCAGAGATGAGTGGCTTACCCGAGGCCAGCTTACCCAAGCTAGTGTCAAAGTCAGGACCGAGAAACCCTCTGACTCCAAACCCTGTGGACCATGTTATGTTTTCTCAGGTCCCTCACCCACCCAGAGATTCTCAGACTCTGTCTTTTGCATCCCGACCAATTTAGTGGAGGATTTGGCTGCTCAGGGAGATGGAGTCTGAAGGGGGGGGGGGACCAGTGAAGTGAGCTGGAACAGGGATGGCTTCATTTGAGGGGTGTGAAAGGGAGGAATAACTGTGAGGGTCCCAACAAGGACATCTCCATCTGGGAATCACAGTGCGATACGCTGCCAGACGCCACCTCCTAGGACCCAAGGAGCCCAAGAGGCCAATCCTCCCAGGGGACCGGGTTGTAGAGAGAGACCCCTCTTTGTCTGGCAGCACAGACTTGCTCACTTCCCACGGGGCACCCCCTTTATCAGCACTGTATACTCTTACCCGCTCCAGAGAACAATGCTTAGGGAAATAAGGAAATTACTTCCCAGTCTATTTAATACAGAAACCGTAAAAATAAACAACTAGAGGTAGAGGGGAACCCACGTAAGGCAAAACTTCTCCCAGCTGACTCACTTCACAGCTAATTATTCTAAAGATGAAGCTTCCCTCCTGCCTGGTGGCTAAAAGCACTGGGTTTCTCTGTAGCTAGCCGTCAGAGTGCTTCAGTCACCAGCTAACTGAACCAAACCAGGCTATTCAAGAAGGGTAGATTTCTTGGAAAGGGCTTCCTTTCTCCCCAACCCCCCACCTCCAAACCACTTGCTTTTATAAAATCCAAACCCTGCCTTCTTAGAGGGCGAGGTATTTGAGGGCTAGGGGGAGCTGGGGTTTAATTTTTTTATTGACGGAGGATGGGGAGAGTTTATGGTCCAAGCCAAGCCTGAGAGGCCCAAGTGCGCCTGCTCATCCCTGAATACCGCCATATGTGGAAGAGTGACCATTACTCACTCATATCGGGGAAGTGTTCCTTCGAATCCAAAGGAAGGCTGTCAAGGGGAAGAGAAAAGACCCAGGCACTCACATATACAGCAGGCACTGACCCGTGACTCCAAGAATCCAGTCAAAGGCAGCTGCGTATTGGGGTCTGCCTGGGATATCACAGGCTGAAAGGAGAGGAGAGCTACAGAATGCTAACCTGCCTCCCCACCCCAGGAGGCAGAGCCCCACCTCACTACCCCTACACAGTGGTGTCTGAGGGCTATCTCTGCATGTGTTCATCTGTTCAGTCCTGTTATCTTGTGCTTAATATTATTAAGGGCTTGGGAGCCAGAAGACCTGAACTTTACGCCTGCCTCTGCTAAGGATGGGTGGATGACATTAGGTAAATCCCTTCACCTCCTCTCATCTATGAAATGGGGATCATATCACCTGCCCTGCCTAGGGGCCTTGGGGGAACTTAGGTGCCCTCGGAGAGCTCTCATTTATAAAAGAAGGGGTTGGAATAGCAATCTCTGAGCTCCCTTCCAGGCCTAGCATTTTGTGATTCATTGAGAATTATTATTAGCCCTGCTTCCATAATCAGCACACCTTTCCTCCAAGGGTCTTGGGCCCTTTATAAAGTGCTGAGAATAGAGGCTTCAGGCCCTGATGTAGGCCTGCATTCATGCTTAGCAACCACAGCCCCAAAGCAACATGATACAATGGGGAACTGGAAGAAAAGGTCCTGGTTCTGCCAGCAGTAAGCCTTGGGACTTCCAACAAGTCAGTCCTCTTCTCTCTGGACCTCAGTTTCCTCTTCTGTAAAATGAGGGGTTCAGATTAAATAATTTCTAAGGGTTCTTTGATCTCATGGAAAAAAAAAACATTTCATGATTTATGTTTTAAGGCCTTTCCCAGCTCGAAGAATCCTTCCAGTCCTGCTATTTTCTGTTTTAAAACCCTTCCCAGCTCTGGTCATTAATGTTCTATGGGCCTCCCCAGATCTGACATTCGCTGTTCTGAGGTTCCTCCCATTGGTGGTGTCCATCATTGGTAGGATCTCAGATCATAGAGCTGAAAGAGACCCTAGTGGCTAGCTAAGCCCAAGTCCCTCATTTGACAGATGGCTTCAGGCACAGAGAATGGGAGTGAGTTGCCCAAAGTTACCAAGGCAGAGCTGGGATTTTAATTTGACTCCAAACTCAGTATTCTTTCCACCATACCAGACTGCCTCTTCTAAGCCCCCATCCAGCTCTGACATTCTATGTTCTAAGACTCTTTCTAGTTCTGACATGCTACATTTGAAGGTTCCTTCTTGCTCTAACGTTCCATGTTCTATGTTCTAAAGACCCTTCCATCTCTAACATTCTGATCTGAAGCAACATTCTTTAGCACAAGGAATGTCAGATCTGTAGTGGGGGCCTTTCCTATCCTGGCTCTTCTATTTACCATCTATATGACTCTGGAAAAGGCCCCTCATGTCCACAGGCCTCATTGTCCTCTGCCATGAAATGAAGACACTGGAAGGTCCCCTTCCAGCCTCAAATCTTATGTGATTAGTCAGTGGCAGGCATTAGCACCAATGACTTATCCACCAACAACCGCATTCCTATAAAAGACAAATGAGCCTTGGGAGGAGGGAACCCAAGCAAAGCTCTCCAAAGTCACTTTTTCTGCCAATGGCCTCTGTTAGGGTGCTGTTGTCAGGTTCTGTCCCTTTCTTGAAAAACCTCACCTTGCAAGAGCGACAGACAAGGCCCATCTCCAGGAGGTTAGGACCCACGATGAAGAGGCTGTTCTGAATAGGAATCTTTCAGATAATGGCAACATATGTGCTCTGGTTGGAAGCCCATCTGTGCCCAGGGTTTGGGAAAAGGATGGCGGCCGGCCCAGCACTGATGTCAAAGCAGAACAGGGAGGGACAACAAAGGGAAGAAAACGTGGCTTCTCTAGGATGTCAGATAAGCCTGGCAGGAGGGTCCCCAAAGAGTTGGGGGCACAACCTTGCCATCCACCTTGGTGGAGAAGGGGGTACAGGGACTAAAAATAACAGTAATCATTGTGTTTGGATCTCTGATTTCATCGGGTGTGGAGAACTTCTTATAAGGAAACGTCCTCCACCAATGAAGGTTGGTACCTTCTCTGCAACTTAAATGTCTTAGAGAATTGCCAAGGGGCATTAACAAGTTAAGTGACTTGGCCAGGGTCACACAGCAAGTATATTTCAGAGGCTAGACTTGAACCCAGGTCTTCTCGATTACAAGGCTGGGTCTCTCTCCAGTAGGCCACATTGTCTCTTTACAATAATATCAATAATCTCTTCCACTTATAATGGCCTTGATCTCTCAGTGAATCACCATACAACCCTAGCAGGTAGGCAGGCCAATTACTGTCAACACTATTTTACAGATGGGGAAACTGAGGCTCTGAGGATCCTCAAAGTAAATTTTTTTAAAGCTTACATGTATATAGTATTTTAAGATTTGCAAAGCTCCTTCCATAGACCTTCTCAGGGTAACCCAGGCTTTAGAGATGGAAGAGCCCTCAAAGGTCATCTAGTCTCCTTATTTTAAAGATGGAAAAACTGAGCCTCCAAAGACACAAAGTGACCTCAGGACATCATAGGCTTCCAAACTGGAAGGAACCTCAGAGGTCACCGAGTCCTAGTCCCATGTTTTCCAGCCGAGGGAAATGGAGCTCAGAAATGACAAGGAACTTGCCTCAATCCAATCCCACAGTGGTCAAGCAGGACTGGACCAGGTATGTCAGGTCCAGGCCCAGCACCCTCTCCAAATAAACAGCCGGTCCACGTATATTTACCCCATTTTCTGAAATGGGTAATCATCTCGTAAAACCACATCCTGAAGGAGGAAAAGAAAACTGAATTGTGTGAAAATCAAGCCACTTCCTTACTCCAGTCCCAATGCCGGCAGCTTCCACAGAGTTAGAGGCCCAACCTTTCGTGAGGCTTTTGCTCAAGAGACCTTAACAAGGCCGGTGAAGACGGGAGGGGAGGGGGCAGAAGAAGCTACAGAAACTGGGACACTGGTTTCGAAGGGATAAAAACAGATCAATTTCCCTCCAAAGTTTCCAATGAAACCCGCTCCTGTTTGGGGAAAGAATTTCATTAGGGTAAAAATATAATATAAAAATACCCATTTAGAAAGGATGTGCTATTAATTCCTGGCCCTCGATGTGGAGGGGAAGATTGCATTTTTATCTAAATGGTTTTTCTGCATAAGCCATTTACGATATTCTTTCACGGCTCTGTAATAGGCCCCACTGCCATTAGTACTGGGGGCAGCCCGATGGCTGAGGGCTGGAGTGGTCTTCAAGTACTTTGAATAAATAATTCCTTAAAATCTATTCCAACAGGGACTTCAGATGGAAGACAGAATGCTCTTCTTTTTTTTTTTTAAAGGACAAAATAAATATCACTGAGAGACCTCTGGGTGCATGTTGGAGAGCAGAGTGAAAAAGGAATAAAACGGTTTAAATTTTAGTCAGATTCTCCTGATCCCTTGATCAGCTAAGAAACTGTGGGCAAGTACAGATGTTCGTCTACACTAACCAAGTAGCACACACACACACATACACACACACACACACACACACACACACACACACACACACACATACACACACACTCACACTCATATCTTCAGTACTGCCACGGTTTGGGAACCTTCCACTCTCTATCCTACGTGGAAAGAATGAAAAGCGATCCATGAAAACAAAATGTTTTTTAAGCAATGAAACAAACACGTCGGGCTGAGATTTCCCCAATTCAGCGACATTTCTTCACCCCACCCCCTGCAAACCTTCTATTTGAGAGAAAAAAAAAAGAGGAAAAAAAAAACCAAGCATGAGTTAAACAAGACTGCTTTCAACAAACTGGCCCCAAGCTTGGGTGCCCTGGCCTTCTCGGGCCAAGCCAAGAAGGAGAAACACACTCCCGGAGCAGTAGCAACCCTGCTCTGGGCAGAAGTTTGCCAAACCGGACCCTCCCTGAGATGGGACACCAGCCTGGAAAACGATCAGTTCTGAATGCCTCCAATTCTGCCAGAATTCCAGAAGTTTCAAAACACTATCTGCACGTACGTTTCTCTCTGGCTCACAAAAAAAAGAAGAAGAAAACGATTCTCTCTGTTGACTCTACACCAGCAAACTTGCTAGCCAAATCCATTTAATGGAGAGACAAACACAAAATCGCAGAGTGTCTGAGCTGGAAGGACCTCAGGTGCCCGCTAGTGCAGCGTATATCCCAAACAGAATATTAACTACAAGAACCAAATAAGTGGTCACTCAGCCTGTGCTTACAGAGCTCTGGTGAGGGTGAGCTCACTACCTCCTGGGGCAGCCCCCTTCCCAAGTACCCAATCCCCAAATCTCTTGATTTCTCTGACTTGTTCAGAGCTCCCAGGATCCCTGGGCTCTGTTGGCCTAGTGGGGCAATCTTCAAAACCAGGAATCTGGAAATATACTAATTATACGGTATATATAGGTAACAGGTGCCCCCTTTTCCTCTCCCACCCTAGACCCATCCCCAAGCCCTATAGCCAACTCCACCAGTCAGATTTACCGGCCTGGCCTATGCCCGTTTTGTAATTACAGGAAACTACTTCTGTTTTAAGGGCTTAGATAAAAACCCTTCCGAATTTAAGGCCAGGCACCAAACCTCCATTACACTTAATAGGCCCACATAAAAAAAAGTAATTGTATCGCCATCTTGCCAAATGTGTGTTTTCTCAGCCCAGAGAAGTTCATTTCTATCTGACTCGGGCCGACAGACTAGCTCCCTCACCTACTTCTTGAAAAGAAAATGGGTCTTCTGGATGAACTCACTTAAATGTTTAAAAAAAAAAAACAACTGGAGAAGCTTTTGGGAAAGTATCTTATCCAGAACCACTGTCACCAAGCACTCTTCCCTCATACCCCCCAAAAAGTCAGCCACTAACAGGAGATGTTTTAATTGTCGATCAGAAACAGAGAGTGTCAAGGGAAAAGCTCGGGCCATCAAACTGACATTCTCTCTTCTTTTGAGACCACTGGCAAGAGAGGCCACATCATGGTCTCCAAGCGATAGAGATCTTTGCCGATCTGATCTGGGTGCCGCTGAAGCCAGTGCCTCCTGTTACCATTTGTCGGAACAGTACGTGAGCGAGTGCCCCCCACCCCCAACATCCACACACCACCCACCCCACCCCTCCTCCTCCAAATGGACATCTTCAGTTTCACTGTCCTGCCCTTCTGACCAGCCTTCCTTCCCTCCATGCTCGGGGATCCAAATGGACATGTAGCCATTTTGTAGATCGCTACAAACAGATCAATAATTTATGCCCTGAAACTTTCTATGGCCCGGGAACAAAGGAAAAAGCAAGAAAAATTTCATTTCTTTGGCCATGAGCACAAAGGACTTAGGAACTGGAAAGCCACTTCCAAAAAGAGGGTCCTCCTGTCTTCCTTCCTCTTCGGCAACAGACCGAGCTAAGGGGTCACTGCTGGACGACCCTGTCCTGGGAACAAGGCAGAATGGAGGAATTTGGGGTGAGAGTACCTTCGTGCAGTTACCAGAGCTGAACACACACTCCTCCATGCCACTCCTTATCACGCTAGGCAGACAATAAAGAAATGCTTATGAGCTAACTAACCCGAAGAAGTGAGATTTACAGGGAGGCCTCTCTTCTGAGGCAAAATCCAGCCAGATTTCACGTAAAGATACATTGAGAAAACCCTGCTGCAGGGAAACGTGGAAGCCAGTTTGCTGTTTCAGAATAAGAAGCCTTCGAGTTTCAGGGAGAGGAAAGTCTTTGTAAAAAAAAATTAATTTCATGCTCAACCTCTGCATGACTGTATATTTGCGTTTCATGGACAACTAGCTAAGACAAACAAAACAATTTGGACATTTTCGCGGTAGAAGGATCATTAAATTGTTCCTGCTTTCAAACCAAATTTGGTCTAAAACCTTTCCCCACCACCTCCGACTCCTCCTTTCCCCAATATGAAAAAAAAAATGAGGTCTCTCTAATAGTAACAAAAAGTAACATGCCAGGCCATTTAAGAGGTCAGTTTATTTCTAGCCAATTTAGGCCTTGCCATGATCAAGCAGAAGGTTTATCGACAACGACTTGGGGGCTGGTGTGGAGAAGGTGAGGTATCACCTCAAGGTAGGGTGGGGAGGCAGGAGGCCAACCCTACCTACTCTTTGCTTTTTCCCTTCCTTTCCATCCATTCCTGGGCTCTTTTGGAGTTAGAAAACCTCTTCATTCAGTTCTTCATTTTATCTCCTTTTCCCCCCTTACCATTCAGAGGGGAAAAAAGGGAATCCTAACATAGGAAAATGATAGCAGACTGTCCTGCAATTCCAAGTAAGTGAGACCTTCTCCGAGCAAACCAAAGACATCATTGAAGGTAACCGAGACTGATCAAGAACACGTATCCCACCAAACATGGTCACACTGGGAAACTGTGGCCAAGAGGAGAGCTAGTTAGCAGGTGAAGATTCACCCCTCATTTGGGGATTGTCTTTTTTTTTCTTCCATGCTCCCTCTGATATTTAAATGTCTCAGGGGTTTGGGTAAGAAACCAGAAGCCTGTCCTCCTGGCACGGAGGTCTCCCTCACGAGCAAGTTGGCAAGAGAGGAGTTATTCATGAAGAACTCAGCCAACAGCCCCCCTCTCCTGGGCCCTGCAGTCAGGCCCACCACCATCCCCACCCCAGCCCCCTTCTAAACAGAAACAGTCTCTGAGCACTAACAGACCTCCACCGAGGGCATCATTTGATGCCTCCTGTCCATACAACTGCATTATCACCAGACAGATCCACACAAGCAGAAGACCAGTTTGAAACCTGGGCCAAAGGTGGTAAGGGATTGATTGACCTCAGGTCTTGAGGAGGTGTTACCACTAATTCTGAAGATAGATTGATAGGGTTTGTCTGCTGCCAGCCGCCCCACCCTAAACAAAGAACATTTCTTATGGCTAGGTACTGTCTACCTACAACAAGGGGCTTTATACAATAAATGTGATTCTTTTTCCCATACCCTAAATAGTTTCATCACCCTCCCCAAAAGCTGATGATTCAGGACACACTGTCCCAGCCAATCTAACAAAAAGAGTCCTAGCTTTCTGTCATTGCAGATCACAGGTACAGTTCACCAAGGCCCATGGCCCTCAACACACCAACTCCTCCATGTTGACAAGACAAAATAAATAAACTCCCACACGCACACACCTCTACACCCACAGCAAACACCATTTCTGCAACCTTCCCCCAGTCTGACCAATATACTCAGAATGGGTGCCTGAAATGTGTGGGGACCCTGGCCTTGATTTGCTCCATGCAGACTCACTCGGCCAAAGCTGCTTTCTCCCCTAGGTCTTGTCCCAGCCAAAGATCCAACATGCCCTCGCCCCTCAGCCTCATCTAAGAGCCAGAGAGGGAGACAAAGACGAGGGTCTCTTGGGACCTTTTTGTTTTTCTCTTTTCTCAGGCCCACCATCGAAGACATTCCCGCCAAAGAGCCTCGTTGAGCACAGTTCGTGGGGTATTCTTGTTTAAAGACACAGTCTCTGGGAAAGAGTGAACTAGACAGCGGCCCTGAGACCTGACTCAGGACGCTGCACTGACCGTAGAGTCCCAGGGACGAGATCAGCAGATAGTGGTGGGTGAGTCACTAGTTAGGGGCCAAGTGTTCCCACCATGATCCTGGGGGATGCTTAAAATTCCCGCAAACAACTTTTCCTGCGCCAGCCTAGCTAACTGAAGCTCTGACCAAAGGCGCCCAAAAAAAAAAACCACATCTTTGGGACTCAATTTCTTATGGAGCTTTAACTTCAAATGAAAGTTAGCTTCATGTCAAATCCTTTTTTTTTTCCCCCACTCAAAGAGTACCGTCTTTCAGATGGTCGGGGATAGGGAGGGCGAATTGAAAACTATTAGCCATGAAGAGGAGTGGGAAAAGAGAAATACCGAAGTCTCATATATCCAGGCCATTTTGTTTTTGATGGAATTCCAGGAGACACACTGCACCGAGAAGCAGGGAGAGGGAAGATTTAGCCCAGCTCCTTGGCCCCAAAGAACACCAGTCAATTTATATTTTCTACAAAGACAAGGAAAAGTTAGGTGATCTCTAAGTAAATGTTGAGATTTTCTCCAGCCATACCATATGTAAAAATGAGACCTGTTCCAAGCATCTGTCTGTCTGTCTATCTCTATCTCCATCTGTCCTTCTTTGTATTTCTCTCTGTCTCTTTCTCCATCTACCTCCATCTGTCTCATCTATTTTTCTTACTCTCCCCTCCCCCTCCCATGTCTGTCTGTCTGTCTCTCTTTGTGTGTGTCTGGCTCTCTCTTTTCTCTCTGTCTGTATGCGTCTGATTCTCTCCTTCCCCTACTTTCTCTCACTGTGTCTGTCTCTCTTTTCCCTTCTTTCTCTTTCTATTAGTGTCTGAATTCTCTTTCCCCCTTTCACTACATTTGTGTGTGGAGCTCTATATATCTATCTCTTTTGCCTTTTTTCTCTGTCTCTGTCTTTCTCTTTTCCCCTCTTTTTCTCTGTGTCTGTATGCCTGTCTTTTTCTTTTCCCTTTTATTCTTGTGTCTCTGACTCTGTCCTTTCATTCTGTCTTCGTGTCGATGTGTTTCTCTGTGTCCTCTGTGTGTATCTCTCTGCTGACTCCCTTTTCTTGGTTTATGTGTATGTATCTCAGTGTTCTTTTCTCTCTGGGTCTCTCTGTGTATGTCTCTCTCTCTCTCTCTCTCTCTCTCTCTCTCTCTCTCTCTCTCTCTCTCTCTCTCTCTCTCTCTCTCTCTCCCTACTACCCCCCCCTTCTCTGCCTTTTCTAGCTTTTCCAAAAGACAGAACTTTGATGACTCAGTCATAGGATCACTGTGAGGTAACGAAAGGATCACTTGTAGTCACTAGATCTTTAAGGTAGCTTCCTAAGGCAGATCTGATTTTCGTACTGGTCCGTCAATTAAAAGAAATCTCAGCACTAGGCAAAGTAAGAGAGAAATCAACACAACAGAAACCATAGACATACACACAATACACACACACACACACACACACACACACACACATGCTTTTAAACTCACAACCAGAAATCAGTTATGTCACAGAAACAACACATTTTCTAAGGGCATCATAGAAAGGGGAGACAAGATGGAGGCTGGAAATAAAGCACACATTTGATTATATCGGTGACGAAGAAAATATGAACACCTCATCCACCACCATCAGCTTCTGTCTTCTTCAATCAGGAGAGCAAACCATACAAGCTAGCTTTTCTCCATTTTGTTTTAAATTGCGGCAGGGGGCAAGGGGAGGGAGTAGTATTGGAGAGAGATGGTCCCGTACCACCTACGATGTTCTCAATGAAATATGAAAGCCGGTGAGCTCGCTGAAATGAACACACCAAGCTCTCCAGCTGTTGAATCCCAGGCTTCCACTTAAACAGCGTTTGGATCGGAGCTCTGCAGACTAAATCTTCTCTGAGGGAGGCTACGGGGCTGGAAAGTTCTCTCCTGGGTCCATCTCAAGGAGGAGAATTAGGAAACTAACCTTGCTATAATCACATGGGGCTTCCCAGCCTGGGTGGCCAGACAATCCCCCTACCTACAACTCTTTGCCCTCAATATACTACTATCCTGCTTTACCCAACGTGTCTATTCTACCCTGATAGAATGCCCTCAGACATGCATTTTTTTTTATCAAGGCCAAAATTCCAAAATGTGGACATAGCAGTTTGGTAGGTAAGTACCAAATAGATCTCGAGGTTCTGAAACATTACATAGCCTTTTTCTTCTTCTACAACATCTCTGGTCAGATGTCATGTCCAGGGCGGCCCCTCATCACCCCAAAGCTCATGAACAGCTGATTAAAATACAGCCTCTCCAAACAAAGCAGTCAGGCATGTCCTAGAATAATTATACCCCAAGAGGATGGTGTTTTTCAAAAGTCTCCCCAAAGTAAACTGGCTGACCTTTATTCAGTCCCGTTTATATGGTGGGCTTTTTTTTTTCTTAATCCTCAACAAAAAGAAAGTTTTGCCCTCAGAAATATGTACAAAGGCATCTTCCAATCAAAACTCCAGCACCAGTATGATGGATGATAGAGACAGGCAGATTAGGGGTTTGGATTGGACCATTATCTGGGTCATTCTACACAGACTCTGTCCCTGACCCAAAGGGCAGCAGAGGCCACAAGTAACTTTTAGGAAAAGCAGAAGGATCTGCCACTGTCGGCAAGCTCCTCATTGCTACAAAAATGATGATAGGAATGGAGATTTCCAGTGGCAAACTAGCATTGCTCTGGACGACTCAAACCAATCGATAGTCTCAGGATAGACCCATACAAACAGACCCACAGAACCACACACGAGAACACACACACACACACACACACGCACACAGGCTCCCCATCCCAACCCAATACGGCATGGGCTGTCCTGGAGGGGCTAGAAGAATGGAACATGCCTCTCTGAAATACAGCTGCCACCTGCAGATTTCCTCTGCTCCAGGAGAGCACTCATAGCCACCTCATCATACTCTCTATTTTTGTCCGTCTGCTCCCTTTCATGCCATGTCTCACAAAACTCAGACCTTTTTGGTCAAAGCCGTCGATGGAGTCAGAATCTCACTAATTTCTTCCCTGTTTTCCCTTTCTAAAAATAACCAGGAAGTAGATTGCTCCGGACAGCCTGATCATTTGTTAGAAATCAGATTGTTATGTGTATGCGAGCCTGTCTCCATCTTCCACCTAGAGAATTACGTAGGGGCACCATTTCCCTCTGGGTGACTGCTTGTGAAAACCTGGTGTCTGGTCTCGTCACACCATTCCAGGCAGGTTTATGGGCCCCTTATTTTCCTGTCCCACTCCTCCTTCCCCCATGTGAACAGGTCTGAGCAGAACCCAGGCCATTCCAAAGGGCTTCCAAGAACCTACACACACACACACACACATACACACACACACAACCCAACACACATGACATCTCTTCCCATCACGCACTCAGAACTGCCTGCACATGTAAATACCAATCTCCACACTGAAATCTGTCCACCGCAAGTGGCTCTAAAATTGGAAAGAATTCCCTAAATAAACATCTCTGGCGAGTTGCAATTCTGACTCCAAACAAGAAAAGTTATGCTGGTCGAACTTCTTGGGAGGAAGAGACGTCGGAGGAGTGGGAGTTGGCGAAGAAGGCTGACATCAGGAGGAGAGGGAGGGAGATCAGTATGGTATCCAAGGTTTGCACCATTGTCTCTGAAGGGCCGATAAATTCCCACCATCACCAGCGCTTTATGATACAATGGAGGTGACCCCTGAGCCCACCTGCCCCTACACAGGATGGACTTGACCTCAAAGAGCTGTGGTATTTTCACTTCCCAAATGAAGTAAACTGGCCCAGTAGATCAGTCTGCACACCCAGGCCATCCCCTTCAATATGGTTGGCACAGGGGAGACCTGGGCAGAGGAAATGATAGCGTGGGATTGTCATAGGATCGGGGTAGGGTTAGGAAAAGTGGGAGGGAGACACAATCCCCAACTGGATGATTTTAAGGGCTGAGGCCAGCTTCCCCATCGGAGACTTCATCAAGTCTTCCCAATAATGGTCATCAGGGGAGAATTCTCTCCTCAGAACACACCCCCCATCCAGTATGAATTATTTATTAAAGATGTATATTTCCTAACAGCAGAGTATATCGCATAACTTCTTGGCAAGGATGGCAGCATTTTCAGTAACTATTAAGAGGCTTTGTGGAAGTTTAAATACCTCTGTCAGGCAAACAAAATTATATCAGGGATTGGTGAATGTCATTGCTAGAAAGAGAAATTAGTTTACAGATGCAGCCTCACTCCTTTCCTAGAAATCTCAATAAAGTAAGAGAACCTTTCAATAGTCTAATGTTTCCTCTGCTTTACTGGGTCTGAAGGGAACTTGGGAGAAATGTAAACGAATTCATATTAAGGAAGGCGACTTCCCGGGGGCAGACCCTCACTCTCCATATATGTGAGTGTGTGTGTGTGTGTGTATAGTGTATATGTATATGTGTGTATGTATATAATTATTATATAAAACAATAATAAATATTATACCGAGCTCTAGCTATTTAAAAGAAAAGCAGTTGCAAAATTTCAGTGGCAGAGGAAAGAAAGGGATGACTTCTATGCTGCCCTACCTTCCTAGCTTTAAATTGTCTGTCCTTTATTAATATTTATTGGAAATGGATAATTGCAGATGTGTGCAGGGCTGGGGGGGTGGGGTTATGCTGCTTGCCTTGTCTGAGAGACAGGTTTATTACTGCAGTGAAATATTAAAGAGCCACCAAACATCAGGAGTAGTTCTGGGGACTGGGCTGGTTAAGTGAAAACAGGATTCCTGCCCCCCTCCTCTCCCCATAAAGGTACTGGAGCCTGCTCTGTCTACATCTCCCCTGATTAACACCTGTAAAGGCTTAGGTTACACAGTTCTCGACTACACATGCCATAAGGAGGCAGGGACCTTAGAAATTCTGACGGGGGAAAAATAATCATAAAACAAACTAAGGATTTCCAAAGTACCTCACTTCCCATCATTTAAGTCTAATTTCAGTTGGCCTTGAATTTTCAAACCATCAGTAAAAAGGTTTTGAGAGGGACTGCGGTAGGGGGGAGGGGAGGTTGGGAATCAATTCTCAGAATACGACTTTCTAAATAAAGTCATAGTTTTCGGAGCTGTGGTCTAATGCTGCTGATTTGATAAAGGAAGGAAACTGAGGTCTAGAAAGGGGAAGGGACTTGGCCAAGGTCACCCAGGTAGGAAGTAGCAGAGCCAGAATTCACCTCCCCCAAGTCCTCTGACACCCAGTTCCAGGCTCTTTCTTGCTACAGTCCAGCTGCCCATTTCAGACCTGTCAGCCCTGATGGATGTCCAACTAGCCCAACTGCACCTTCAATTGACTCAGAGGCCAGAGACTGGTACAAACATAGGGCTATCCTGATGGCACTAAGGGGGCTCAGTTTTGTTTTGTTTGTTTGTTTTTAAGTCCTCCCTCTCCCCACCCAAAGGTTTTCTTCTTTGGGGCCAGATAACAGAAGGAAGCAAGAGTTCCCAATGACTCCTCTCAGATCAATGTAAAACTGTTCTTGAAGAGGGGCCACCATCCACAGACACCTGAGGAGATGGAAGCGAGTGTTTGGACTGCTTCACATTTCTAATCCTGAAAGTGTGAACTTACTCTAGGATACCAGGAATTCAGATTGTCTTAAAACAAATAGGCTGACCACAAAAAGGAGAGGAGGAAAACACTTTTCTCCTCCTCATCATCCCCATGAAAATCTGGTGATTCAAGAATCAAATGGTATTAGCCATTTTTCCATCTGCCCTGAAATCCACCAAAACTAGACATCTTCACAGGAAGGGATAAAAACTGTGTGGGGTGGGAGAGAAAAAGAGAGAGAAATTTTAAGATATAAGCAGTTTCCTTCTCCCTTAGCAGTCACCCTGTTCAATCACATAAGTCCTTACAGGCACAAACCCATCTATAGACCCCCTAAGTCAATATTTTTTTTCCAGCCTGTCTTCTAAAAAGCAGGGTGAGTGCATTTCAAAATACTCCTATCTGACTATTTTGTGTTTCCAGTTTGGGACATCTGCAACTTAAGAACTACTTTTCCAAAATGAACATTGTGTCTTTCTATTTTGTATAATTTTTACTTGTTTTCCCTGAGACCATCAAGGAAGCCATGGCAGAGCAGGCTTTATGTTACTTCGTCTCACGGGATGTTTGGCTTCAGACTTTGCAGGGCTGTGAGTCTCGGT
The DNA here is from genome assembly GCF_003287225.1 of Phascolarctos cinereus. Lineage (NCBI taxonomy): Eukaryota > Metazoa > Chordata > Mammalia > Diprotodontia > Phascolarctidae > Phascolarctos > Phascolarctos cinereus. The sequence continues at coordinate 715,975,370 of NW_027555847.1, forward strand.
ACAAGTTCTCACCACATCTCCCGCCTAGAGGAAATACATGGGAGCCCATAGGAGAGTCTGGGCACGTCTCAGGAGTTTTATACTCTATGCCATCCAGAAGAGTTATTTGGGCCTTCCAGCCTGGGTGTGGATCATTTTGCTAAACACAGGACTGGTATTTTGTCACCAGGGCGGGAAGAATTCCGAAACGGTGTTAATATTTAATCATTCCAGTAGCTAAGTATTTTATAGCTGGTGACAAAATAAAGTAGGTACTTTTCCTTGGAGGATGAAGGGTCTTCTCCCTCCTAAGCCTCGAATGCTAAGGTTGGGGGGATACAGATTGGCATCTTTTCCCCTAAGCAACAGCTAATTTTGAGAGAGGGCCCACAGATTGCTTATGGAATTGTGGGGTTTTTGTTTTGTTTGGTTTTAAGGATAGGCCCTGACCTTCCACCTCAAGAAAGAAGCCAATGCCAGAGAGAGTGGTCAGCCCTAAGATGCTTATCAGGGAAGAACACACAGGGCTATCTGTAATGAAAGAGGGAATCTAGCTGTACAATGTAGGCAGATGGGAGCAGCAGGCTCTCATCATAATGAAAAGTTTAATCTTTCTTATTTACTGCCAGGGAGGGAAAAGTGAGATCTGAATGAGATACCCTGGAAGGCTCTGGATGGTGGGTCGAGATGAACCAAGGTCTGACACAAACCAAAATTCCAGGCTTTACTGAGAGGAAGGTTTGGCTTCCTCCTTTCCCACATCACAGAGCAAGAGACAAAGAGAACCAACAGACTGGGGGTCCCTTCCTGCCCGCTGACGTTCACTGGCTAAGCTCAGCGGCTCTGGAGCTAATCCCTGAGGACAATGCCAAAGATAGGACCCACTTTTTTGGGGGGGGAGGAATGAAGTAAACCAATACCATCAGACACTCTTTCCAAAAATAAACACCTCAATTCCAGACAAGGGCCATTTCTTTAAGGACATTTCTCCAATCAGAGGTCATTTCATTTATTTTTCCTACTGAAACCTCAAAGAGGCTTTTTAAGAAGAAAAGCTCCTACAAATCATGCCATTTTCTCCCTCTCTGCTTATTCCGTACAAGGTGTACAGAGAAGGAGTAAAAGATGTCAATGACCATAAGGTGCCTATGCGTATTTATCAGTTTCGGTTTTTTGTCATCTCTCAAGCCAGCCTACATTTTTAGAACTTTTCTCCTCCACACCTGACCCCCCCCACACCATTTTTGCCAATCTGCTTTTAATGATTTGGGGGGGGGAGGAAGGGGGAGGGGCATTTTGCCAAGGTAGAAATGACAGGAGCTGTGATTTGTGCTAACTAGCTATTGATCCAGCCCAATCGAGATGTTGTGGATGAGAAAATAAACGAGAAGGGGCCAGGAAGGACGCTTGTGTGCAACTCCATTTAAAAATGGAAAAGAAGAGAGGAAGGCCCCAAACAAAACCAATTTATGTCCTTGCCTGGGTGAAGCCTGAAGAATACTGATGGGCACCAGCGGCTGCTGTGCATGCTAAACACGCCCGGCTCCAGCTCCCAGGGAGAGCGTCCTGGGCTGGGCATTAACCAGGAACAAAGACGCAAACGGCAGGGACCGACCATTCACGCTTCAGAAAGCCCAAGGAGGAGAGCCAGCCCCCCCTGAAGCTGGGAGCTGGGAGCTGGGAGATCTTGGGAGTTGTGCTGGGCCACCTAAGTCCCGTTTTATGTGCCTTTTACCTAAGGGCTACCCTTGTCTACAAGCCTCAGCCAACAGAAAGGCGAGGGCGGTGCTCAGGAAAAGCAAAAAGCAGCTAAAAAGGATGAGGAGAGAAAGAAGAGAAAAAATGAGAGGGAGGAGGAGGAGGAAAGGGAGGAATAGAAGGAAAGAGATGACAAGGAGGAGGAGGAAGAAGAAGAAATATGATAATGAAGATAAGCAAGAATGAGAAGAAGAGGAAGAAAGAAAGAACAGAAGGAGAGGGAGCTAGAAGAATAGGAACGGAGGAAGAAGATAAGAAAAAAGGAAGAAAGGAAAGAACAAAAAGAAGGAAGAGAAATAGAAATAGGGAAAGGAGAGTGAAAAAATTAAGGGAGGAGGGAAAGAAAGAAAGGGAGGAAGAGAAGGAAAGGAAAGGGGAATAGAAAGAGGAAGAGAAGAGGGATAAAAGGAGAAAAAGATAAGAAAGGGAAGGAAGAGGAGGAAGGGGAAAGGAGGAAAGGTAGGAGGAAGAAAGGGGGATAAGAGTCAGAGAGAAGGGAAGTGAAGAAAAGAAAGAAAAAAGGAAGATGTAGCAAAAAGAAGATAGAGGAAAGAAGAGAAGGAAGAAGAGAAGATGATACAGCAGCAGCAGGAAGAGGAGGAGGAGGAGGAAGAGGAAGCAAACTAGGCCCTAGTCCAGTAAATAGGGCACTAATGAGGAAGGCATAATAAAGGCGGGTTTAACCAAGCTGCTTTTTGGCTGGCTGACAATGCTCTGATGAGTGAAGGAAGAAGACCTTGCATATTTTTTTTAATTATGATATATAATTTTAAGAAGTCATTAGCCTTAAAAAAAATGACCTCATTAAAATAAAACGGAAATCTACAGGAGCCGAAGTCATCTTTAGGTTAAAAAGAACGGTTATCACTTTAACTCCAATGGTTTTCCATTTAAGGTCTTTCCCCCCTCAACTTATAGACTCATAATGGCCTCTAGACACTGGGAGACCTATAATGGAAACGAATGCGGGAATTAAACATCTGTCACCCCTGTGCAGCTCCCTAGTGACAAACCCTTGGCCCTCCCAACAATATATGCCCAGGTTTTTTACCCCAGAAAAGTTTGTCGGTCTCAACCACCCCCTTTTCTCTACTTGTCCCCCTCCCCAGGAATAGAAAATATTACCAAATTAAAAAAAAGTCAAAGGAAATCCAGGGACAGTTGGGGGAGCCCTGACAGGTCTCTGGATTCTCAATGAATATAAGCCAGGATAGTAACAAGAGACAAAACAGCTATTCATTATAAGAGCAACTGTCAAATTAGGGAGGGCCTCAGAGATATGCAAAAGATCTTGCAACTTTTTCTTTTCTTCCTGCCTTCCCTCTTTCTTTTTTCTTTCTTCCCTCTCTCCTTCCTTCTTTCCCTCCCTCCTTCCCTCCCTTCATTCCTCCCTTCCTTTCCTCCGTTCTTCCTTCCCTCCCTTCTTCCTTCCCTCCTTTTCCTCCAGCTCAGGACACAGATCATCGGACAGGAATATAAATACCAGCCATTGGGAGAGGGAGGGGATGTTGAAGGAGGACAGAGGTGGAAAGTCACACACACACACACACACACACTTTCTCTCTCTCTCTCTCTCTCTCTCTCTCTCTCTCTCACACACACACACACACACACACACACACACACACACACACACACCACACACAGCTATTCCAGCCTCAGACCAACTGGTGCACTGATGCAGAAAAGGGCAGGGTCTCTGCCATGACTTGGGAAAGGGCTTGGGAAAGGGCTTGGCAAACAGTCCTGCCTCCACCTATGTGCAGCAATCCCCTGACTCCTGCAAAAGTTGCTCCCGAGTTGAAAGAGCGAGGGGGAAAAGTGAGAGACACTCAACCTGTTCAGCCTAGAGAAGGCTACTCCACCAGACTTATGCTGCCCCTCTGGGGCCTGAGGGCTGGGGTGAGATTCGGTATTAACTTTTTCTGCTTCCTCATCCCCCTACCCCCAGCCACAATCTGAGCCTTTTCCTCATAGCCCCCTCCAACCACAATTCACCCAAAGGGGGGTGGAAAGGAGAAGAGGAAATTCCTTAAAGCTAAGCAGCAGACAAGGCCTATTCCCCCACAGGCAAAAGAGGGTGTCCAGCCTCCACCAGGGGAGCCTAAAGGTCTTTCGGGCTCTACGGGGGTCCAGCCCAGAGAGAGCCCCTAGGCTTCGTGGGATGCCTCTGATGTAGCCAGATCCCGGCTGGAAGTCAGGGAAGGCGCTACCAGGGTGCCCTCCTTCCCCTGCAGGATAGGGACACCTGCCCGGGTGGGAGGAGGGGAAGCTCCCCAGGAGCATGGTGAGAAGCTAGGCCTCCCAGCCAGACCCTGAGGGAAAACAGGCAGACGGGGAGGAGGGGACCGGGGCGAAGGGGGAGGAAGAAGGCACGGTACCTCTACCTTCTTTGCTGACTGGGTTCTGGGGCTTAGACTTCTCCCAGGGCGCCAGCGTCTTGTCATCCTCGGAGCCGTCCAGCAAAGCCTTCTCGCCGGGCATGTACCAGGTGGAGCTGTGCTCGGCCATCAGGGAGTCCAGGTCTATGGTGCTCATGGCGCTCTTGACCGCCTCGGGGCAGCAAGCGCCCAGCTCACTGTCTCCGTTCTGGCCCCCGGCGCATTCGGCCTTCTTGCCGCCGCCCCCGTTGCCCCCGCCCTTGGGCCCTAGTGGCTGGTCCTCCGAGATGCTGAACTGCTGCCGCTGCAGCTGAATCTGCGCCTGGAGAATCTCCAGCGGGTGGATCTCGTCCTGCGGGGACGTGCTGCTCGTCGGGGTGCGGACCTGCTCTAGGCCCGGCGTGCCCGGGTGGGCCGCCCCGCTGCTGCTACTCAGGCCGTAGCTGTCTGGGGTCGAGGTAGAGGTAGTGAGGAGGCCGCCTAGGCCCGGGGCCGCTTTCTGTCCGTGCTCCCCGGCCGGGCCCCGTGGGATCTTCGGGGAGCCAGTAACCAGGGGGCTGCGGCTGGGCTTGGCCAGGGCCGAGGCCGCGTTGTCAGAGCTGGACGATACCTCGTCCTCGTTAGCATAGCCCGTGCTCACCTCGTCAGCGAAGTCCCCGACGTGAGGGGAACTGCCAGCCGACTTGGCCCCGCTCTGGATACCGCTGTCCAGGGACGACATGAGGTCGGCTTGGTCGCCCAAGAGCAGCTCGGCTCCTTTGCCCCACGACGGGGAGGTTAGGGCCTTATCGTGGGGTGTGGGCGCCCCTCGGGGCTCTCCTCCTGAACTTCCACCGGGAGGGCCAGGCGCCGCCTGCTGCCCCGGGCTCACGCCCGAACCCCGCTGTCCGCAGCAGCAGCAGCAGCAGCAGCGGAGAACTTGTCGAAGAAGGTCCCGGGACTCACGTGGCCACTGTCCCTTTTTCTGCGGCCCCGACCCCGCCCGCCTCCTCCGGGCACCGGCTTGCCGTCGTTGCCCGACGTGGCCTCAATGGTGTAGTTGGGGGAAAGGCTTGTGCCATCCCCTGGGGCCGGCGGGTTAGGGGGGCCCGGGGCTTTACCGCCTCCGCCGCTGGTCCCTCCGGGGCCGCCGGGCCCCGGCCCCCCCGGCGCAGTGCCGCTGGGGAAGTAATCCGGCCCCGAATTCCCCGCGCCGCCACTGCCGCCGCTGCCCCCACCGCCGCTGCCCACTGCCCCGTCGGAGTCGGTCTGGCTCAGTTTCCTCTTGCTCTCGGACTGGTTCTTCTTGTTGAAGGTCACGTTAAGGTTGGGCGCCCCGAGGCTGGCGATCATGTTTTGGCAGGCGGTGGAGAGGGCGGCCAGGCAGCTCTGGCCGAAAAGGTTATCCTTGGAGTTGGGCTTGTTGAAGGACCCCAGGCTCAGGGCGCCCAGTTTGCTGGCCGAGGCCCGCTGGCTAGGCTGGAAGTCGGGCTGCGGAGGGTAGGTGCCCCCTCCGCCGCCGCCCCCGCCCCCACCGCCCGGGGAAGCGCTCACGCCGGGGTTACTCAGTGGGGTGGTTTGCCGACTGGTCCCGCCGAACGGGAAGCCCGGCTGGCCGCCCAGGGGAGGCGCCGCGAAGTCCGGCGGTGGTGCTCTGCGGTCGGAAGGTGTGCTGGGCAGGCCTACCCCGGCCCCGGGCGACTGCAACTGGCCGAGGCCACCGAGGCTGCCGCCGAACTGGGAGTGCAAGCCGGGCGAGTGGAGGGCAGGCACGTGGCCTTCACCGGGCATCCTCAGCGACTCTTGCAATCCTAGCCCAGCCACCCCCGGTCCCCGGAAGAGCATCCCAGAGCCGCCCTGCGCCAGGCCCAGTTCGTGGGGGCTACCGTCGGGGGGCAAGTTAGAGCCACCCAGCCTGCGAGGCAGTAGGTCTCCCGGTGGCGGAGGAGGAGGGTGGGGCCCAGGGAACCAGGCGCTCTCTTGTGCCAAGTGAGGGTTCTGTGGGTCAAAGTTCCCCATCCGCCCAGCACCCCCGCCGCCGCCGCCACTGGAGCCCCCGCCGCCGCCCCCGCCGCCCCCGCCGCCCTCCCGCTCAAAGTTCGCCTGGGCCAGGCTGGCCACCGGCCCCCCGTGCACCAGGCCACTGCCTGGCCCCACGTCCCCAGGGTGGCTGAGCGGCGGCAGGCCCGGCTGGCGCAGCCGCTGCTGCTGCTGCTGCTGGGTGCGGGACGCCATCTGCTTCATCATGAGGGCTGCGTTCTGGCGCTGCTGCTGCTGCTGTTGCTGCTGCTGCTGCTGCTGCTGCAAGGCCTGAGGGTCCGGGCCCGGATGCTGCAGGGCTGGGCCAGGGGGGAAGCTTTCCGGCACTGGGGGTGTGAAGTCGCCGGGCAGGCCCGGGTAGGCCGAAGGGGACAGGTGGTTGTCCAGCGCTCCGCTATGCAGGGTGCCATTCCACGAAGCGCAGCGGTCCACGGTCGGGGTGCTGGGGAAGTCGAACCTCGCCCTCTTAGCCACGTTCAGGTAGGGGGCATCGAAGTGTTGCAGCCTCTGGTTTGGCGCCTGCGGCGGCGGCGGCGGCTGCTGCTGCTGCTGGGGAGCAGGGGGAGGCGGCGGGTGCTGTATGGTAAACACTGGATCTGAATAGGGGTGCATGCTCCTGTTCTCCAGTCTGTGGATGGGGTATTCGAATTGGGCGTGCTGGTTCGGAAGGATGGGCCCACCGTCCTGTAAGCTGCCGCCTGCCGGGTTACCCTCAGCCTGGGGCTGCCGGGGGAGAGCCGGGGGGCAAGAGTTTTGTCTGGCCAGCAAACTCGGCTGCTGCTGCTGCTGCTGTGGCCGCGGCGGCTGGGGCTGCGGCTGGGGGGGAAGGGGCTGCGGCTGGGGCGGCTGCGGGGCCTGTTGCATTAAGGGGTGCCTGGCTGCGTTAACCCCGGGTTCCATGCCCACTGACATTTTCCGGGCCCCTCCAAACCTCTCGAAGAACACTCCGCCGCCGTGCTGCTGCTGCTGTTGCTGCTGCTGCTGAGGATGAATCTTGGACATCGCCACCATGCCCGGGGCCCTGGGCAGGGCCGAAGCTCCCGGGAAGGCGCCCCCAGGCACCTGCCTGCCAGTCCCGTAGTGAGGCAGCTGGCCCTCGGACTCCGAGGGAGAAAACACTGGCAGATCAAAGTGTCCGGAGGGCCCATCGCCAGGGTAATTGTATTCCAGGGACTCGACGCCCCCTTGGTTGGCCATCCTGCGCGCCTCCAGGCTGTGGGAATCCGAGCTGCTGGAGGCCGGGAGGCCGTGGAAGGAGGCCGCCCGGTTGGGAGACTGATCCAGGGGCAGGCACGGGGCAGGTACCGCATGGCCCGAGGGTCCCGAGCTGTGGTGTTGGAACTCGGGGATGTTGCCGGGCCTCTGCTGCCCGAAACCTTCACCCCCCTGGGTGTCCGCCATGTGCTCGTAGCCCTCAGCGAAGCCAGGCTGGTTACTTAGGCCACCCCCACCGCCGCCGTAGCCCAAGAGCCGGCCTCCGTGCAAGCAGGAGGCACCGGGATCCGGGCCTGCGAAGTTGCCCCCGAAGTGGGGGTGGTGCTGGTGAGGGTGGTGGCCGCCGGGGTGGCCGTGGTGAGGCTGCTGGCTGCCGAAGAACCCGTGCACCGGCTGCGGCTGCAGGCCCCCAGCATGCAGCTCGGAGTGGCCTCGCCCGTGGAAGCCGTAGGGCTCCCCGGCCATGCCCATGTTCATACCCAGGAGAGGAGGCTCGCCCAAGGCTCCAATGGTCGGATCTGCCGGCCCCCCCGCGTGAAAAGCCGGGGCTTTGAAGTGGCCGTTCATGCTCAGGCCAGGTTCGCCAAAGTTTCTCTCGCCTTGGCCAGCGTTTCTGTTATTGATCGGAGGCTCAAACTGATCCAGGCCAAACATACTTTCGGGGGAGGGGGAAAAGGGTCAGGGGGTGGAAGAGAATCAATAGGGCATGACAGCCTGTTTCTCCCCGCGCGCCTCCTGCCAGCAGCTCGCTGTGCCCCCCGGACCGACGCTCCGAGGCGGCTCTGGGCGCGCTCAACTGGGTGAGGGCGCAGCGCGCGCCGCCACCTCGCCCTGGGGTCGGAGCCTGAACCAGGGGCCCGGGGACACGGGGGATGGAGGGAGAGGGCGGGGGGGGGCTGGGTGGAGGTCTCCGCTCCTCACCCAATATACTGCCTCAGCCGGAATCCCGCGTGCAGGGTTCACATCTTGCAGAGTGGTAAGGCCTCTAGGGGGAGAGCAGCCGTCCACATGCCCCGGGCGGTTCGCACGGAGACGCGTGGGTCTTGGGAGGGGGGAAAGGGGGACGGGGAAGGGGCGGGGGAGCCGGCTCCGGGGCCGCAGCGGCTCGGGCGGGAGGCTATCAGGGCCTCGTACGGGGACCAAAAGTAAAGTGGGGGGTAAGGGAAAGGGGGGAGGGGAGAAAAGGCAATCACCTTCTCAAGTCCAAATTGCTTGGGGTCCGGAGAGATGCCGCCTACACCCCAGGAGCATCAGCTGAAAGGCCCCGCGAAGGGAAGTCATTCAGAGCAGACTAGCGCCGGAGAACGGAAGGCCCCCTTCCCGGACTCTCCGTAGCCCTTGCTGTCCAAATATTCGCTGGCCGGGGTGGCTTTGATCTGCACCCCCCCCTTCCCACTCTCCCCCAGACAGCACGGTTCAAGCCGTCTCTGTTCTAGGGGATCCGGTTGCTCGGCTCCGCATGGCGAACGTGGGGGCCCCGACCTGGGTTCTCGGCAGAGCTGGGACGTGCCGGGGCAGTCCCGCACCTGGGGCGGGAGGCTTCGGACCACTGGCTCTGCGGACTGCTGAGCTCGTGTGACGGACCCAAAGGGCTGGGATGGGGGGCACAGGCGGACGTCAGGACGTCTTCTCCTCCGCGGGACTGGGCGCCCAAGGCTCTGAGCTAGCGGGGTGAGCGCCGTGCAGCACTCACGTTCCGGGTGCCGGACACCTCAGCCGCCTTGCCTTCTTCCCCTTCCGTCCTGCAATCCCTGTGCTCGCTCCCCTTCCCTTTCTTGACCGTTGGTTCGGGGCTCGGAGTTGGCTGCACTCGCTCGCTTGGCCCCCCGATCCGGCTGCTGAGGGGAGGGGGAGAGGTGGCTCTTGGGCTCTCCGCTGCCCGGCCTCTGCCCCGAGGTGCTTCCGAGCCTCCACTCCCCCTTTCGGACGGGGGGGGGAAGGAGGAAGGAGGGGTGAGGAGGGGTGGAACAGACCCGATGAGGGGGGCTGTGGCGCGCTGTGCTCTTCTCTCTGGGCTCAAGGGAAGGGAGGAACCTAGGGCCTTCGCTCCCCTCTCCCGGCTGGGGGCGGGGGGGGGAGGCCTCGGTGTGGGGCGCTCCGAGGGTCTCCCTCCGCTCCCCTCTCTCTGTCTCTGTCTCTCGCCCTGCGCTCGGGAACCAGCAACAAGTTTTGCATTTCAGCAATCAATTTCAGCCATTAGGTCTGCGCCAATCAGCGGGACGCGAGCTCTGGGCCCGGGGCGGGGCTCACTCTTAAGGTGGTCCGGAGCTGAGGCCGGGTAGCCAGCCCCCGCAGAGAGCCGGTGCTTCCCCCCATACATCCCACCCCTAACCACCACCCCCCCTCAGTCACTGCCAGTATCCCCAGTGCCCTCAGCACCTCGGGCCTCGGGGGCCCCGGGTAGGGGGTGGGGGGCGGGGGTGGCCAGGGAGCAGGGGGTGGGGGGAAGGGGAGAGAGTGAAAGCAGGGGACTTACAGGAGGAAGGAAGAGGGAGAGCTGGGCTTTGTTCGATTTCCCGTGCAGTGCCCCCCACCCTCTGCCCCCCATCTCCTCCCCACCGCCACTGATCCGGAGCGGGACTCACCAGGCTGGCTGGGAGTGGGGAGGGGGACCGTGAGGGAAAGAGGTGGGGAGGTGGGCGGCGGTTCTGGCCGAGCGGTGCGGGACGCCTAGACAATGGGGTCGGGAGGCAAAGCCCCGGGACTGGCCTCGGAAAGTCGCCAAGTGCTGGCTGGAAGCGAACTGCTAGCCCAGGCCGGCGCTCTCCCCTGGAAATATAGCGCAGGGCTGTAGCCCCGGGCGACCCCGAGGTCCCAGACCTAGAGCCGAGCCGAACCAGCTGCGTGCGCCCAGGGATTGGTACTCAAGTTAGCCAGTCCAGCTGGGGCGGGGACGCATTTTCCAGTCCGAAGAAGAATGTAGAGGCAGCAGCCGGGGGAGGTGGGGGGGGGGAAGAGGAGACTTGGGAGCGTTGCGGAGAAACACCTTTAAGTTTGGGTGCCAGGGATCGATCCCCTGCCCCCTTCACTGAGGCGTAAAAAATCGTTGCCACCTCGGGATCCTTCTCCCCAGTCACTCTCTGGCCCCCGGCACTAAAAGCAGCGGCCCCTTCGGGTTCAGGTCCGAGGCGGCAGACCTGGCGCGGATTGGGAGGAAGGAAAGGAGAGCCTTGGTGGGCCAGAGCCGGGCGTTTCTCGGTGAGCCTACCGGAGCACTGGGGTTCCTGGCACAGCACAGCCCCCGGACCCCGAAGTCCCCGGCACAAAGGCGCAAAGTTCGGCCCCGCTGCCCCATGGCTTCCTTATAGCGCTCCGGAGCAGTCTCTAGTGCCGGGAACCGGGCTTGTGCTCCAGGTCCGATGCTGGCCAGGGCTAGGCCTCCTTAAGAGATCAATTAGTCCAGAGGGGCTAAGGAGTGGAATTGGGTTGTGATACCAGAATCAATAGGTGTAATTTAATATCTTCTCTGCTCTTTATGAAATATTTATCCCAATAATCTTAGTTAAAATGTTTAGCTCTTCTTGATCTCCACTGGGGCTGAAGGCTGCCCGGCAGTCAGTGCTTGGAGGTGATAGGGTTGGGGGGGCGGGGGAGGGAGGGAGAGGGAGAAGGAGGGAGGGAGGGAAAATCCGCCTTACTGAAGACAGCAGCACTAGGTTCTGTCACTGCGACGCTCACATCCCTGGAAAACTTCTCTTGAAATGTCCCAAGGTCTCCATTAAAATCTCAATACAAATTAAGCATGGTGTATAAAAACCTCTCCCCGGGTCCCCGCCACCCACCGGGCCCCAAAGGGTTTATCACTCAAGTCTGCCCTGCGCGTGGAATCCGAAACTGAAATCAACGTTATCAAAAAACCAGTTGGCTCGGGAGCCCATTCCAGTTCGAAACAAACACTGCCTCGGTCGCAACACAAATATAAGAAAACCCCCGGGCGCTGGGCGACGCACAGGAGCTCTTCCCTGGAGGCTACAGCAGAGAGGGCCCAGGGTCTGAGTTCCGCCCACACCTAGAGCCGGAGGTCAACTTTGTTGTGTTCTCGACCGGGAGAAGAGCTCTGGACGCAGCTAGGCCGCAGAGCCACCAAGTTTCCTAGGGGAAAGGCTTTCGGGAGGCGGGCAGGGTGAAGGGACGCACAGTTTTACAACCCGAGGGAAATAGAATAAAATAAGACCGGGGCGCCCCCAAATTTAGCTCAAGTGCCGGAGGTTCGTGAGCGTCCAGAGGTGTTTCTTTCCCTCCTCGCCCCCACCCCTGAAATTAAAAATGAAAATCACCCCGCACCCCAAAAATGAGCTCCATAAATAAATGGCCAGAAGAGGAATTTGTCCTGGGCGGCAGAGTTTTAAAAGGATTTTTTTTTTTGCAGGATCAGGATGTTGAGCTGTGATTAAATATTGATTTTATGTAATTAGTTTTCATGTGAACTATCCTCCTTGCTGATGGCTTAGAGATTTCAGAACTGGGAAAGAAAAGGAATCGGACGTGGAAGTTATTCGTTAGCGCCCTGACAGGAGAACTGGCCTGGGTGCAGGGAGAGCGCCAGGGTGGGAGGGAGGAGCCTATGCAGGCCTAGGGAAACGGAGATAAAGGGACTAGCTCCTGGCTGGCGGTGCTAAGGCCCACCTTCCCGCCCCTCTCCCCTTCCCCCTGGCAGCCGTGTTAGTGTCCCAGAACGCAACCCAAGGGACAGGAGTCCGAGCGACCCAGAACGCACTCGTACAGAACCTGGGAGAGGGGGAGGGGATGGTGTGAGTGCGTGTTGAGTGTGTGTGTGTGTGTGTGTGTGCGCGCGCGCGCGCGCGTGTGTGTACGTGCACAAGGGCCTTTGACAGCTGGGCGCAAATGGTGGCCACATGCCCCATGTCCAAGCCTGAGTACCCAAGCCTGTCTGAATCTGCGTAATGCGCCAGGCTCCGAAAAGACATGTGTGAGAGCGTCCCCATCAGGTGTGTGTCCAGTTCTCCCGGGCGTAGGTGGGGGTAAGAGGGAGTGTCTCGAGTCTCCTAGGCAAGAGAGAGGCCCGAGTTGAGCGTCCATGCCTAGTGCATGGACTGGTTAGATGTGGCCACGAGAGTCCGAGGGTGTGCATGGATCGGAATGCGCTAGAGAAGGTACCTGGAATACTAGAGGCTGGGAATCCGGAGATGTGTGTTCTGAAGGAGATTGGGTGAAAGTCTTGCCATCTGTCCATACTATCTGAAAACCTCGAGATCTTTTTGTGTGGCCTCACTGAGTTCCCGAGTGGCTTCCTGTCCATTGAGAAAGCGGGTGTATCCAGGGAGCATGGAAGCCTGCGTCACCGCACGCCATGGGTAGGCTTTCACTTATGAGATATTTTTATATGGCCCTGTCACAAGGTGCAGGTCTCTTTTTTCTAAGCTTAAAGGTGTACTTCTTACACTCTTGTCTGTCCCAAAGACCCCGGTGAGCATTTGTGAGAGGTGCCTCAAAAGGTTGTGTGTGTGTGTGTCTGCGTGTCTGTGTCTGCGTGTGGAGGGGGAGGGGGAGAAGAAACGGGGAGAGAGCGCTCCTATGGAAGGGAGGGGGAGGGAGAGAAATGTAGAGAGACGGAGTTTTTGTTTTGTTTTTGCTCTGGCTGTATTAGTAGTGGATATGTTATATTGAGTGTATTGTGTATGTTAGGAAGTAGCATAAATTAGTAAAAGGTGTGCTGTGTGTGAAAGAGGTTTGTGTGCTGGTAAGAAGAGGTGAGTGCCCTATTATGGAGTTCTGTGTGTGGTGGGGGTGGTGTGGATTGCTTATAGATATTGGTAAGGGCTGTGTTAACTTGGTGTTGGCAGAGTGTATGAGGGAAGACTGGGCGTGAGGAAGGAGGGTGTAGCTGTCAGTATTCGTTAGGGGAGCACTCTGGGTTGGTTAAGGTAGTGTGTCGGTAAGTAGTGTGTTAAGTGGGTAGGGGCAAGTTTTTGTGTTGATAGGGAGTGCTGTGTGTATTAGTAAGGATTGTATTAATGGGGTGTTCGTGAAAAATGTGTTATCAGAAAGGGAGTAGGTGAGGGATATGCATATTGTCTGGGGAGATGTGGGCATGTTATTGCACTGTAAGAAGGGTGGTATTAGGGATTGTGCTAGGAAGGGTTATGTGTGTTTGTGAAGAAGGCCTATGTATGTTAGGAAGTGTGTGTGTGTTTGTGTGTGTGTGTGTGTGTGTGTGTGGAGTGTGATAAGGAGAAAGCTTGGGTGTTGCTAAAAGGTATGTGTTAAGGTGTGTTTGTGTGTGACTCCGTGTATGTGTGTGTGTGTGTGAGAGAGAGAGAGAGAGAGAGAGAGAGAGAGAGAGAGAGAGAGAGAGAGAGAGAGAGAGAGAGAGAGTGTGTGTGTGTGTGTGTGTGTGTGTGTGTCCACCCGCCCGCCCTTGCCTGTTCAGCCAGCAGGCTGGCCGAGATTTCTTTGGAACGGACACAGTGCCCCCTAGTGCCCAAATGAAATCCCAGCCCCTGCTGCAGTGCAGGAAGGCAACCAGGTGTCCAAGGCTTCCTACAGCCTCTAACGGGTCCTGCCGCTGCCTAACTTCCCCCATAGTAAGTTGGGGCAGGGCAGGGCAGGGCGGAGGGGTGCGTGGGGCATGGGGTAGCAGAGGAGGCCACTTGGGCCCTGGAGGCCCTGGGCAACCTAACAGGAATGAGAGAGAAGAGAGAAGCACTAGTGTCCCAGCCCCCAGCTGGGATGGAGCCCCTTCCCGCTCCCCTAGCTTGCAGCCATAACTACCCCCGAGCTAGGACGGTCCTGGCACATAGCAGGCCATTCCTAGAGTTTTGTTATGATCCGGGAATCATAGATTTTTGACCTGGAAGCAACCTTAGAGAGACCACGGAGAAGAGCCCTTTGGTTTTAGGGATGAGGAAAGTGAGACCCAGAGAGGCTGATGGCTTGCCCAAGATCACTTGGCTAGTACCTGTTTGTCAGTAGTCAATAAACATTTATTAAGTGCTTACTATGTACTAGGTGCTGTTTGGGGTGGGATTTGAACCCAGTTTTTTCCTGATTCCAAGTCCAAGGCTTTAATGGACTGCTTTCTTGTATTTGCTTTCCCAGTACACTTTTAGTAAGTGCTTGTGGCTTCACTGATTGATTTGATTGATACCTCTAGTTTTTTATCCAAACCTGAGGGCCCAGCAGTTCCCAGAGTGACTCCTCCCACCCTAAAAAATAACTAGCCTTGGGCAAATCATTCAACAAGCATTTATTAAGAGCCCACTGTATACCACAAGGGGCAGCTAGGTGGCACTGTGGATAGAGCCTCAGACCCGCAGTCACAGAGAACTGAGTTCACATGTGACCTCAGACACTTACTGGCTGTGCGACCCTGGGCAAGTCACTTCACCCTGTTTGCCTCAGTTTCCTCATCTGTAAAATGAGTTGGAGGAGGAAATGGCAAAATCGCACCAGTATCTTTGCCAAGAAAACTCCAAATGAGGTCACAAAGAGTAGGACATGACTAAAACAATTAAACACGTATCCCAAACTGTGTTAGACACAGGCTATAAAAAAGACAACCATCCCCCCAAAAAAACTTGTCCCTGCCCCCTAGGAGCTTACAATCAACTGAGGTGATAACAACATGTTCAAAGATAAATAAATAGGTATGTGTGAACACATGTACATGTATGAACACAGGCATGCTTATGTGTGTGTACATAACATGTATGTGCAGATTGTATATCTGGATTGGATCTCTAATTTCAGTGACACGGGGAACTTCCCAGTAAATACGCTGCTTCTGCCATGGGCACTCTGTAACTTAAAGTCAGACAAGCATTATCTCCAGTACACAGAGGTTAAGTGATGCCCAGAGTCACACAGTCAGAGGGCAGGACCTGACCCCACACCTTTCTCACTGGGGGAGCAGATCTCTATCCACTATTTGGAATCTAAAGACCTGACCATGGTCCTGGCTCTGCTCCTAGAAAATAGTTTGCCTCCTTCCAAGAAAATCGTCAAAATGAACTTTCTTAGAGCACTTTGCAGCTTACAAATATCATCTCGTTTATTCTCACACTAACCCTGGGAGGCAGGGGTTATCATTAGCCCAATTTTTACAAATAATGAAATCAGAGCTGAGAGAGATTAAGAAGAGTTGCCCAGCTATTGAATGGTGCCAAATTTGAACGCAGGGCTTCCTAACTCCGTGGCTATCCACTGTGACATGTGACACACTGCCCTGCTTCCCCCAACCAATGTGAGCCAGAGATTGCAAGAATACACCCAGCTGGAGATCCAGATGAACTTCACTACAATGTCCTGCTGAGACAGATGTAGGCTCTATGTAAGGAAAAACTGCCTAATTAGAGCCACCCCAAAGCGGAATGGGCTGAACCCCAGGAGAACGGGTTCCCTTCCTTCCTAGAGGCCTTCAGACAAAGGCTGGATGAACACTTGATCAGGGATGTTGCCAAGAGGATTCTAGTTCTTGTAAGGGTCAAAGTAATGGCCGCTCTGTATATTTCTGCAATGCATTATTGACAGATCCATCAACAAGCATTTATTAAGCACTTACTGTGTGCCAAGCACAGTGCTAGGCCTTGAAGTTACAAAAGCAAAAGAGAAACCATTCCTACCTTTAAAGAGTGGCTATTTTGTGACAGATGACAATGTGTGCATATGTAAGGAGACTCAGAAGAAATGCAAAATCAAACAGAGTAATTCTTGGTAACAAAGAATGGCACAAGAGGAACACTGGCGATGATGTCATCAGAGATACCAGGAAAGAGGTCATGAACAGTGGAGAACCCCATGGTGCTCCATTTGTGTCCCCAAAGCGTCAACCAGTCTGGGGGAAATCCACAACCCATTTGAGCAATCCCTTGTGGAGATTTGCAAGACACCACGGACAGGAATCCCACAGGTAGCGATGGGTGGTATGGAGAGGAGGCACCATTGAAAGAAAGACCCACATTGTGAGCTCAAAGACCAGTGGAAATACAGGTTGGACTCGATGGTGTCCCACCTCCCCTCCAATCCCAAGTTCCTATGACTTCGTGAGAAATGCACTTAAGATCACGAGCTCATTAAGTTTAGAGCTAGATGGAATTGTAGAAGGAATCCAGTTAAACAGCCTCAAATGAAGGGTCACAACAACTAAGTTATTTGCCCAAGGCTGCGTCATTAGTAAGCGGGAGATCTACTCTTCCAGACTCAATGTGACTTCTCTGGGTTTCAATTTTTTCCATCTTTAAAGAGAAGGGTCTGGACCAAGTGGTCCCTAAGGTCTTTCCCATCTCTTAACAGTTTCTGTTAGCCAGTCCCACCCCTTGAAGGAATTGGCAGAGGTCAGAATGCGGAGCGATGAGTGAAATTGGTAAAGAGGCAGATTTAGGCTCTATGTCAGGAAAAATTTCATAACCATCACAGCTTGCCAAAAGCAGAACGAAGTTCCTTGGGATGTGAGATTCCCCCCTAAGGGTCTTCTAGCAAAAGCTGGGAGGAAACTTGTTGGGAACATGGTAGAAAGAAGTCTTGTTTAGGGCTGAGTTGGCCTGGACACCTCCCTCTCCCTTCCCAGGGCTCTCCTATAATTCTACTATCCTCCCTCGAACTCACCTCACTAGTATCCATTCCTCTAGCATTTTCTTCTCCTGATCAATGTCTGTGTGAGCTTAAACTCATCTGTAAAACAAGAAGGTTGGACTAAATGATCTCTAGGGTCCCTTCCAGCTTTGAAACCAGAAGATATGAGTTCAAATTCTGGCATTTAATTTTTGTGTGACCTTGGACAAGTGGTTCAATTTCCATGCACCTCAGTACTATCATCGGCAAAATGAGAGTGTTGAGCTAGACTCCCTTCAAGGTCCCCTTCAGCTCCAAATCTATGATTTTATGAACTATATAATACCTCTCACCCCCCCCCACAGTGACAGGGAGTTCACTACATCACCACCTTAGTCAGATCATTCCACTGTTGGATAACCATCAACATTAGAAAACTTCCTTATTTCCAGCTACAGTCTGCTCCCCTGGAGCTTCCCTACCCACCTTTACCTCCTTCAATTGCCCATTACTGGTCCTGATTCTTCCCTCTGGGACCCCAAAGAATAAGACATCCCTGTCAACGTTGAGATCCATCCCCCTCAGATGGCAGGTAAGACTGGGGTCCAATTTCATTTCCCCTAAGAAAAACTGCCACTCAGGGAAAAAATAATAATAATAATAATAAGCTTCATCCATTAAACATCACCAGTCACACAATTAGTAAGAAAATGCAAAAGTTCAGCTCAGTTCATAATTATTCAACAAATCTATTCAGAAAGATTTTTTTTCTCTCTCTCCCTGCAGCAATCAACTTGGCGAGCTCATTACCACCAAGTCTCTGCAAAACTAGCTCCGTAAACTTTTGCTAGACCAATTATTAGCAAAAGCTCTTTTCATCACACCGTCTACCGTAACATCCCCCCACTGCTCCCCCACCCTCTCCGGGCTCCATCGTATGTCAAGATGAAATCCTGCTGGGACGTTTGTCAAGACCTCTCTGTACAAGACTGTCCTAACAGCCCACGTCACTGGGGCCCGGATCTGGCTGCCAAATGACCAGGAACCACCATACGAGCAAGAAAAAGGGACTGGTTCCATTTACCTGGTTTCCAGCCCCATCAAGGGCAGTGGCCCTGGGTCCCAGGGGATATTTTCCCTCAAGACAAGAGACCAGAACTCTGGGGAACTGAGTGCAAATCCCATGATGCTCTCACTGTGGGACCTCAGGCAAGTCTCTCAGCCTTTTTGCTCTCAGTTTTCTTTTCTGCACAATGGGCCGCCACTAAGTACCCATGTGTCCTTGGAGAAATCAGCCTTAGTTTCCTCATCCTGTAAAATGTGAGAAAAGAACTAGATGGCCTCAGAAGTTTCATCCAGTTATGAGGCATGGACCCTCTTCACACCATCTACCTCAGAGCAACAGAACTAAAGAAAGGGGTCTTCCAGCAACAGCACTTCTAGGGCATATCCCAAAGAGATCATACAAATGGGGAAAGGAGCCACATGCACAAAAATGTTTATAGCAGCTCTTCGTGTGGAGGCAAAGAAGTGGAAATGGAGGAGATGCCCATCCGTTGGGGGATGGCTGAACAAGTTGTGGTATGTGATTGTAATGGAATACTATTGTGCTATAAGAAATGATGAACAGGCTGACTTCAGAAAAACCTGGAAAGACTTGTACGGTCTGATGCTGAGTGAAATGAGCAGAACCAGGAGAATGCTGTACATGGTAACAGCCATGCTGCTCGATGACCAACGTTGATAGACTTAGTCCTCAGCAATGTAAGGATCTAAGGCATCTCCAAAGGTCTCATGATTGAAAATGCTATCCATATCCAAAGAAAGAACGATGGCGTTTGAATGCAGATAGAAGCAGACTATTTCCTCTTTTTTTATTCTGTTTTGTTTCTTCTTTCTTGTGGTTCCTCCTATTGGTTCTAATTCTTCCTTAAAACATCACTAATGTGAAAATATGTTTAATAGGAATGTATATGTAAAGCCTATATCAGATTTGGAGCTGTCTTGGAGAGGGAGCGGGGAGGAAGGGGGAGAAAAATTTAAAACTCAAAAGCATGTGGAAATGATTGCTGATAAGTCAAAATAAATTAATAAAAAATACTAAAAAAAGAAAAAAAATAAACAAAGGGTTCTCGAACTTTTTGGTGTCATGGACCACTTCTCAGAATCCTGTTTTTAAGCCCAGGGTAGTGACACATTCCAGTAATACCTCCTGGAGAATCTCATGAGCTTGGAGGGAAGCAAAGGAATAAGCCTTTGTGAAGGGTCTGCTACGTGCCAGAAGTTTCATAAACACGATTTCATTTTATCCTGGGAGGTAAGTGTGATTGGTGAAGGAAACTGAGGCAGACAATAAGTCGCTTCCCTAGGACCACACAGCAGGTTAAGTGTCTGAGGCTGGATTTGAACTTGGGTCTTCTGACTCAGGCCCTGTGATATACCTACTATGCTGTCTAGATGCTTGGGAGTTCTGAGCTGCAGTAAGCTAACATGAATCAGATATCCCTACTAAGTTCAGTATAAATAAATATAATAAATATATTACAAATAAATAAAATCCTTCCCCCCCCCCCCCCCCCCCCCCCGCCAGTGGGGAAGGAGATTGGGGAAGTGGGCAGCAGGGGGCCTAATGAAGGCAAATTAGTCCAGGTGGGGAAAAAATTAAACAAGTGAAAGCTTCTGTTCAAAAAAATACTGGGATCAGCCCATGCATAGGCTCTGCTCTTCCAGCTTAGGCCACATGGGGAGACTCAGTCTTTTTTAAAAAAAAAAAAAAAGGAAAGAAAAATGTTTACAAATACAAGAAACAAACTAGTAGTAAGAGTTAATCATTCATTCATTTTAACTTCAAAAAGAGGCAGCAGCATAGAATGATGAAAGGAGGACCTGGATTCAAGTCTCACCTAGACACATCTTTGCTGTGTGACCTTGGACAAGGCATTTCACAAGTCATTGACTCCAAGCGAATTGCTAAGACTCCTCGTAGCTGATCATTGTTTAGGTCACATTTCTCCCAGAACCTCTCTCATCCCCAGCAGCGCTGTCCACTGACCACCAATGACCCTACCACGGCACTGAATCAGTGGCTAAATCCAGATGCCAGCTCCCCAGTCCTGGCCCCTTCTCACTTCCTGGCTCTTACATGAGCATTTGGCATCTTCTATAGATGCCAGAAGATGTTTGATCTCAGATTCCAGGTGTAGCAAGCAAAGCTTGAAGGACAACATGTCAGAACGCCTCTTTACCCCTAGAAAGCAGTCTGCTAGAACTCAGCACCAGGCCTTTCCTTCAAGATAGAGAAAATAAGATGTATAAAGCACCTACTATGTGCCAGGCCCCGTACCAAGCGATTTTTACAAATATCTCACAATTCTCACAACAACCCTGGGAGGTAGGTGCTATTCTGACCCCCATTTTACAGATGTGGAAACTGAGGCAGGTGGACAGATGTGAAGTGACTTGCCCAAGGTCACATTTAGTACATGTCTGAGGCCACATTTGAACTCAGGTCTTTCTGACTCGAGACCCAGCCCGCTACCCCAAGTGTCACTAGAAAGCCAGAGACGGAGTTCTCATCACCCAAAGGAAGGGGCAGAGGCTTAGTGCATCAGAGTCAAGGGTATGGTCCCAGGAAGGAGCACTGAAAGTGGAGGAGCACCCATGGTGAAAGGGGGAAGCTAGCCAAGGAGGCAGGGCTCCCTTGCTGGTCCTACAGTACCTACTGGACAGTCTACAGACTGGACTCCAGGTCACATACCACACATCTACATAGCACTTTAACAGGCTATCTTTTTTTTTGATAGCCTGTGAGTCAGGTGCTATTACTATGCCCATTTTACAGATGAGGAAACTGAGACTGATAGAGGTTGACTAGCCCAGAGTAACACAGCTAGTAAATGTCTGAGGTTAGATTTGAACTCATCTTCCTGACTCTCAGTCCAACACTCTCCCCCTGAACCACTCAGCTGCCTAAATCATTAGCCACTGCCTCCTTCTGCCCCTCTCTAATCAGCCCTGTCTTCCTAGACTTCCCACCATGGCTTGCAGGGGGTTCCCAAGTGCTGAGGATCACTTTCCAGTGGGCCTAGACTGTCCTCTGCCTTCCCTATTGGGCCCCTTACTAAAGATGGCCATGACTGGGAGCTATGACCTCCATTACACCAGCTGATAACACACTCTGCCCCCCAGACAGTGACCTGCACTCTGTGTGTGTGTGTGTATGTGTGTGTAGAGTAGTGTATACAGAGATGGATATAGGAATATGGCTCTGATTTCACTCTAGTAGAGAGCTCCCAGTGAGGACCTTCCTCCACCAACAAGCTTGGCCCCTTCTCAGCAGCCTTTAAGCTTAGAGACCTACCTAGGAGCTCTGGGAGGGTCACAGCCTTGCCTTGGGTCTTACTGGAGGTGAGACCTCCAGTAAGTGTCAGAGGCAGTACTTCAACCCAGATCTTCCCATCTCCAGGAAGGGCCAGCTCTCAATTTGTTGCCAAGATGCCTTCAAGGGTGAATGTGAAGTAAATATAGCAGAGCCACATACTACATACGTATCACAACAAATATGTAGGGAAAGGCAGAGAGGGGGAGAGATAGAGACAAAGAAAGAGACAGAGAGAGAGGGAGACAGAGATGGAGACAAAGAAAGAGACAGAGAGAGAGGGAGACAGAGATGGAGACAAAGAAAGAGACTGAGAGGCAGAGATAAAGAGAGGGAGACAGGGAGAGAAAGACAGAGATGGAGACAGAGGGAGAGGGAGACAGAGATGGAGACAAAGAAAGAGACCAAGAGGGAGGGATAAAGAGAAGGAGACAGGGAGAGAAAGACAGAGATGGAGACAGAGACAGAGGGAGAGAAAGACAGAGACAGAGGGAGAGGGAGACAGAGATGGAGACAAAGAAAGAGACAGAGGGAGAGAAAGACAGAGACCAAGAGGGAGAGAGATAAAGAGAGGGAGACAGAGGGATAGAAAGAGACAGAGAGAAACAGAGAACGTCCAATTGACTTTGGGGAGAAAAATTCTTCCAGTTGGGAAGATAAGAAAGGAGATGGGGTGGGGACTGAGCCTTGAGGGAAGGAGACAAGCATTTATAGATTCAAATCGATTTATTTAATGATTAAATATCAATAATTCTAGTTAACATACATTGTAATTAATAATGGAGCATATTGTTTATTTTAAATATATTTATTTTATTTATATAAAAATAAAACGTATTTATTTACAACTACAACAGCTCTGTTCCTCCCCCAAGAGTCAGAGACGGGCAGGCAGAGCATTTCAGCCTCAGTTGGGGGAGGGAAGCTCAAGGGACAGCCTGTGCATAGGAACAAAGTTCCAGAACAGCTACCAGGGCTGGGCCTTGGACTGAATCCAAACTTCACAGAACAAACCCAAAGGACCACACTTGAGGACCTAGAGGGCACTCGTGGCCTTGAGGCTGCAGGTTCCCCGCCCCTGAGCTAGACTGTTCTGCCTGAGGGACGGCAAAAAGGCTTACATATATGATCTCATTTGAACCTCACAAGGATCCTTACTAAGGTATGATTACAGGTGCGATTATCCCCATTTCACAGATGGAGAAAAGCGAGTCCCAGGTTAAGACTTGCGATTATACAGCTGGCAAGTGTCAGAGGTAAGACTTGAACCCAGCTCTCTTCCCCACTGCAAGTCCAGCCCCCCACAAAGTACTTTCTACCCATTACCTCATCTGATCTTCATAACAACCAAGTGGGAGGGTCCTTAGAAAATCAAATGTTAAAGCTGGAAGAGGGCTTAGAGCATAGAATACGGGGAGGGACAGACTGAGAGAGACCTCAGTTCCTAAAACATAGACTATAAGCATGGAAGAGACCTTAGAACTTAAAAAGGTACGTGCTGGGCTCCACAGAAAACCAAAGAATGCATACATCTTACAAAGGCAACAGGATGTGGGTTTGGGGATCTCGGGTGTGACTCTTGTTCCATGGAGGGAATGAGAAGGATCGAAGCAGGAGTACGCCCACTGCCCAATAGAGAGAAGGCAGAGGGGCACCAATTCTTTTTCTTCTATTTTCTCCGACAAGGAAAATGACCTTTGAGCTGGAAAGAATAGGAGCTGATAGCCAGAGAGGTACCCGAAAGAGATCCAGACTGACCTGGTTGGGTTCTCGTGGCCAGGACCACTTCATTCCAGGAGATTCAAAGAGCTGGTCAGAGTTAACTGTCAATCGATCTCTGAAAGTTTTACTGATTTTTAATATCACGTACATTCATTAATTAATTAGCAGTTAATTAAAACTAGTAGAAAGAACAATGACTCACCTCGGCGATCCTTGTGGGGGATCTCCTTGATGCCCCCCCTTATTAGGAGGGTATTCCCACTCTAGAGCTGAGTACCTGGCACATAATAAATTAATAAACCAATAAATGCCAGCTGACTCACTGATGGTTTACTCATCTTATATTTAACTACAAATATGTAACAACATATGGGTTGACTCTGTTTATTCTGTATCTATTCATAACTCGTCTCTCCCATTAGAATGTAACCTCCTTGCAAGCAGGAAGCATTTCCTCTTTTGTCTTTGCATCTCTAGCACCAACACCCAGGCAAGTCCTTAGATTTCATCTTACACCATTTCCCTTCTCACTCCCTCCATCTTCTTGAGGTCCCTGAGTCCTGGCTTTCTCCTAATGATTACCCAGCTTCCCTGGCTGCTTTTTCCATATCCACCGCCCAGCCCCGACAGGGAGCTGGAATACATCTCATTGCTCAAGACCACTTCCAGGTTCTCCCTTGAGCACTGTCACAAAGGGGATTTGTCCAAAGTTACCCCACAAGTGTGTGCACTCTGAGGACCAGCATGCAGGATGCTGGCAGCCTCATTCCCTATTCTCCTCACTGCACCATGCTGCATTAAACAGAACACTTTTTTGTAGGTGGGAGAGAGTAGAGAAATGAAGACACTTCATATTTCCAACCACAGCCACCTGGGGGCATTTGAAGTTTTGAAGAATAGAATTCTTGCCTTGGAATCTGCCCAGAACACTGAGGTTAACACTCCAACTCTCATGCCAAGCCCTGGGATTTCTCAGAAAGTAGAAAGGGTCACGGCCTGTGTTCCAGATTTCATCCCAAAGACAACACCTCCATCGCTTTTTCAGATGCAATGTGAAAGCACTCATTCCCTGGGCACGCACACGTTGGGGAACTTTCAGCCTTGGCAGACACAACTGAAGACATCTTTTCATCCTCGCCCCCCAACCCCATCACCACTGCTTACCGTTTAAACAGAGCATCAGAAGATAAAAATATACAATACCTCCATCTGACAAGGCGCTCCCCAGACTCTCCATCACCAAGACAAGGGCCTTGACGTCTCCACGTCCGCTGACATCCGGGGAAAGGGGGAGGGGAAAGGGGATTGGACTGTGTTATTGACTCTGATTCAGAAATGTGGAACTAGAACAGAGTCGGAATGGGGGAAGGCTGGATTCTACTCATGGCTGGGCCACTAATTAGGCTGCACAGCCATGGTCAACTGACTCAATTCCTCTGGAAATCGGTTGCCCCTACCTGCAAAATTAGAGGCTTGGGAGACATGATCTCTAAGGCTCCTCTTGTCAAGCACTGACACTCAATATTCCATGTCTCCAAACTGCTGTTCTATATCTATGTTCAAAGGTCACTTTTAGCACGAATGCGCTATGTCCCCTAATCTAAGGACCCAGACGGCTCTAGAACAGTTCTATGTTCTAAGGTACCTTCCAGCTCTCACATTCTTTGGTCCATATTCTAAAGCCCCTCCCAGCTCTGATGTCCCCTGTTCTCTGTTCTAAGGTCTCTCTCAGCTCTGACCTTCTTTGCTCAGTGTTCTAAGGTTCCTCTTTTGAGTACTGACTCCCATGTTGAGATTTGAAAGCAGCATTCTCCCAGGAAGGTTTCTGAGCTCATTCTGCCCCATTTTCTCACTGAATCCTCTGATACACTCTCCTTCTTTGGTTGGCTGCAGCTGTGGGCCTAGGCCTGTGTCCTCCCCTTCTCTCCTCATGCAGTTGTTGCTTTTCCAAGACCACAAGCCCAATCAGCCCGCTACAAAAGGCCTGATTTAATTCCAGTTGCAGACGATTCACAATGTCCCTGCTCCTGGATTTGTAGCAATGTCTGACTATCATGTTTCTAGCTAATATCCCTAGCGCAGTCCCAGCAGGGGCCAGGAACAAAGACCTCTTTGTTATAAATATATTTTTTAAATCCTTAAAGACATTTAACAGTGCAACAGAGTTCAAGCTGCTAAGTGATTCAGTTGTTATTTAATGAGCATGCTTGAAATGAGATATAAGTCCCCAGGACTTGGAGATGACCATTTATGAGGAACCTGCCTTTTGGTCTGTGTATCAATAAGGCTGGTTCTTTTTAGGGTTTCACTGGAGTTCCTCCAGCTCACACCTGCAGACTTGGCCTTATGGTCCTTTCTCTTCCTTAAGCTATTCTCCTGCCTCCCCCTACCTCCAAACTCCAGTCTGCAGCCCCACGTGTGGAAACCCTCCTACCCCTCAAAGCTAAGGTATGATAGTCACGGCGCTAGAAAGATCACAGAAGGAGAGTCAGGGGCTCGGGTTCTGGTCCTGTCTGTGACACTAACTCAGTGGGTGTGTGTCCTCTAACAAGTACCTTCAGCAGATCCTAGAGCCGGGGCTGGAAGGGACCTCAGAGGCCTCTAGCCCAACCCTCCTCCTTTTACAGATGAGGAAACCGAGGCCCAGGGAAGCTACATGCCTTATCCAGTCACATGGGGAAGACGCAGCAGAGAAGGGTTTTAAACCCAGGGCATCTAACTGCAAATACAATGGTCTTTCTTTCTTTCCACTGTACTGTGTCCTCTCCTAAAGTTCCTCACAGCTCTGATGGTCTATAACCTAAGTTCCTGTCACATGCTAACATCCTATATCCAGATCCTTCTGGACTGTGACATCCCCTGTTCTAAGCCCCTCCCAGCTCTGACATTCCCTGTTCTAAGGCCTTCCCAGCTCTAGATTCCCTTTTCTAAGGCCCCCTCCCATCCCTGACATCCCCTGTTCCAAGGCCCCTCCCATCCCTGACATCCCCTGTTCCAAGGCCCCTCCCATCCCTGACATCCCCTGTTCCAAGGCCCCTCCCATCCCTGACATCCCCTGTTCTAAGGCCCCTCCCAGCCCTGACATCCCCTGTTCTAAGCCCCTCCCAGCCCTGACATCCCCCATTCTAAGGCCTTCCTGCTATTCTAACTTCCCTTCCAGCTTTAACATTGTCACAATTTTATCATTTTAAAGCCAGAAGGGACTTCAGGGGTCATCTAGTCAATCCAACAAGAAAACTGATGCAAAGAGGTGACACGACACATTCAAGGTCACACAGTATGGTAAACCACAGTCAGTGAGCCGAGTGGTAGGGATTCCTGAACCCCAGAGTCCTGAAAAGGATGAAGGAAGGGCCGGGTTGGGGGATGGGGAGGAGAATTTCCCATCCAGTTTTGTTCCAAATTTCCTGTCCGGGACAGTGTCATGTTCCTGGAGAGGGCAAAGACCCAGTCACCTAGTGAGAGAAGGAAGAGTTTCTGGGCAAAAGAAGGTCCTACAAATATTCTCTGAGCTGGAGAAGCAACCATGGACTAAGACGCAATATGTTGGAGCAGAGACCTGGATTTTCACTAGTACATGAGTTATTTGGGAAGCTCAGGGGTGACTGGAAGGTCGCTGTCTCTCTGGTGACCTAGAGGTAATTTTCCTTCCAAAGGAAAACTTAAAAGTGGTGCTATGAGCATGAGGTCTCTTTTAGCGTCCTGGGGGAAGGGAGGACTTACCAGAGAGGGAAGAGATCTGCATTGATTAATTTGGGGCCACTGAGAGTTTTCTGTATTTTCTATGAGATGAAATAAAGGCTGTCCTGTCCCTAATATTCATCGTTACCTTGAATGCTTGTATGGAAGCTAGAGACCCTTTTACCCACATCTGTGGAGACCAACACACAAGCTATATTCTGAGATTTTTTTTTTGTAGGGGAAACTCTGGGTGGGAGCAAAATGAATCAGAGAGATATAATTTGGGGGGATTCCAAAATGATCAGATTGAATCTGGTCTTGATATGCAAGAACTTGGAGTCCTGGACCATGGATCATCTCTGCTCCCCTAAAAAGTATATAAGCTTCATGCATGTCAGTATTAGCTCAATTTAACAACCATTTATTAAGCGTCTACTATGTCCAACATAATGTGTTAGGTACTGGGGCCAAGAGGAAAAAAATTAAATTATCTGTCCCAAAGGAGCTTACCAGGAGGGCACAACACATATGTGGATAAGGAGATATAAGGAGATTTGAAGAGGAAGGTGCCTGTGGGGGAGGGAAGGAAGGTAGGGAAGCCAGTTAGAGAAGATGGTATATAACCTGAACCTTGAAAGAAGCCACAGATCCCTAGAGGTGAAGAAGAGGACTTTTCAGCCATAGAGGACAACCTATATTGAGGCACAGGCATGGGAGATAGAATGATGAGGTCAGAAAACTGTAAGTAAGATAATTCAGCTAAAAAGTATGTGAAGGGGAAATCATAATACTTTTTATTTATCTCCTACAGTACCTAGGAAAGGTCTGGAGCAGCTAAGAGGCACTTAGGGGGCAGCTAGGTGGCACAGCAGATAGAACGCTGTTCCTGGATTCAGGAGCACCTGAAGTCAAATCCAACCTCAGACACATAACACTTCTTAGCTGTGTGACTCTGGGCAAGTCATTTAACCCCATTGCCCAGCCAAAAAAAATAAGGGACTTAGTAAGATTTCCTAATCGATTGGTTGCTAATTCTTAGTGTTAAACTGAGCCCATCACTCCAAGATAGCCATGTAATAGCTATTATTTATTAATTATTATTATTATTATTGCTATACTATAATATCTAGTAATTCTATTTGCAAAACATTTTCCCAATATTTTGTCATGTGATCTCCCTCATGACTCTGGGAGGTAGCTGCTATTATTGTCCTCATTTTACAGATGAGGAAACTGAGGCAGGGGGCTTGACCAGGGGCTGCCCAGCCAAGTCTGAGGCAGGATTTGAACTCAGGTCTTCCTGACTCAGTTTCACTCTCGCCACTGTGTCACTTCGCTACCTCAAAATCTACTTGGAATTTGATGGTCATGTTTGACTTTTTCTCCCTTGAGCCGAGCCATCCACTGCCTGAAACAGAGAGAAGTTTAAACATTGAATAGGTCCCTAAAAATAGCTCCTTTACTGAATACCAGTGACCAACTCTGGCCCATGTGGACAGCAGCCAGAGAGATCTCCACGCTATGACACTGGGTGAAGGACAGACTGGGTTTGGACAGGTGTCTCTTCTGCCCCTTCCCCGGGATTCCTTGGGATTCTATGAGATTCATCTGTGGTCTTGAATTGTACATGCTCAGCAGCCCTGGCCAATTGCCTGGCACCAAGAAGGCCTGGGTTTAAATTTCAGCTCTCCTATTTACTAGCTATGTGGCCCAATCCAAGTCACTGAACGTCCCCAAACTTTATGCTCCTCATCTGTAGAATGGGTGGATTGGCTTAGATGCCCTTTGCAGTGCCTTCCGGCTCTGAAGCTTGTGATAAGGGGCAGCTGAGACGGCACATACAAAGTACTTTGCAAAACTTAAAGCCTCACATCAATGCTGGCTAATATCATGATGATGAGAAGGGCAAGGGACCAGGGCGAAAAACATTAATTAGCTCCTTTCCCATTCCAAGCATTGAACACATCTGTTACCACAGATCAAATCATTCCAGAGCTCTCCAGATAAAGTGAAGATTAACCAGCTTGGACTGACTTTAGCCACAGTGCCAATAAGGGGCATTGACTGGACCCCATAGGAAGCCCTTGGTCCCATTTTAGGAGGGACATTACCATCCACTACAGGCCTACCACGGCAGGGAGTGACCCTTGTTTCTCAGTGGCCATGCCCAAGCTCTGGCACATCTCCACAGGCTATAGAGGGTTTGAAAGGCGGTTCAGTGAAGGAGACATCTGTGCTGTCCAAGGACCAGCCTGGCATCACTATCGTCCTATCTAACGTTTCCATAGCACCTACTATGTGCCAACTATATTTAAACTATTTGCGGTTATAATCTCATTTGATCCTCACAACCCGAGAAGGTTCAGGTGCTAGTATTATCCCCATTTTATAGATGAGGAAACTGAGGCAGCCAGAGGTTAAGTGACTTGCCCAGGGTCACACAGCCAGTGTCTCAGACTGGATTTGAATTCAGGCCTTCCTGATGCCAGGTCCAGGAACCTAATAAATTTTTGCCAAATTCGAGAAATTAGGGCTATTTAACCAGAGGAAGAGAAAAATCATGGTCATCTGGTCCATCTCCTTCATTGTGGCGATGAGATGTTATATGGCAGGAGTAGTCAGGAGGACCCTTAGAACAGAGAACATGTGTATGCTGGCAGGGCCCTCAAAACCCAGTGTCAGAACTAGGAGGGCCCTTAGAACAGGGAACATCAGAGCTCAGAGGGGCCCTAGAACAGGGAATGTCAGAGCTAGGAGGGAGCCTTAGAACTGGGAATGGCAGAGCTGAGAGGGGCCTTAGAACAGGGGATGGCAGAGCTGAGAGGGGCCCTAGAACAGGGAATGTCAGAGCTAGGAGGGAGCTTTAGAACAGGGGATGGCAGAACTGGGAAGGACCTTAGAACAGGGAATGTCAGGGCTAGTAGGGGGCCTTAGAACAGGGCATGGCAGAGCTGTGAGGTGCCTTAGAACAGGGACTGTCAGAGGTGGGAGGGGCCTGAGAACAGGGAATGTCAGAGCTGGGAGGGGCCTTAGAACAGGGAATGTCAGAGCTAGGAGGGAGCCTTAGAACTGGGGATGGCAGAGCTGAGAGGGGCCTTAGAACAGGGAATGTCAGAGCTAGGAGGGAGCTTTAGAACAGGGGATGGCAGAGCTGAGAGGGGCCTTAGAACAGGGGATGGCAGAGCTGGAAGGGGCTTTAAAACAGGGGATGGCAGAGCTGAGAGGGGCCCTAGAACAGGGAATGTCAGAGCTAGGAGGGAGCTTTAGAAAAGGGGTGGCAGAACTGGGAAGGACCTTAGAACAGGGAATGTCAGGGCTAGTAGGGGGCCTTAGAACAGGGCATGGCAGAGCTGTGAGGTGCCTTAGAACAGGGACTGTCACAGCTGGGAGGTACTTTAGAAAACAAAATATCAAAGCTGAGAGGCACCTAGAACACAGAATGTCAGAGTTAGAATGAGCCTTCAAACACAGAATGTCAGAACATAGAATATAGAATATCGAAGCTGGAAAGAAGTTCAGAGCCCACCCAGTTAAAGCTCGTCCTTTCACAAATGGAGAAACTGAGGCTCAGGGGGGACAGTGGTTTGCAGAAGGCCCCAAATTAGGTCAGTGGACCTTTTGTTGCCTGAGAAGCAGCTGGGGACCATTCCT
This sequence comes from Phascolarctos cinereus, assembly GCF_003287225.1. NCBI lineage: Eukaryota > Metazoa > Chordata > Mammalia > Diprotodontia > Phascolarctidae > Phascolarctos > Phascolarctos cinereus. The sequence goes on from NW_027555847.1 coordinate 716,005,664, forward strand.
TTGAGTTGCTCTGGACCAGTGTGTGACCTTTGGTCATTGATGTCAAGGTCACCACGAGGCTCCGGGCCACATGATTCGCCTTCCCCTCCTGGCTCAGACCTTTGGAAGACATTTGAGCACGGTTCAGTTTACGATGCTTGGCCCTCACCCAAAAGTGAAATATTGTTTGGGGGGGCAGGGTTGGCATTTGGGGGGGCCAGTCTTGTTTCTCTTTTTTGACAGCTCGAGCAAAACTAGGTGTTTTTGAATTACATAAAGGTCACACACACACACTCTCACACACACACACACACACACACACACACACACACACACACCCCATTCTTGCAGGACAGAATGTCCCTGTGCCTTGAGAGCTCTGGCTATTTCTATCCCAGGAGGGTGTCACACTTAGTCTCGCTATTCATTGCATAACTGTGGCTTGGGCTCCAGGGGCGGGGAGCTGGATTCACTTGGGCTCATGCAGAAAGTGAAGAATTCCTTTTTCACAAAATCACATAAGGAATTTAAATACAAATCAAAAAATAAATCAAAGCTTTTTTTTTTTTCATTGATTAAACACTCAAATCTGGAAATCACACGTGGCTTTGCCACTGATTAGACATGTTGACTTTGGGGAATTCACTTTTCAGTTTCAAAATTTATAAAATAAGGGGCTTGAATTAAATGACCTCAGAGGTCCTTTCCAGTTTTAGTACTCTCCATTCTAAGCCCCCTCTCAGTTCTGACATCCTGTTCTAAGGCCCCCCTCCCAGCTCTGACATCCTGTTCTAAGGCCCCCCTCCCAGCTCTGACAATCTCTGTTCTAAGCCCCCACCCACCTCTGACATCCTGTTCTAAGGCCCCCCTCCCAGCTCTGACAATCTCTGTTCTAAGCCCCCTCCCAGCTCTGACATCCTGTTCTAAGGCCCCCTCTCAGCTCTGACAATCTCTGTTCTAAGCCCCTCCCAGCTCTGACATCCTGTTCTAAGGCCCCCCTCCCAGCTCTGACAATCTCTGTTCTAAGCCCCCTCCCAGCTCTGACATCCTGTTCTAAGGCCCCCCTCTCAGCTCTGACAATCTCTGTTCTAAGCCCCCTCCCAACCCTGACATCCCCTGTTCTTAGACCCCTCTTAGCTCTGACATTCTACATTTTACCATCTATGTTTGACTACAGAGCTGATAATCTACAGCTGACATGTTTCTATGACTTAGAAACATTATCTCGAATGTTTTTAGCTCCCCAAAACACAAAAGATTCAAAAGTGTCTCTGGACACTTCCATTTCTTTAGCCACCCTACAAAATACATTGTCCACAGGGTGATTTCATAACCTAAGCTGAACCAGTAAGTGTCACAAAAGTCCCATGTCAGTTTGTAGTGTGTGTGCTGCATACATAAGGTGCAATCCTGTGTCCCTTACATTTCCTTCGCTGGGAACACGTATCTGCCTTATAGGAGGGAAGCTCTTGGTGGCCAGTGCAGCTCACTTCCGCCTCCAGCTTCCTCAGCTTCTGGCTCCTGGGGCCCCAGATCCCTCCCCAAGGCCATGTGGAAATCCTGGAGCCTGGTCTGATTGCATATTCACCCCCCCCCCCCCCCCCGGAAACAGTAACAGCCCCGGGAGGAAAGCTCTCCATTTCACTCAGCTGCCTTTTCTTAGAGAAAACCCGTGTACCATAGGAAGGACATTTCTTCTGCACTGGCATCCCTGCTCCTTCATTCATAAAGACAGACGATCGAGCACAAATACTCAGTACTCAGTGGCCCCTGCTGGCTATTAGAGCAATAGCAGCCAGGGTGGAGCATTTGTAAGGGGCTCAAGGAGGGCTTTGACGCCAGAGGAAAGGAGGAGAAATCTGAGCCCTGCCAGACGACTGGATGAATTGGGGGCATTTTAACTGGTCCGGTTATATTACAGGTTGGGTTCAGATCTTACTATTTCTGTGCCTTAGGAAGTCCTTCACTGGTCTGAGCCTCAGTTTACTTCTTTGTAAAATGGTCAAGAGGGCGTTCTAAGTAAAGTGCTTTGAGACTCAGAATCATTGACCTAGTGGTAGAAGGGGCCTTTGAGGTCACCTAGTCCAAACCCCTCATTAGACATGTGAGGAAACTGAGACCCGGAGAGGACAGGTGACTTGTCCAAGGTTACACCTTGGTAGTAAGTACCACAACTAGCATTCAAACCCTTACAGCATTAGGGTTATAATTACAATGTTGAATTGTGTGCATTAAGTGAGTAATACCAAGCTGGACGAGACCTCCAGGATCACATAGTCCAACACACACGAGACCATGAATTCCCTTTACAA